>NC_072796.1:143993796-144342129 GCF_028583425.1 Eublepharis macularius
CCCTGCACATCTGGAACCCATCTGGGCCAGCAGGCAGGCCAGCGAGGGTTAAGGGGGCCGGCTGGCCGGGGCTCCCCCCCTCCCTGCCTGCCTGCCCGCCTCGCTCAGCCTGGTGTGGCGTGGCAGAGCTCCTCTGGGCTGAGCATGGCCATCCTGGGCCCGGGGGCCCTGAGCGACCCTGCGTGGCTGCGCATTGCCTGGGTGGCTGGCCTGGTGCTGGGATCGCTGGGGGTCTGGGCCCTCTTCCTGCTGTGTTCCCTGGGAGGGCGCCCGCCCCCTAGTCTCTGGGCAGGTAGGTGCTTGGGCCCACCCACCCACCCACTGCCTTGCCGGGGGCTGCTTTGCCTGGCAGCAAGGGTGCCTAGCTGGGCAGCGCCCGATGACTTGACGATGCAGTCAGCTCTGGGCTGCTTGTGGGGTGGGAATGGAGCAGGCTTGTTGGTCCCTGGCATCTTCTCCGCTTTGGTGAGTCCTTGACTGCTTTCTGTGTTGGAAAACCTCTGTGAACCCCTGTTCTCCTTGGGCGACTCACACTCCTGCACCCCACAGCCTTGTGGAGGATTCTTGCCTCCTCCTCCTCTGGGCTGTATGCCGCTGACTGCCCCCCCCTTCCCATGCCAGCCCTGCTTTTCGGCTGCATCCTTGCTGCTCCCTAGTCGGTGGGCCCTTGTGCCCATTTTACTGATGTGACTGAACCGCTGCCCAAGGAAGGCCTTGCTTCCAGGCACGTGGTACTCGGGGTCAGCTGTCTCCTCTGCCCCACGTCCCTTTCCATCCCATAATAATGCTGCAGCTCTTCAGAGGGGGAGGGGAGGAGCCATGGGACTGGGTAATCATTTGGCAGGGGGGCCACGTCCCTCCCCCGCAAAGAGAAACCTCTGCTGCTTTCACAGACTGACAGGCCTCCGGGACAGACCCCCCCCCCAGGCCCCTGTGTGGTGGGGGTGGGAGTTTCATTGCAGGCTGTAGGCATTGATGATAATGGCAGCGTCGAGCTGAACATCAGTGCTGTAAAAATAAGGGAATGAATCAAAGAGAACTCCTCTCTGTATCTCCTCTGTGCCGCTCCTCATAGCAGTGGGGCTTTCAGGCTGCCTCAGCGGCATACAGGGTCTCCTTTCTGCCCAGCCCCGACTGCATCTCCTGTTTTTTCCAGGTCAGCAGCTGGGAGGAGCAAAGGCCCCCTTGGAGGTAAGAACCCCTGAGCCCCTCTGCAGCTGCTTGTCTGGTGTGTCCCCCCCCCCCCCCCGGGGCTGCGTCTCATCTCTGCTGGCCTTGTGTTGCACTGCCAGCCTTCCCATCCAGACAGCACCTCTTCTTGCCCCCTTTCCCAAAGTCTGCTCCACAGAGCAGCAAGGCCACAGCCAGAGACCATCTGTGGGGCCCTCCTGGGTGAGCCCCGGGCTCTCTTCCCCACAGAGGCCAGCCAAATACCCCCGGAAGACCTACGAGTGGGACGCGGAGGCCAGAGCCTCTGCCAGAGGTCCCTTGCCTGGAAGGGGCTCGTCTCTCTCTATTCATGGGAGAGGCCAGTCAGCGTCGCCTGCTCTGCTGGCCATTGGTCCTCTCTCCCTGGGCATGCCGGCGGCTGGCAGCGTGCCTGCAGTCAGTCGGCCGCTTCATGGGGGAGTCTCTTCTCCACAGAGGCTGTCGTATGGAGCACAGGCAGAAGAGGCTGGCGTGTAGCCGTGGCGCTCCCAAGCTCACCCACACAAGGCGGCGTGCTGTGGGCAAGGGGTGTCCTGGAGTTGCTTCCTGGGCTGCCTTTGGCCTTGGGGGCCACTTGCAGTCCAATGGGTCTTTTCCTTTTTGTCTCTCACAGAAGCGACGGAAGAAGACTTCCAGAGGGAAGACGCTGTCCGGCCGGAAGGAGCTGGCCCACCTCTCTGCTCAGCGGCCAGCCAAGCGGCAGGTAGGAAGCACTCCCGGGGTCTTGGGGGAGAGGTCGTTCCCATAGGAAACCCATTCTGCATCTGTGCCAGGCGCTGAGACTTAAGCCTGGCTTGGCCAGGAGGGGGGAGGAAGCAGCTCTCCCCGCCCCCGCCATCAGTGCTGACTTTGTGACCTTCTTTGCCCCTGGCCAAGTAGCCTGTTGCCTACACCGGCTGCGGCAAGAGGGCAGCAGCTCCTCCAAGGGGCCTCTGAGCGGCTTCTGGGACATCGTGTCAGCTGGTTCCGGGGCTGCCCTGCTCGGGTCTCCTCGTAGCCACCCTCCTGTTCACAGCGTCTGGGACTCACGGCAGCCTGGGATCTGTGCGGGGGGGGGCTGCCCTGGGCCCTGCCCACTGCCCTGTGTGCCCAAGTGCGTCCTCACCCCTTGCGTTTTGAGATCAGCCGTGCCGACCCTTCTTCTGTGGTGGCCCCAGACTGGTGGCATCGCTCTGGGGCAGGCTGGGAGGCAAAGGGGCCGGAGAAGGAGCAGGCTCACCTGGGTCTGGCTGGGCTTGCACCTGCACACCTCGCTTGGGGCTGGAGCTCCGGCTGCTGGTGGCAGCTCCGAGATGTGCAGCAATGGCTTATGTCTGCCTCGGCTTGTCCGTGGGGGCGGTGGGGGGGGGGCTGTCTCTAGGGAGGTGGGGGCTGCTGGTGGCAGTGACCTGGGCTGTCCCAGGTCGGGATGGCTCCGGTGGGGAGCAGCCCCCAGGCTCTTCCAGTGTTTTACTTTACTCTAATTTATTTGATTTTTAACCCGCCCCCCCCTGCAAGCAGGCTCAGGGCGGGGTACAACAGAGGTAAAAATACACGGGATAAACGATGAAATCAGCCGTCTCAGGAGTGTCACTTTCAGAGTTATTTGCAGCCTGAACAATGAAACCAAAGGAAACAAACTAGAAACCCAGACTAAGACTGGCAGGGGAAGCAGCAGACCGGCCGCCCCCCCCTGCCCCCGCCCCCCCCCCCACCGAGCCCCAGGGCTAAACTCCTCCGAGGAAAGAAGAGGGCGGGCAGTTCTCAGTGGCAAGCTCAGAGAGTGCTGGCGAGGGCCCCTTTTCCGTGAGAGGATCACGGCCCGGAGGGCTGCTGCTGCTGGGTGGACATCGGTGGCCCTTCAGGGCGGGAGCAGCCAGCTCTTTGGACTGGGCTACAGGCAGGCCTGCAGCCAGCCAGGCCAGCCCCGGTCCCTGCAGCCGACGCCGTGGAAGCCTGGCTGCTGCCTGTTGCACCTCTGAGGGCTCCCTCGGCAGGTTTCTGTGGCATACTTTGTAAACCGCTCTGAGTGGGCATTAAGTTGTCCTGAAGGACAGTATATAAATCGAACGTTGTTATTAACATTACAGAGGAGTTAGCCGTGTTAGTCTGTAGTAGCAAAATCAAAAAGAGTCCAGTAGCACCTTTAAGACTAACCAATTTTATTGGTTAGTCTTAAAGGTGCTACTGGACTCTTTTTGATTAATATTACAGTGAACTTTCAAAACATCCCACAAGTGCTCAGCCCCCAACGACGTCCATCTCACTGGCCAAACCGCCAACAGGTGATGGGTGTCGCAAGCAGTCTGCCGCATTTTGCAGTTCGTTCCAAAAGCCACAGCTCTCAATTGCTGCCAGCCGAGGCCAGGAGGAGGACGAGGAGGAGCAGCTCACCAGAGGGGGGGGGGGCTTTGCGTAACTCTTCTGGGGGGGGCAGGGAGAGCAGGGCTGCCACTCTGGCCTCGGACGCTCTCGAGCCTCCCCAAAGGGATCTCTCCAACACAGGAGAGAGGCTGGAGGGCAGGGCCCTAGAGAGCAAGATGGTCCCCTTTCAAGTAAAGCGGCTCCTACAGTCAACAAGAGGCCCAGGAAGCTTGCCTGGACGCAGACTGGGAAATGAGCTTGCTGTTGTGACACTGCGACCGAGGCCCGTACCACTCGCTACCGGCTGAGAAGGGGGCGCAGCATTTTGCGCTTGCCCAGACTCCCGAGCGATGCACCTCTGAAGCCGGTCTCTGTGGGACTGGCTCTGTCCCATGCCAGTGCCCTGGGTCTGGAGCTTCTAAAGGGCTCATTCCGTAGTGTCCCGATGCCATCTCGTCCCACAGCGGCCCTTCCACTCCTTGCTTTACTCAGGCATTTGGAGCAGGGGAGCCTGCTGGCCAAGCACTCGGAACAAAGAGGACTAAACACATGGCTCAGCACCCCTTCCTCCCCTCTCTGTGGCCCCAAAGTGGGCCGCTGCTCTGCCACGTGTGCTGACCAGAGGAGCAGTTCTGAGCCAGGCTGAGGCCTTCTTCTTCTTCTTGCTCCTGAGGACATAAACTCTGCTCAGAATACTGGATGGCTCTCCCACGGGCTTGAGGGGCCCACGCAGCCGGAATCGCCAGCCAGATGAATGTCACGAACGGGCCTGAGCAGGTGGCCCAGTGGCTTTGGGGTGAGGCGCCCTGGGGGTGGGAGTGAAGGGCCACGGCTGACACCCAGCTCCAAGTCTCCTTTTCGCCAGCACCAGGGGCCGGCAGACATTCTCCGCACCTGCCCAGAGGCAGCAGGGGGCTAAACTGAAGCTCAGGCCAGACAAGAGTGAGGCGCGGTTGGAGGCTCCCACAGCCAGTAGTTGCCTCTGGGGTGCCCTCAGCAGAAGCACACAGCGTGCTTACAGATTCCTGTCAAAATGCGTAAAAGTTGCGTTAAAAGCATTGCTTGTTGGAATGTTAACTGTACGTACTCCGGTAGTGGTGGAAGAATTCTTTCCCGAAGCTGCTGCTTCTCTCCTGGCTCCCAGGCACCCCCCAACAGAGCTTTTTAAAGCAGTGCTGAAGTGACGAGAAATGGGGTTGATGGGGGGGCTGGGGGCAGAGGGGAGCGTTCCACAGTAGTGGTGACAGGCGGTGTCATTCCCATGTGCCTACATGTGCGACAATGTGGTTGTCACAAGACGCTGTGAAGAGGCTGGGGGTGGGCTTTGTGGTTGTAGTCATTCGAACAATGTGGTCGTTACACTAGGATTGCCTGACGGCTGGACAAGGAGCCTGGCTGCTCAATGGGGGGAGGGCTGGCACCTCAAGCCCAAGGAAATGTGTCAAGGTCCGGCTTACAACCCAGCTGGGCACGGGGAGCCGGGGTTGGGAAGAAGATCCTGCCTTCTGTTCACGTACCTGAGTGGCATTTGAGGGGGAGGCTGGGCAGGGACCAGACAGCCGCCTGCGAAGGGACTCAAGGGGCTCCGTGCTTCGGCTTCAGGGCATTGCTGAGTCCTTGGGGCAGCCAGGAGCGAGGAGTGCCGTGGCTTGATGCCTCCCTGACCCGTCTCCGTGGGGGGTTCTGCATATTTATTTAGGTCATTTATAGTCTTCCTTTCTCACTGAGACTCAAGACGGATTACGTAGTGTGAGATTAGGACAATCAGTATCAAGGACATTTCCATACAGTGTCAAGGACATTTCCATAAACAATGTCATAGGGTAGATAAATACAAGTTTACAAAGACAGAGCATTAGCCAGGATCCAATACGGAGTTGAAGGACTGCTAAAAGAGGCTATCCATACAGCTCAATACTGGAGAGAACTAAAAAGCATTCACCCCCTCCACCTCACCCCCCCCCAGCCCAAAGATGCTCCTTCTGCCTCTTGCTCTCGCTTGAGATTTTCCAAGGGACGTCGTGCCATCTAGCCACTGCCAGGCAGCCTTGCTGAGCGTCTGTGCCCACGGCTGTGGGGTGCGGCGGCTCTGCCGGGCCCTGACAGCCTGGCCTTGTTCTCTCTGCCAGACCCATTCCGGCCCTCCCCCCTTTCCTGACCTCTGCCATTTCAGCTCTGGTGCAAGTGCCCTGCCTCGCCGTTGGCCCGCATTGGGCCCCTGGAGTTCGGAGGAGGCCGCCGCATTCAGCCTGTCTCTGTGCTCTTGCCGCTCCTGTTGCAGGAAGCCTGTAGGTAAACGGAGGCGGAGGAGGATGCTCTGGGCAGGGCTGCGAAGGGCCAGCCCGAGAGGCAGGAGGGCACCCGTTTCCCCCTGCAGGGAGCAGAGTGGGCACTGGCCTGCCCGCGTGACCTGCCTGGTGTGAGGCCGTGGGTGGCTGTGGGGTCAGCAGGGGCTTCTCCCCCTGTCAAGCGGCTGTCTGTGATGCCAGCGTGGGCAGCCATGTGGCACCTTCAGGATCAGCGGGTTCATAGGATCTGAAGCTGCCGGGCTCCTGGCCTTTCTGTGCAGAGAGGACCGCGGCCGGGGGTGGTTGTAAAGCGCACGCTGAGGACCACCCACAGCTGCTCCTGCCCGGGTCAGTTGGAAGGGAGCTTTGCCTTCTTCCAGGCTGCGGCCTCAGCAGGGGGGGTGTCTGTGTGTCTCCTACGCTGAGCAAGCACCAGTCCGCTTCCTCCTTGCTTTGCAGTGCTGCTCCCAGAGGGGGCCCAGCTGTGCATCCTGGCAGGGTTTCGCCCCGCTCTGCTTCCCAGGTTCTTGTGGGCCCTCAAAGAAAAGACACCCGTCACCCTCGCCCCCCGAGCACATTCTGAGGAGGATGGGTGGAGGAGCAGGGGGCTGACCCCAGGCTTGGAGGGGTGGTGTGGCAAGAGAAACCTGTGGCTAGCACTGGGAAGCGCCGGTGCTCAGCACCACACAGACGGAGCAGTGTTGGGCCATTGTGTGTGGAGCTCTCTGTGTGGTTTGCCTCGGGGACAGGGAGGGAGGGAGGGAGGTCTTCACTGCCGTGGCCAGGTGCATCTGCCCTACCTGTTGAGTAGCCAACCGTAGGGCTGCTAACTTGCTCCATCCGGGCTCCTGTCTTTGGAAGGGTGACCTGACAAGGGAACCTGCAACAGGGAAACCTCCTCGCTGCAAGGAACGGTGTGTTTTCCTTGCGGCGGCAGCATTGGGGGGGGGGGCGGGAGGTGCAAGGAAAAAGTTGCCCTTACAGAGAATGAAGGGGTGGCCTAACATCCTCGGGGAGCGGCCTGCTGCTTAGGCCCGGGGGCTGTCCTGCGGCTGGCGGTCTCTAAGAGCCCTTCCTGCCTCACCTGTGGCCTGGAGTGCAGGGGAAGAGGCATCCCCCTCTCCCCTCCCCCCCCAGGCAGCGTGCTGGCAGCCTCGTCCACATGTGATCTTGAGCGTGGGGTGCAAGAGACTCCCCGTTTTCTGGTTTTGTCCTTGTTGGTGCCACTCTTGGGGCACGGCCTGGAAGAGTGCAGGCCCCAAACACTTCCTGTGCTGGCCATTGAAGCGTGTTTCCAGCTGGCACCGTGGCCTCTTTGCCCCTTGCTGGTGTGGCTGGCAGGGCAGGATAACAGCTGGGGCAGCAGGGACAGTGTTGGTTCCCCGTGGCAGGGCCACAGGAGCCCTCTGGGGAGCTTTCCTGTCTGTTCGGCTGGCAGCGAACGGGTTAAGGGCCCCCGGCTGCTGCTGTCGTTGGCAGCCAAGGCAGCGATTGTGGTGGCCGGATGGGCTCCCTCCATTGTGCGCGCTGAATGGGAGCTCTTTTGCTGCCCGCCCGGTTAATAATTCATGAGGCTGCCGCTGAGTGCTGGGCGGGTGGGGAGGCGAGATAGACACACACACACACACACACACACACGCCCTGCCAGAGCTGCAGTGCTCAGTGGAGGAGGAGGAGGAGGAGGAGCTTCCGCTGCCAAAAACACTGGATGTTGCTAACCGAGGAAGCCCAGGTCCCCTGGCCACTGCTGGAGCCGTGTGACGCCTGCCCAGCGCTGGGCTGCCCGGCAGAATTGCCCCCTCCCACGCTGCCTGCCTGCTGCCCACTGCTTCATGCCCGGCCAGGGCTTCCTGCCATGCTTCCTGGGGAAGTGCAGAGCAGCTCAGCCCGTGCAGCTGCCAAGAGACGGTGAGTGGCCCTCAGACTGTGCCTGGCCGTTGGGGGGGGGCAACTGTGGTGGGAGACAGGGCCTCGGGGGGCAGGCGGAGGCACCGTTGTGGTCATTGCTGGGCAATTCGGGCCTGCAGCAGGTGTCGCTGGCAATTGCTGGATGGATGCAGAAGCAGGGAGTGGTGACATGTGGGCTGCCCCGGCTGAAGGCTGGTTGGCATTCTGCAGAATGTCACTGCCTGGTAAAAGCAGCTGGCCGAGGCGCGTGGCGTGGCCATGGCAGGGGGTGGTTGGTACACGCGTGGGCAGCCGATCCCAGGCCTCACACTGCCTGTGCTGCACCCAGGCAGGAGCGGTGGGGTGGGGTGGGGTGGGGTGGGAGGCAGGGACTGGTTAGTCCAGCTGGGCAAGAGCACCAGCTTGCTGGACTGGTTCCGGTGGTCGTGGCTTGGCCATCCAGTCTGGCTGACATGGAGGGGGGAAGCAGGGCGAGGCAGACTGGGGCCTGGGGGTGGAAGAAGATCCCTCTCAGAGGAGGGGGGGAACTGGCTGAGCCCACTGGGGGGGCATGCCTCCCCCCTTCTGCTGCCAGGGAACTAGTGCCTGGGGAGGGGCTGGGGGCTGTTCTGCTCGCCCCTCCCTCTACTGCTGGCGTGTCCATGGCAACGGAGAGGTGCTCAGCTGCAGGCGGAACCGGAGCTGTCAGATCCCCCCCACCCCCAGCTTCTGAAGGCAGGGAGGGCTGGGAGGGGGCTGGCGCGTGGGCCACCCGGCTGAAGGCTGGGAGGAGCCGGGCCCACTGCTGCCCCCCAAAGGCTTGGGGGTGGCCCTGCGGAGGCCAAGGAAGGCGCTGACTTGTGGCCCTGCGGAGGCATTTGCTTGGGGGTCAGGGGTGATGAATATTTGTCTGCCTGTCCTTGAGGTGGGGGGAGACCGACCCTGCCTCTGCCGGGGGGGGGAGTGCTCCAGTGTCAAGGCCTGCGGAGGGGTGCCAGGGTCTCTCAGCTCTGGGAGGGCGGGGTGGGGGGGAGGGTGAAGCACCGACTGCAGGTGGAGCTCTCTGTGGGGCCAGAGTTTGGGGCGTCCTGAGAACTGGCGCAGCTGAAGGACCCCTCCTCACCCAGGCGCAGGCAGGAGTGAAGGGGGGGCCAGGCGTGGAGACTTCTTGTAGGAGATGGGGCGTGTCAGGCACGGGACTGAGGGGCTGGCAGTAGTCCTACAGCCTTGGGGGGGGGGCTCTTCACCACTGGGATTAGGCTAATGGGGCTTTTAATAGTCCAGGCGGGAGTGGGGGAGGTGCCTGCAGGCGTCAAGTCCCACCACAGGCCCCTTCCTTCATCTGGAGTCTTGGATGCTTCCAAAGTCTTCCTGCCCCTTTCCTGGAGTTTGGTGGCTCGCTTAGACCACTCGGGACTTCAGGCCTTCGTTTTGGAGAGGAAGGGAGCTGGACCCCCCCTTGAAAAGCAAGCCTGGGGGGGCGGCCTGGCCAGGCCCCCCTAATGCCCAGTGACCACACGGCCTGGCCTGGGCAAGGCGCCCCCTCTCGGCCCAATTGTTCCCTGTCAGCGAGAGGGTCGCAGCTCTCCCCCAGGTATGCAGCGCTGTGTTGGCTCTCAGGCTGTGATGCTGGAGGGCAGATGCGTTTCAGGCCACTGACTCAAGGGCTGGTAGTGCATGGAGGGGGGTCCGGATGGTCCCCTCCCCATGACAAACGGCCTGGCCTGAGGGAGGCTGCCTCTGTGGGGCCAGAACACGGATCTGTTCCCCAAATGCCTTCCTTCTGGGCTGATGGATTTTGCTCCTGTGGACTATAATATTTGGGGTCGGGGAAGGAAGAAAGACACGCCCCCCCCCCCTGAGGCTCCGCTTTGGTTCTGCTTCTGGAGTTAGGAATGGGCACAGCTTGGCTCACTTTCCCGAGTGGCCTGGCTCTGCTCTCGGTTTCTGGCTTCTCCGGGTCTGAGCCTGGCCGGCACGGCTGGCTGCTCCTCTTGAGCCATCCCTTTTGAATTCCTGGTTCCTGTGTGGAGGGCGGGGAGAGGCAGTGGTGGGCGCCTGCTGGACCCTTTGCTCTGGGGAGCACTGAGGCACAGGAGGGGGGTGGATCGTTGCTCCAGAGCAGTTGAACTGTGCCTTGCATGGTAGCCAGAGCTCGGGGGCACAGGAAGTCAGGCAGCGTCCCCGGGGGCAGGGGCAGGGCGGAGTGTGGCAGAAGCTGGGGGGGGGGCCTCCTCATGCCCTGACTCTCTTGCTCCCCCTGGTAGGAGGTGATGTCTGCCCTACGGAAGGAGAAGCCTAGGACAGCCGAGGAGAGCTCGAGCGGCAGCAGCGGGTCGCCCAGTCCGGGGGACACCCTGCCCTGGAACCTCCCCAAGCACCAGCGGACCAAGAGGACCAAGGCTGCCTCTGGCAACGGCACCGTGCTGGACCCTGCCGAGAGGGCCGTCCTCCGCATTGCCGGTAGGCGGGGCGCCGGTGGCGAGTCAGGAGCGGGGAAGGGGCTAGCCAGGGTGGGCCTGGGCCGTGTGGGAGTTGGGAGGGGGAGCCGGGCCGGGCGCAGGAGGCTCCGGAGGTTGTGTTGCGGTTTTTGTCTGGTGCTTGCCCTGAGGGCCTTTGTGGTGGGGTGTGTGTGTGTGTTGCGTCTTCGTTGAAGATAATTATGCTCACGGGGGCGGGGGGGGCGGGATGAAGTCTTGAGGAGGTCTGTGGTGTTGCTGTCATTCGGGCCCCCAGTGCCTCCGCTCGCCCTGAGGCCACCTGGGCCCAGTTGTGGGGGCGGACGGGGCCCTTCTGCTCCCTGTGGCTGTTGAGAGACCTCAGGGCAGGCTGCTTGTGACTGCAGGCTGCTTGTGAGAAGCTGTCTGGGGTAGGGGCTGGTGTCGCGGAGTCCAGAAGCCACGGCCGGTCCCAGAAAGGCCCCTTTCCTCCGTGGCCTGGCCTCCTGCGGGGCCCTGGGCCTCGGCTCCGCCAGGGTGTTTCTAGGCGCCTGTGGCGGCGCGTCAGTTGTCGATGGCTTGCGTCTGTCCCGGCACTTCCTCACTAGCACCCGCCTGGTGCCAGGGACTACCCCTCTCTCCGGGGGGGGGGGTGTCAGCGAAGGCGGCTGACAGGGGCAGGGGCTGCCTTGGTCCCTCGGCTGCTTGTGGTCAGGGCCTGGCGTGAGCGGCCTCTCCCTTCCGAAACCCACTGGAAGAATGCCTGAGACCCCTTGCCTCCGAGGGAGTCCCGGGGTGCCACCTGGCCCCGCTCAGGGTTTTGGCCCTGTGGCAAACAGATGGGGCAAAACTGGGAGAGAAAAAGGGCTTGGCCCTCAGAGACTTGTACACTCCATTCACATAATCTTGTTCTTTAAACATTATTCCTCTGAGGAGGGATATTTGCTTGCATGGCTCCTCAACATATCAAATATTAACTGATTCAGAAAAATGAAAGAGAGGAAGGAGGCCGTGCTAATCTGGGGCGTATTCCCCTCCCGCCCCCCGCCCCCCCCGAATTGCCATTCTGCCTCTTGCATGGGCCCTGCTGCAAGCAAAACCTTGTTTATTAACCATTAATATGAATCCAGGGCATCTAATATGCAGACGAGTAGTTGGAGCTTCTCTTCCTGAGCCATTCAGCCTCTAATGGGGCAGTGGGGAGCGCCTGTTGCCAGGCAACAGCGGCCATTTTATGCCCTTTGGGTGGGGGAGGATAGCAACTGCCTACATTTTTTTTTTACTGAAGAGGTCAGACTGTAACAGGCCCCCCCCCACGGCCTCTGCCCTTCCCCTCTGGCGGGACCAGCCTGCAAGAGGGCAGGGGCTGGGGGGAAGGGGGTGGGCCCTCTAGTGCCCCCCCCCGGTGTGGCATGCTCCTTGCGGGCTGTGGTGTCCAGGCCTCGGGGCGTTGTTATTCTCAGGCCTTCTCTCTAGAAGCGCCCGCAGTGAGTGGGGCTGTCCCTCCCCACAGCCTCGCCATCTCAAGATCTGGGTCAGGAGAGCACAGCCCACTTGAGAGGCAGGGTAAGGCAGGGCCCTCCAAAGACCCTGTTTGAATGCTGAGCACCAGGCTGGGTTCCTGCCCGATGGGAGAAGGGCTCTAGGCAGACACCCTGATAAAGCCCCGATGTGGCCTAAAGCAAGAGCCAGGGGCCGGGGAGGGGGGCCGGACCTTCAGAAGCCCAAACCCAAAGCCTCCTAGCCTTACTTCCTCCTTCCTCTGCATTGTAGTAGCTGAAAGGTGGGAGGAAGGAGGAGGCAGGACAACCACGGAAGCCAGGCAGAGAGAGGCACGTGGCCTTGGGCACTGCCCTCCCGGGGTCCCGCCTGGCCCAGTTTCTGGAGCGGAGTGGACCTGCTGTGCTGCATGGGGGCCTGAGAGAGCTTGCCCTCCTAGTGGACGAGCCGCCTGTCGCGGGAGCATTGGCTTTGGGGGCAGAGGGACCGAACAAAGGAGTGGCTTGGTGGAGCTGGAGGAGGAAAATGCCCAGAGGAATGACAAGGCGTGGCTGCTGGGACGATGCCCTGGTCCCTTCCCAGGGGTCGCAGGAAGGCTCGGCTCAGATTTCCAGAGGACCGCCGGGAAGCCTGAGAGCAGAGGGGGCGGTTTGCTCGCTTGATGATCTCTAGGAACTGCCTCTATGCGGCTGGCCTTAATGGAAATTCCCGGGGGAAGAAACGGGCATGAAACAGCTGGGCAGCCATTGCGGATCTTTCAGCGCTGGGGTGCCACGAATGCTGCATCCGGCCCTTCCTGCAGGAGAACGGCTTCCCCGTTTTGGACCAACTGATGTTTCCAAACCGTTTTCAAGGGTAGCCCCGCATAAAAGGGTGCTCCAGTAGTCTAACCTGGATATGACCAGACCATGGATTACCTTGGCCAGGTCACACGTATCACGTGAAGATGAGAAAAGGCGCTGTGACCACAGAGTGGACCTGGGCATCCGACTGTAGGACAGGATCCAGCAGAACCCCCAAGCTGCAAAGCTGCTCCCTCGTGGGCAGAGGGACTCCCCCCAGTCCCCAAGTAGCTTCTCCATCGACCAAGAGCACCTCAATCCTGCCTGGACTGAGCTCCACTTTCCTGGCCCTCCCCGAATCCTTGTTGGAGATGCTTTAGGCTGTTCCTGCTTTGGGCAGGGGGGTGGGCTAGACAGCCTGTAAGACCCTTCCAACTCAAGGTTCTTTGATTCTATGATCCATCCCATCGTAGGCAGACCCACCAGGCTGGTTTTCATCATTGTACTGGTGGCCCCTGACTCGAGTTTCCCAGATGACCCCTCCCATCATTGTTATGTACCTGTTAAATAGCCTGAGAAACAAGATGGAACACTGCAGGACCCCATAGCATAAATGGGCCAGGAAGCAATTTTCCCCACGCCACTTCCCGGAATCAGCGGGTCAAGTCAGAGCAGAACTGCCTTCGTATGGTGCCCTCTACTCCCAGCCAGCCACTCCAGAGAGGCACAATGATTGATGGTACGGAAAGTGCCCGAGAATCCAGAGGGTTACACTTCCCTTGCCTCTGTCTTGGTCAGAGTCATCGGCCCTGACCAAGGCTGTTTCCATCCCAACCACAGGTCTGAATCCAGATTGAAAGCGGGCCAGAGAATCTGCCTCCTCCCAGGCTGCCTGGCCTCCATGTTTACATCTGTGTAGGTCAAATGCAGCACCTCGAATGATGCCTGAGCCGGAGATGCCCAGGAAACTGATTTCACAGGGAACTTTCCACACCAAGGATTTCTCAGATGTCAGCCCCCCCACCCCCACCCCCCCGGGCTGGTGGGTTTTTTCCTTGCATGTTTCTACATGAAATCATCCTTTGTGCCCAGGCCATTCACAGACCATTCCTTCCAATAAAAACCTGCTTTATTTTAAATTGCAACACCCCCCCCCCCCGCTCGATGTTTCCCGGGCAAATTGCTGTGGGCAGGAGCGGTCTCTCGTGTCTGGAGGGGAAGCAGTGTCACCAGCCAACTGCTAGTCAGTTGCTCTATTGATTTCCTGTGTTGATGACCGCAAGAAGCAGCTCCCTGCGGAAATGGGCTCTGCCGGCCAACTTTATTCCTGCCAGTTGGTTTAAAAAGAAGAAGAGAATCGCCCACCGCTCAGCCTGCCTTTCAGGGAGGGCGGGGGGGGGCAGAATTGTCTGGAGGCATCTCTGCAAATACTTTTTAATACATATTTTTTAAAGAGATATTTCTATGCAGCATTGCCCATGGTGCTCAGAAACAAAACATTGAAACGGAGGGCAAAGAATCCTGAGGGTCACACATCAGTTGTGAAAGGGAAACCAGGGCTAAAAATGGAGAGAAAATAGATTACTTTGTCTCCATTACGCCAGACAACCATGAAAAATCATCCTGGCGTGGAAGCACCTGAGGTTCGACAAAAAAGTTTCTGCCCTCTGAGGAGAAGGAGGCAAAATGAGGAAGGCAGGGAAGGGTGTCCCAGAGACACGCAGGCTGCATGTGTGTGAGAGAAGTGGGGCCCTGCCTTTTCCATTTGGCTGCTTGCTGCGTAGGAGGCAGAGCCATATGTGGCCCACATCATGGGGAAATTGTGTCATGTACTCCTGCGCCGAGTGTTTGGGTTTTAGCTGAAGCATCTGGACAGCCCCCAAGGGCAGCCCCGCATAGAGTGCATTGACAGCAGTCTGGCCACATGGTTGTGATGTGAATAGCCCGGCTCAAAATATCAGTAGAGGAGGGGACTGTGGTTGTGCTGTCTGGCATCCTGAGTGCAGTGGTGTATGTGGACGTTGAAGGCAGGGGGAGGCAGAGGCCTGTGAGCGAGAGCGTCGCGCTGCCAGCGCAGATACTAGCCTAGCTGGGGGCTCCTTCCGCAGCTTCCAGGCCTGGCCACAGGCTGCTGGGGGCTTGTCACAGAATCCTTGGAGCCCGGCCAAGAGGAGGGGGCAGGGGGGAGTTCCTTTACAGACCGAGAGAGATGCCCTTGGGGCTGCGGTCCTGGTGTGGCTCAGGTGTTCATCTCAGCTGGCTTACCTGGCCCCAGGGGGCTCCTTCGATCGTTCGGCAAAGCTGAGCCAGCAGCAGAGCCACAAATGGGGCCGGTTTGATGTGAAGAGTCTACAAGGATGCTCCCTGAAATGCTCCCCTAGGGGCTTCCAAGCCCTGCCATCCATCGAGGCAGCGCTTGGTCTGGCACTGCTGGGCACCTACCAAGGCTCATGCCACCAGAGGGGGGGGGCCTTGCCAGCTGCCCTTGTGGGAGTGACTGGAGGAAGAGGGAGCAGCGTCCTGGCAGTGTGTGTGTGTTGGGGGGGGGGTGTCTGCTGCCAGTGCCTGCCTGCAAATCCCGGAGGCAGCGCTGCTTACCATCCCCACCCCCAGCAATTTCGGATGAGTCAGTCAGATGGTGCTGTGGGGGCGGCTCCACATCCCACTGCAGATGGGAGAGAAGGGGGAGCTACACAGAGCCCTCAAGAGAGAGAGAGCACTGCCCTTCCTCTGGGGAACCTGGGAATGCCACCCCCAAGAAAAAGGCCCTCCTTAGGAGTAAGCCTCCTTCAGCTGACCCCCCCCCCCCGTGCTCCCCACAACTGGCCCGTGAAGCCTGCGGCTCAGGGCTGCCTCTGGGCGCTGGGCTCCGTCCTCCCTCCCTCCCTCCCTCCTGGATCCGGAGTCCTCTGTTCTTGCGGGGCCTTTAGTCAGCTCCTTTTTCAGGGTGGGGGGGGGAGATTTTGATTACTCCTTTCCCCCTTACCTTTAAACATATATTTATTATCTTAAGTGTAAAAATGATGGTAATTAAAATTACAGGGGGGAGCACTTTGCAGTCAAACAGAAACTCTGTAATTAAAGCCCCTCCCACCACCACAAAGGAAAGAGTGAATAGGAAACAGTTAATTAAGCACGGAGGTTTTTGAAGCTGCTTTAGAACAACAGAGGCCAGGAGCATTTGGGCCAGGGAGAGGCTTCACTGTTTGTCTCTTGGGATGCAATGTGCATTGAGCATTTTTTATTTTCCCTGTGTCCCTGCCTGTGGCTTGTGGGAGGAGATGCCGTGGTAAGAGGGCCGTCCGTGGGAGGCTGACCCTCCCTTCCCTGGACTCTGGAGTGTGCTGGTGGTGAGCCTGTCTTGGGCAGCGGGTGGACAAACGGCTTCTGCGGCAGGGATGGTGGTGTAGGCCCAGTGGCTCTTAGGCAGGAAGCCCGTGAATTGCAGAGCGCCTCCAGGGACTCGTAGGGAAGTGGCGCAGGCCCCGGACGGCTTCCTCCTCCTCAGGATTGCGGCTTTTATGGGTCTGCCTTCTGTGTGGTTTGAGGATGTGGCCAAAGCGTTTCTCAGGAACTTCTCTGTGTGAAGAGGAGCAGCTGCTCACGGGAGACGGCCCTCCAGGCTCACTGACAGTCTTTGGAGTGACGGTGTTTCACCCACGGAGCTGCCCTCTGAGGGGCGCCCTGTGCTACCGGTGGCTGGGCGGGCCTCTGCGGGCCTGGAGTGCCCGGGGGTGTTTGTTTCTGTTTGTGGGCAGTGTAGAGTATTTGCTAGAGAGCTCTGCTGGTCCTGTGGCTGCAGTTCTGCCCCGTCTGCTTGGGCTCGCTGTGTTCGGGAGGGAGCCGAAGGGCCGAGCAAAATCAAAAAGAGTCCAGTAGCACCTTTAAGACTAACCAATTTTATTGTAGCATAAGCTTTCGAGAATCAAGTTCTCTTCGTCAGATGCCTGATCCAAACTGGCCACATACAGAAGAGGAGGGGAGAGAGGGAAAGAAGGGGACATATATCACAAGGGGACAGGATGCAATTAGCGTGGAGGCAACCCAAACATTCCTTTGCTAGTAAATGTAAACATCTCCTTTTGGTGTGGAGTCAGTTTGCCGTTGGTTGTTGTGGGTTTTCCGGGCTGTATTGCCATGGTCTTGGCATTGTAGTTCCTGACGTTTCGCCAGCAGCTGTGGCTGGCATCATCTGGAAGATGCCAGCCACAGCTGCTGGCGAAACGTCAGGAACTACAATGCCAAGACCACGGCAATACAGCCCGGAAAACCCACAACAACCATTGTTCTCCGGCCGTGAAAGCCTTCGACAATACATCAGTTTGCCGTGTTTGTTTGGAAAGTATCCAATTACTATGTAGTATAAGCCTTCGATAACCACAGCTCTCCCTGCCAGATGCATCTGACAAAGAGAACTGTGGTCCCCGAAAGCCCACACCAGGCGACACTGGGCTCCCCCAGACCCCACCTCTGTAAAGGAAATCTGTTACCTGTGATAATGTGATAACCATTCATAGTCCCTATTCAGTCCCAGCTTGACAGAGTCAGATTTGCATATGAATTCCAGTTCAGCAGCCTCCCTTTGGATTTTGTTTTTGAAAGGTTTCTGTTGAACCACAGCGACCTTTAAGTCTTTGATGGAATGTCCTGGTAGATTGAAGTGTTCTCCCGCTGGTTTCTGGACGTTTCCATTTCTAATGTCAGATTTGTGTCCATTTATTCTTTTGCGTAGAGGTTGGCTGGTTTCCTGCTGCTGAGGCCCAGGACGCCGTCTCGGTGGCCCCCCTTCCGGTGGCGCTCCCTCATTTTGTGTTGTGTTGGTGCTTTGCACTCAGCTTTGCTCTGCATGTTTTCAGCAGCCTCTTAATCCCACCCCCACCCCCCACCCCGTAACTTGGGAGCCTCAGGTTGTCCTTAGCCACAGACGTTCCCTGGGGCCACTGGAGTGACGCCAGCCCAGTCCCTGCATTGCCATTTGGGACTTGCCTCTGAGAACTTTGCCTGGTCTGCTGGTGGGCAGAGCCAGTGGGAGGCTGGAGGGTACGTGGGTGGAGCGTGTGGGGCGGATGCCCTGTGCTTGGGCATGCTGGCAGTGACAGTGGCCTCCACCAGGGGGCGGTAGAATACTATTACGTTCAGCTCTAGGGAGGGACCCCTTGAAGGCAGACCTTGGATGGATGGAGGGACCTCTTGGCAGGCAGGCAGGGAAGAGGCCAGCCTGCCTTGGGGGTGGGGGCGGGGGGGGCAAAGTGGGCCTGGAACCCCTGGACACAGACTGACCCTTCCTGCTGGGCCAGCATGCCAGAGTCCCTCTTCCCATTTTCATTCTGGCCATCACGGCATCCTCTGGCAGTGAATTCTACAATTAAATTACTCATTGAGTACGGAAGTATTTCCTTTTGTCTCTCCTGAACCTCTCAAGAATTTCACTGGGTGCCCCCAAGTTCTAGTTTTAAGGAAGGGGGGGGGGAGGTCTTTCTATCCACTTTCTCTTCCCTGTGCACGCTTTTATAAACCTGCCCCCTTTAGCCACTTTTTTCTAAACTGGGAGTCTGAGACCCTCCAGTCTTGGTGGTTTTCTTCTGTGCTTTTTCCAGCTCTGTAGTGTCCTTACTGAGATACGGCAACCCAAAATGCACACAGCATTCCATTCGAGGCCTCCTCGGAGCAGTGAATGGACCCGTGCAGGACTCCTGGGCCTATGGGAGGGTGGGGCCAGACGCCTCCGGGGCGCCTGGGGCGCAAGCCCCCTCCTTCCCGGCAGGCAGCAAGATGGCTTTGCAGCCTGTCCTAAGGCTGCCCCCTGAAGCCTCCAAAATAAGGACACTTTGCGAGACTCGAAGAGCAGCAGAGCGTTACCAGGCCATTCTTACGTGCTTCTGCACGGGGACAGACTTGCATGGTTCCCCCATCGCTGTGTTATAATCGTGGTTTGGGGCTTTTTTGGTCAGATTCTCTGCTAGAGAATTGTTGCAGAGATATAAGGGGGAAGTCCTATCTCCGCAGGAAAAGGAGCTAGAGGCTTACTTTTAAAATAAAACGAATGCTGGGGATTGTTACGTTGCAAGCAGAGAGCATCACGGGGGACATCGCATCCTCCCCCCCCCCTTTGCTCGCTCAGCCACTCTGTGGGCCTGGCTCCTGCTCCTCCGGCTGCCCCGCCCCCCGCTTGCCGTCCTCCCTGGATCTCTGCCTGCTGCAGCCTGCCCCACCAGCCTGCTCTCCTTCCATCTGCTCCGTGGGGAGTGGCAGGAGGGGGTGGGAAATGGCTCCGTCCCCTCCTCTCCCCCCCCCACCCGCTTGCTTTGCCTCCACCCGGCTGGCTCAGCAGCCCTGGGTGGCTCTCCGTCTCCCACATGTGAGGCACGTGATGCTGCCCAGCTGGGGGAGGTTTGTTGCCTGCAAAGGGCAACCAGGGCTCCCATGAGGGGATTAAACCCCCTCCTCCATTTTTTAAAACTTCCTATTTTTCTGCAAACCTGGGTGTTCCCCTAGCTTTTTAGAAAAGTCTGTTTTCTCTACATGGCCCCTATCTGCAGGTTTAAATATCCACAGATGGGACCAAGTATATTGATAATGCTATAAAACTGTCAATTGCCACGTTTTAAAAGCTCTCCGGGGTGGGCACGGAAACGGCCACCACAGGGGCCTGGAACAGGGCAAATGGCACCGATATGGGTGGGACCAGGAAGGCCCGTGCATGCGGGGGCCACCCCAGCCCAGCCTTGCTGCCGTCTGTCCCAAAACATCCCAGAAAAGCAGGTTTGGGAAGATCCCGGGGAAACCCTGCGGGGCGCGTGGAAGCATCAGAAAGGGGACCCCTTCCCACTCGTGTCCCAGGTGGGGCCAAACACCCGCAGGTAAGGGACCTTCGGACGAGGACCACACCCTGCCAGGGCCTGCAGTCGGAGTCCCTCCCTTCTGTCAGTCAGGACGGGGGGGGGGCGGGCCTGCATCTGCTCTGCGGGGGCCTCCCCCATCTCCCTGGCGCCAGGAAGGAATTCCAGGCGACCTGCCCAGCCCCTCCCCGCTGCTCTCGCTTGTGATCCACTCCCTGTGCTCAGGAAGGATCCGGGCCTTTTCCAGGAGGGGGGGGGGTGTCTCTCCCTGCTCAGGCTAAGGCGAGTTTTCCTAGCAGTGCCCCTCCCCCCCCCCAGCTCCAGCCAGAGACAGAAGGAGGGGGGGCTCGCAGGTGCCCAGCCTCCCCTTCGTGCCTCTTTCTGCTGGATGACATTGAATCTGCCAGGCACTGCGCCAAGGTGGGAAGCAGGGCGGGGCACTGGGCAACGATGCGCGAGGGAGTCCAGTGTACAAGGGGGGGGACCCCAAATGTTGCCTCGGCCTGGCCCTCCACGCAGGGGGTTCCCATCGCATCTGGACTGAGCTTCATGTCTTGCTGCCAGTCCAAGGGTCCAAACATTTCAGACTGCTGCTGGAGTGGGGCACTGTATGTTGTTATCCTGTCCCCATGGCAGAACACACGCCCCCCACAGACAGAAAGCTAGCATGCCAGGGAGAAGCATTCTGGCACAAGAGGGGGTGTTTCTGCGATGCGCAGATGTGCGATGCGAGAGAGGACTGCCGTGGGGGACAGGAGGTGTGGGCTGGAGTCTCACCCTTGGGCAAGGTGGGCGGGGGGTCTGCCAGGCTCAGCCTGGCCCTGGGGGAGGGGCCGGTAGCCTGTGCTGTTCCTGCCAAAGGGCTCCTGGGTGAGGGAGGTTCTGGCTAGCAAGAGCCGGGCACGATTCTCGCCCTGAGCCAGTCTGGGATGTGGCCACCAGCCAGAGGAGGCCACACTGGGCTGGGGGAAGCCACATCCGTCTCCGCACGAGGAAGACCCGAAGGAACAGTCTGCAGTGGTCTTGTGGGGGAAAAGGTGTGCCCTTTGATTTTGCAGTCGGTGCCCCAGGAGGTGGGCTCTGGTGTGAGGGGCAGAGTCAAGGCTCCCGTGTGCCTCTTGGCTCTCCCAGGCAGCCACCCTTGTAGGGGAGGAGACAGAGGTGAGGGTGGGAGAAGCCCCGGAGAGGCTTCTTGTTGCTGGGGCAGCTGGAAATGGTCACGTGCAAAGCGGCCCCAAGGGCACTGTGGGGAAGCCGCTTGAGAGGAGCCAAAGAAGGCCGGAAACCGTTCCTCGGCTTGTAACCCTTTTTGGGCTTCAGATGGCTCTGGACTCCCACCGCTCCATTCGTGTTGGGTGCGTCTTAGAATCATGAAATCACAGGGTTGGGAGGGACCTCCAGGGTCATCTAGTCCAACCCCCTGCGAAATACCGGAAGTTCACAACTACCTCCCCTCCCCACACCCCCAGCGACCCCCCTGCTCCATGCCCATAAGAGGGCAAAACACCATCAGGATCCCCAGCCAAACTGGCCTGGGGAAAATTGCTACCTGACCCCACGGTGGCGATCGGCCTTACCCTGGGCAGGTAAGAAGGGGCCACGAGAACTAAGCCCTGACATGGCCCTTCCTGCCCTCCCTCTCATGATCTGCCCAGGCTCACAGCATCAGCGTGGCTGTCAGGCGGCAGCTCCCCTTCTCTGGAAATGCAGCTTGGTCTGGTTTGGTGGACACATTTCCCACCGAAGAAGGGATTTCCTGTGACCTCCTGCCTGCCCCATTCCACACACACATCCAGAGCCAGCTGCATGGCTCTTACCTAGGATCCCTCCGTAGGAAGGAGGGGAGGGCATGGCCCAGCGGCCTCAGGTGGGGCCTGTGAGGGTCCGGGGGTACACGAGGATTCTGTGGGCAAAGCCACCCTTCTTCCCCAGAGCCCTGGCGTCCTTGGAGAGTGCCCTGAGGACAATGTCTGGCACGGGCCTCCTGTCCTGTCCGCCCAGTGCTATTTCTGGTGAGCTGTGGATTGCAGGCCGAGGACAGAGCCCATCTCTGAAGGACATGGCGGGCAGCAGGGAGGGGGCCAGCGCTGGACTGGAGGCAGGAGGCAGACCATGTTGTGTGTAGGGGGGGGGCAGCAGATGAGGCTCCCCCCATCCTTCTCCTTCAAGTGGAGCAGAGGCATCTGATGGAGTCCTGGGAGGGGCTCTGGGCCTGATGCCCGCCCGCCTGGCACTCCCCTTGTTTGCCCTTACCGGTGAAAGCGTGGCTGCCTTACGGAGCCCTCTCTTGGTTGGAAGGGCAGCACTCTTCCCAGGCAGGGGCAGGCGGATGGTGTTCAGTGCTTAGTTCTTGTGGCCCCTTCTTGCAGGTCTCGAGTAAGGCCGATTGCCACCTTGGGGTCAGGTGGCAATTTCCCCCAGGCCGGCTTGGCTAGGAGGCCGTGAAAGGGCATGCTGGGTCAGCCCACCTGGCATGCCCACGCAGCACCTGTGCCTGACTGGGAGGCCTCCAGGGACCCCGATGGGGACAGGGCCTTGAGTTTGGGGAATGAGGTTAAGATAGGCTAGGAAATGGGGGACTGGAGGGCAGGCAGGTCGGAGCAGAGCACATTGTAGGGGGAAGATCGGGAAGGAATTCCGCAGGGGCCCAAGCCAACATGCTGGGCAGGCCATGGACTCTCTGACTGTGGCTCTGCCACAGGGCTGGAGCGGGCGGCAGTTTGGGTCCGCCTTCCCTGCCCTTCCACCTCGTCTTGCGTGTCTGCACCTTGCCTGGATCCAAAGGGGAGGCCCCAGAAGAAGCGTTGCTCTGGGACGCACGCCTGGCCCTTTGATCCTTGCTCTGTCCCCAGCTGGCAGAGTCCAGGGCGAGGTGGATCTGTCATCTCTCTTGTGGCCCTTGGCAGAGATCCATCGGCATGGCAAAAATGAACTCTGCACACCGTCTGACAGGTGGCTGACTGACAACCCAGACAGACGGTGTAGCGTACAGGTTAGGGTATTGGAGTAGGGCCGGGAAGTCCCAGGTTCGGATCCTCACTTGGTCAGGAAAACTTGCTGGGTGAGCTTGGCAGGGTCGTACACACTCTGCCTAACCCACTTCACTGAGTTGCTTTGGATAAAAATATAGAATGATGTACACCACTTTGGGCTCCACTGGGGAGGAAGGAGGGTATAAATGAAATCAACCAACCAACCAACCACAAAGGCCACTCTTGCCAGTTGGGGGCGGGGGCGGGGCTGACTAGCAGAAAGTTATTCTTTTTCAGCTCAACCCCACCCCTCCTGAGTAGATACAAATGACCTGCCAACTTCTTTTCCACACTGTGACACTGAGAGATCTCTGTCTTTCAGTGCTACACCTCTAAAGATGCCAGCCACAGCTGCTGGTGAAACGTCAGGAACTACTAATGCCAAGACCACGGCAATACAGCCCGGAAAACCCACAACAACCATCGTTCTCCGGCCGTGAAAGCCTTCGACAATTTATTCTTTTTCCTTTCTGCAGTTGTATTTTAGACACTAATTTTGATGGGACATTGGGACGTTGTCATTTCCTGGCCGTCTAAACAGTGCAGAATAGGCAGGTGTGAGAGCCTGAGGGGGCAGGTTGAGAGACGGGCAGCTTGGCGGGTGGCTTGGCTTGCCTGGGCAGAAGTGCAGGAAGCCACTCCGCTCTTGGGGTGCAGTCAGAAAGAAGTGCCGTGGCTCCCCGACACTCCCCGGAGTTGAACAGGTGGTGAAATGGCTGTGCCTGCTGGTACCAGGCTCCTGCGCTGTACCTTCAGAAGATGGTGCTGTGAGGGTGGCACCAGCCTCCATGGAGCAGCCTTGGGCTTTGTGGTCCTATCCAGTGGGCACCTCTCTGGAACCGCGGCTCAGAGAGCCAGTCAGAGGGGTAGCAACTCTGGAGGTGGTTGGGCACGGAGCTCTGGACCTGGGGTGAACTGTAAAGGTTGTTGCACCAGTTGGGAGCTGCAACCACAATGCCATCAAGTGCCGCATTCTTGTCCCTGGAAAGTTGCCCCCAAAGTCCAAAAACATCACTTTTGATTTCAAAAAGGAATTTCGCTAAGATGAGTGGAGTAGTCGGAAGGAAGTTTAAAAGAAGAAAAATGTGAACCAAATCCCTCGTGGATGCCTGTAAGCAGGGCTTTTTTTCAGCGGGTTCACAGTGGAACGGAGTTCCAGCACCTCTTGAAAATGGTCACATGGCCGGTGGCCCCGCCCCTGATCTCCAGACAGAGGGGAGTTGAGATTGCCCTCCGCACCGCTGGAGTGGCGTGTAGGGCAATCTAAACTCCCGTGTGTCTGGAGATCAGGGGGCGGGGCCACCGGCCATGTGACCATTTTCACCAAGGGCGATTTAAACTTTAAAAAAAAACCCCTTGTTCCAGCTGACCCAAAGTGACGTCATTGTGTGGTCCTGAGGTCCACCACTGAGTTCCACCACCTCTTTTCCCAGAAAAAAAGCCCTGCCTGTAAGGTATTTAAAACAAGGCTAATTGGTGCCCGAATACAGACAGCTTCAAGTCAGGAGAGGCGCTGTGGCTAAGGACTCGGTTCAAGGAAGCCCTGAAAGGCAAAGGGGCTTCTTTTTAAAAGTGGAGGCCCTCCCCAGGGGAGGTGAGCAGGGAGGAGCACATGGAAACTGTCCAGGCGAACAAAAAGAACGTGTGTGTGTGTTGGGGAGGGGGCTTGCTAAAAAACCAGGCAGCATTCCTTCAATTATATCAGGACCAGGCAAACAAGGAGAGGAGGGTTGGTCCTTTGGATGAGACAGGACGGGAAGGATTTCTTTGGGGGAGGTGGGAGAGAGACTCGGCTTCTAATGAAGGAAATGTGGGGCACAGACCCATGCCGGAACAGGTGTTTTCAGGAAGGGTGTCTGAAGAGCTGAATCGAATTAATTTATGACATATGAAATTCTAGGACTGCTGGGGCAGATTAAAAATTAGTATGTCTCTGGGTCCAGATGGCATACACCCAAGAGTTCATAAGGAACTCAAATATGAAATCGTTGACCAACTATCCGGTGTGGGTAACCTGTTATTAAAATCATCCTCTATACCAGAGGATGTAAAATAGCAAATGATGCACCAATTTTTAAAAGAGTCTAGGGGGTGTCCAGGGAATTACCGACCAATTAGGCTGTCTGTTCCAAGTAACTTAGCAGAAATTGTTATTCAAGATAGAATTCTTAAGCTCATAGAGGAACAAACCCTGCAGAGGGAAACTCGGCACGGCTTCTGCAAACGGAAGCCCTGCCTCACCAACCTCTTGGAGTTCTTTGAGCAGATTAGCAGGCATGTCGGGAAGGGAGCTCTGGTAGAAATGGTAAAACTGGACTTGCAAAAGTTTTTGGCAAGGTCCCTCACCAAAGACTCTGAGTAAGCTTTGCAGTCATGGGATAAGCGGACGGGTCCCCTGCCCTGTTGAATTAAATATTGGTTAAATGACAAGAATCAGAGAGTAGGAATAAGCGGAGAGTTCTTGCAGTGGAGGGAAGTAAGCAGGGGGGTCTCTCAAGGATCAGTATTGGGGTCGGTGCTATTTAATGTGTTCATAAATGATCTGGAAGTGGGGTGAGCAGTGCAGTGGCCGAGTTTGCAGATGACACAGAACTATTCAGGGTGGTGAAAACCAAAGTGGGCAGTTAAAAGGTCCAGTTCTCCACAAATTGGGGGCGGGGGGCAGCAACGTGGCCAATGAAGTTCAGAGCAAGTGATACACGTCAGAACACAAAATCCCAACTTCAAGTTTATGCTGATGGGTCTGAACTTGCTGAGACTGAGGGAAAGAGGCCTGGGGGCATCATGGGCGGCTCTATATAGATCTACGGTGCGGCCACACTTGGAATATTGAGCGCGTTTCTGATCACCGGATCTCAAAACAGACATTGCCGAGCTGGAAAAGGTGCCAAAGAGGGCAACCAAGATGACCAGGGCTTTGGAGCGCCTTTCCTATGAGGCAAGGCTGGGGGGTCTGGGACTTTTCAGTTTAGGAAAGGGACAACTAAGGGGGGGCAGGGTAGAGATTTATAAAATGAAGTACAGGGTAGAGACAGTGGACAGAGAGAACTTTTCTCTCCCTCTCCCCAAATACGGGAACTCCGGAGGGGCCTCCAGTGATGCTGATGGGCAGCAGAGTCAGGATAGACGGAAGAGAATGTGTCGGGGGAAGGCCTGCCCCCCCCCCCAGTCTCCTGTGTGCTGGCGCTCCAGGGCAGTTTGTTGCGACCCAGATGGCCCTGAGATGGCCCGTGGCTCTGACCCGGCTGTTGTTCCTGTGTGGCACGTCCCATTGGAGCCCAGCGCCAGAGCTGGCTGTGGGTCTCATCCAGTTCTGCTGACCCTCTGCGGTCTTCGCTTCAGCTGTCGGATGGGAAGGGGCGGCTGGAAGTGCCTTGAGGGCAACAGAACCGCTCCGAGACTCCCAGGGGACACCTTTGCCTGGGCAGGGCTCTCTCAGGCGAATGCAAGCTGCTTGACAATGCCGGCCTCTGGGTTCTGTCTGGACGGCTTCTGAGTGGCCACTGAAGAGCCTGTACCTTACAGGGCTGCCCTGGCCAAGGGCGGGGAGAGAGCAGCCATCTCTGGGACTCAAAGTGCCCCCTGGATGACGGGCGAGGAGCAGCCATGGCCTGGCCTGGCCAGCCATGAGGGCGTCACTGGCCCGTGGCTCTACCTGCAGGGGCCTGGGCCGTGGATTCAGCAGGGCTCTAAATAGCCCCTGGGCACAGAAAAGACAGGCCGGTGGGCACAGATTGGGGGCGCCATGCCAGTGGCTTCCGCCCCAGCACTGCCTCAGACCGCAGGCTGTCTTTGCCGCAGCCCTTCTTGCTGTGCGTTGTCCGTTGCTTTGGCCTGGCCATGCCAGTGTCCTGCTGGTATCTGTGCCGCTCTAGCTGGGTCTTCACTTGTGCGTTAGAAACAGACTCGCAAGGGCACACGTGGTGGCAAGGGCACGCCTGAGCACTGCAGGGGCACTCAGTGGAGCTGACTCTGCCCCCCCCCCCGCTCTTGGGGTCCTGCAGGGCTCTTCCCAGGCATGGGGCTATTTTGCTGGGGCTTGCATCAGCCCCAAGGCAGCCAGACCAGATGAACAGGACGGGGATGGTGCTGGGGGGGGGTGCATTCCACTGGAAACGGCCCTGGAACCGGCCTGGCCTTGCAGGGAGCTTATAAATACCTGCTGGTCTCATCCCTCGTCGTCGGGGTGGGATCGGCTGCTTGGCGCAGTAAAGTCCCACACATGTCCCCGTCTCTCTTGGAGGCAGGGGGAGGGGAGGTGCCCGCCCACCCACTCATGTTTCACTCCTTGCACTCGGAGCAGGTGGCCGAGGGCAGAGGCCCTGTGAACACATTCAGGAAGGGAGGGGCCCAGGGCAAGAAGTCTTGCTGAGGGACGCACCTTGGGGGGGGGGGCTCCTTTCCCGCCTGGGAGTGGAGCCTCTGGCCTCTCCTTTGCTGTGCAGAGTGGGAGACACACACACACACACACCCAGGGAGGCCAAGGGAACATCCGTGCCAGGGCTGACCTGGCTGTTGTGTGGGGCAGCCTGCCTGGTGGAGGTGGCGTCTTCAGCGGTGCTCCCCTGACCAAGACACACCCAGGTGGATGCGCCATGCGATGCCATGGAGGGGCTGCAGCTCTGCACTGCCCTTGAGGGGGGGAGGGCTCTTGTCGTGCCCCCCCCTGCTCCTCAGGCTCGCAGCTCAGCCAGGGAACCAGTTTTCAGCGTCAAAGGCTCAGTCCCCAAATATGCATTTTGAGGGCCAGGAGGGCCTCGGAGCACTCGCAGCTCTTCTGCTCTGCAGTCTTCCCCAGACAGGCGGGCTGGCGGCTCTGCCTGGATGCGCTGCCACGTGCTGTCTCTGGCTGCTGTGCCCCATGCTGTGTGCAGGCAGGCAGGTAGGAAAGTGTGCCAGCCTCTGGCCCAGACTGCCAAAGGGCATCTCACAGTACGTCCTGTGTTCCCTCTGGGAGCTGTGGGCATCTCTTCTCAGAGCCCCTGGCTGTGGTGGGCCCGGACTGTGGGGGTCTTGGTCCTGCAGCAGCAGCACCAGGCCCCAGAGCCCCCCTGGCAAGAGAAGGGCAGCCCCTGGGCTACCATAGGGGCACCTGTTGCCCTGCCACCTGGGCAGCACCAGCCACGTGTAGATGCCAATGAAAGGCAGTGGGCATTGCCTTGCTGCCCCCTCTGGTGCCCGGAGAGACCTCTTGAAGGGGCAGTGAGGCGGGGAGGGGGGTGGAGCGGGCGGGACAAGCAACAGCCGAAGTGGCTCACTTGCTCTGGGGTGATGAGTGGCAATGGGGGGGGGGGCAATCCATCACCTCCAAGAAGCCCCCACTGGAAAGCTGATTTTCCCCGGGGGGGGGCAAAGGCGGCCCGGGTTGGGGGTGCCTGGGGCTGCCCTGCCCTGGGCTTGCAACTGGGGGGGTGGGGCGGCTCCCTCGTGCCGCTGCCTTTTCCCTCCCGGCTTGTGCCCCGGGGCCGTGCCAGGTCCTTGCCGGGAGGGCCCGGGAGTCGCGCCTGGCCTGGGGCCGCCCTTCCTCCCTCCCTCCCTGCCGGGGCTGGCTGCGGAGAGGCTTGTCCCCCGCCCCCGGGGAGGCCTCCTGCCCGGGCCGGCGGGGAGGCGTGGGCGGCGGCGGTGCCTTTAAGGGGTAGGGCCGGGGCCGGGCGGCTGGAATGTCACTGCTGGGCTTGGCCGGGCGGCCCGCGCCTCTCTCGCCCGCCGCGCCGCGCCGCGCCGGGGCATGGCCACCTTCGACCTGCGCCTGCTGCCGCCCAACCCCGAGGAGAAGGACTTCGTGCAGGCCTACGAGGACGTGCGCGAGAAATACAAAGGTACCCCCCGGCCCACGTGGCCTCGGCCGCGCTTGCCCTTAATAGGCCATGCTGCGCGGGCGGCCGCGGCCCCGGGGACTCCTCCTGCCGGGCTGGCGGCGGAGGGCGCGTCGGGCCGGGCTCGGGGCCGCCTTGCCCGGGAGGGGGCCGCAGGGGCGCCCGCGGGCCTCGCCGCTCTGCCCGAGGGCGCCAGGCGGCCCCCCCCCCCCGACGGAGGAGCCCTTCCTTTGCCGGCCGAGAGACGGGCGACTCGAGCGGCGCTTCAGTGGCTTAAGCGGCGGCTCCGGCCGGCTGGGCTCTTCCGAGGCGCCCCTCCGTGCAAGCGGGGCCGCCCGCGCAGGGGACCGGTCCGCTCGCGAGGCACAGGGGCGGCTTTTTGCTGGGGGGGGGGGCTGCAGATCTCACTGCAAGGGGGGTCGTGTGGGGCAGGGAGACAGGGGCGGGCGGGGTGGACGCAGCCCCTTCTAGGGCCGGGGGCTTCTCCAAGCGGGGAAGGGGGGGGCTGCGCGGATGATTTTGGGCCTCTCCGTTTGTGCCCATGCACTCCCCCCACCCCACCCCCGGTCAGATTTGGTGGGTCTCTTCCTGCGGGGGGGGGGGGTGTTCCGCTCTCCCATCCTCTACCCCCCCCCCCTCGGAGACGGGCATGGCAAACGTGGGATTTGGCTGGCCTCCCTCGACTTTGGAAAACAACACATCTTCAGCGTAATGGCTAATTTTAAAATGTGCCAGTATCCCAGTGAGCAGCCGTGTGCACGCCAGGCTCCTGCTCCCTCAGGGGGAGGCACTCTGCACGTGCCCAAGAACTTTGCATACGACCCGCCCCACCGCCCAGAAGAGTGCCTGTCGGTCAAGTCCTGCGCCGGGAGGCAGCGCCTTGACGCAGCTTGAGGAGTAAAAGGGTGGCCCTGCTGGTTGCTGGAGGGCTCCTCCTCCACTCAAAGGCCAGGGAATCCCCTGGAACCGCCTCTGCTGGGGGGGGGGGAGGGCAGGCCTTCCACCGACCAGGAGGCAGGGAAGGGAAAGGGGGCGGGCTGGGCGCAGTGGCATCCCCTGTAAAGGAAGGGAAAGACACCCCCCCTGCCTGACTCCGGAGAGCCCCTGTCGGGAAGAGGAGGTGCCTTCTGGTGACTGGAGTTTGCCTAGTGCAGGACTCCGGATGCAGCCAGCCAGGGTCCCATTTGTGCCTCAGTCGACACTTCGGACCCAGCTGGTATGGAAGGCTGCAGCTGGAACAGGGGTGTGTGTGGGGGGGGGCATTATTCCTTCCTAGTAGCCAAGCTGTGGGCAGTTCTGGAGGGGGTGCTGAAAAGGTCTGGGTTCTTCCTTTGTTACTTGGACAGTGGGCGGGGGGGGGGGGTGCCCAGCTCAGCACAGAGCCCAAAGCTAAGTGAGGGCACAGGTGCCACCCAGGTGCAAACCCTGTGGTGAATCCGAGGCAGGCAGGCCTCCTAGATGAGTGTGTCTCGCTGCTCCCTGCCTGCCCGCTCTGACCAGGCCCAATTTGGACAGTGCAGGTGCGGAGACCTTGCACAATTCTGGTTACGCAGCAAGGCAAGAATGGTCTGCTGCACAGAGGCATCGGCGGTAGTGCAAAGGAACAGGCCCTCGCCTGCTTGACCCACATCCTTTGGGGACAGGGCATCTGCCCTCCGTGCAGCAAGGACCGAGGCATTCCCTGGAGGAGCATAGAAGCATAGGGTTGGAAGGGACCTCCAGGGTCATCTAGTCCAACCCACTGCACAATGCAGGAAATACACAACTACCTCCCCCCCCACACACACACCCAGTGACCCCCCCCCCCCTCTCCATGCCCAGAAGATGGCAAAAAAACTCCAGGATTCCCTTCCAAACTGGCCTGGGGAAAATTGCTTCCTGACCCTAAAGTGGCAATCGGCCTTAACCCTGGGCAGGTAAGAAGGGGCCATGAGAACTAATGCAGCACTTCCTGCCCTCCCCCTCACGATCTGCCCAGGCTCACAGAATCAGCATCGCTGTCAGGTGGCCATCTAGCGTCTGCTTAAAAGCCTCCAAGGAAGGAGAGCCCACCACCTCCCGAGGAAGCCTGTTCCACTGAGGGACCGCTCTAACTGTCAGGAAGTTCTTCCTAATGTTTATTTATTTATTATTTATGTCCTGTATAGTCTGCCTTTCTCACTGAGACTCAAGGCAGATGACACAGTATGAGATTAGTACAGTCAATATTAAGGATATTTCCATAAACAATACCATAGGGTAAATAGATGCAAGTTTACAAAAACATAAGCCTTAGCAAGGATCCAATACAGAGCAGAAGAAATGCTGAAACGGAACACGAGCAATTCTAGGACTGGCGTTAGACAACATGAAGCACAGGTAGCACACGGGAATATATATTTAAAGCAACAGATAATATAGACTCTTTTGATTTAATATCAATCTGTTGGTTCTGGTCCGACCTTCTGGGGCAATGGAAAGGTTGGGCATGAAGGGGGGGGCTTTGGACACCTCGTCCTGAGCTGGGCTGCCGGACTGGGAAAGGGCTGGCAGGGCAGCTCCAGCATCCCTCCGGGCTGCCCTTCTGCATCTGACAGTGCAAGGGTGTGCCATGGCTTGCTATGTGCACGGGCGACACATCTGTGGGGGAATAGTGGCTACTATGCAGCAGTCCTCTTCGTCCCAGTGCTGGGGGCAGCGTCGGGCTGTTGGTGTGGCTGCCTGGACTGGGTAGGTGGCCAGCGGCTGGACCTGGCAGGCCCTACGGATGCCTTTAAGGCCTTCTCCTGGGACTGGGTGCAGGCCCCTCTGTGGCGTCCCCGTCCCCCGTCCCCTGAACTTGTGAATTGGTGATGCTGCCAGAGATTGAACCTGGGCCTTCTGCATGCCAAGTTGGTCTTCCGCTGCCCATTGGTGCAGGCAGGAGCCACAGAGAGAAGCACCCGGGGGCGCTGGCAAAGGTCCGCAGCTGGCCCCCTCGAGAGGGGGGTCAGGCAGGAGGGGAAGGGACAGTGTAGTGGCATGGGCATGCGGAACACCCGCTCTGCTTTCCTCTCTGCTCTGCTTATCAGCAGGATTTGAGCCTTGGGGAAGGGGGGCACGCATGGCTGGAAGCAGCTCCCCAGTTGACGGTGATGGCTGAGCCCTGAGGAGCTGGAGCCACCCCTCTGTGTGGGGAGGGGGGAGCGGAGTGGTGATGCTGCACCTGGACCTTTCGGCTTGCAAGGGAGGGGCGATGCTGCCCAGGACCCTGGGGGGGGGGGGTGACTAAGCAGCTGCTGTACAGCATCAGGGGAGGGGAATGAGAGAGGCCTCCCCGCAGCTGTGCCGGACAATCTCAGCCTCTCTTCCTTGCAGGTTGATTAACTTCTAAAGTGGGGGAGAGGGGTTGGAGTCTGATGGCCCTTTAAAGACCAGCCCTCATTCCAAGCAGCAGCTTTCATAGAGGGGAGCCCTCTTTTTCAGGTGCACTCTGTCCGCTTCCCTCGTCCTGTATGTTGATGGGCAGGAATCTGAAATTGACCCCATCTTGGGACAGTTATTATATCTGTTTGTTGTTTTTATGATGAACTGTTGTTTTACGGTTTTAATATTTGTATTATATTTTTATAATCTGTTGTACCTCGCCCTGAGCCCGCTTGCAGGAAGGACGAGTAAGAAATGTAAATAACAACAACAACAAGAACAAGAACAATTTAGCACACCTTCATTGGGCAAACATTTTCTGTAGGGGTATATAAAAAACCAGGATCAAGGGGGCATGGAAGACAGGAAGCGGGACTGTAATGTCCTAAAAGTCAAAAAGAGCAAAGAGTCCAGTAGCGCCCAGAAGACTAACAAAATTTGCGGTAGGGTAGGAGCTTTTGCGAGCCACAGCTCACTTCTTTAGATATCTTCAGGGTATCTGAAGAAGTGAGCTGTGGCTCATATCCTGCCCATCTTGATCTATCCCTAAAAGTCAAAGTTGATCAAGAAAAGAACAGAGACCACACAGTAGTTAAGCTTCTTAACACCTGTGATGGGTGGGGAGCCCTGGATTTTCCTAGCAAGCACCCCTGGTCGCTGTTTAGGCCTGGGGTGGGGGGAGAGGCGGGGGGAGAGGCGGAGGAGGGCTCAGCGTTTTGCTTCCTTCAGGCGCTCAGCAAAATGGAAATAAAGTAGGTCAGTGGAGGGAGTGCGTGCAAATTGGCTTTCTGGGCCGAATGTCTGCAGGTCACAGAATCAAGCTTTTCACAGGTCTTATCTTGATGCCTCTGTTAGTGCAGGCAACACCCAGAGCCCTTCAAGCTTCCCTTGCTAGGACGGGCAGGCAGGACTTGTGGCCTGGCACTGATTTCTCGCTGCCCTAGGCAGAGATCTGGTGGCCGCTCCTTTGGGTGAGGAAGTGCTAGAGGAGTCTGAGGGGAGCAGTTTGGAAGTGATCTGATGCGGGGGGGGGGGGGCGGGGCAGGGGGAGAGCATTGAACTGCTGGCCAAACCAAATGCTGGGGCATTGAACTGCTAGCCGAGCCCGTGGCACAGCCGACTGGTGCTTTCTGATTTATGACTGCTCCGGAGGGCTGCAGTGCGGCTGTGGCTGTTGCCGCTGATTCCTGGCAGTGGCCTGGCCTAGCGATGGTGCAGCAGCTTAGTGGTGCAGAGCCCCCCCCATTTCTCTCTGGTTCTTCCCCATGGGGGGGCAGGCAGGGCCAAGAGCAGGGGGCCTGCGGGTAATGCCTCTAGCCCTGGGCTTTGCTCACCGGCAACTCTGGCAGGCTGGGGACAGCAAATGGCAAGGCAGGGGGAGGCGGCATCTAGGGCGCTGCCCATGCCGAGCCCACCTGTGCACGCCCTGGCCGGGAGCCCTCCTCCTCCTGGGCTGGAGATCAGTCCAGTGCGAAAGGGCAAGGCCGCCTGTATTAGTTGCGGGAATTAAGAAATGGGGCCTAAGTTCTTGCCTGTGTTTACATAGCGCAACTCCTAGAGAGGGCGTTTTCTTCTTCTTCCACAAAAACTGCCCTTGGTACAGTTTTGCATCATTCTGTTTTTGTGGCTGGGGAAGCAGGTTTGCGGTTTATTTTTTGTCGTTTATACCCCATATTTATCCCCAGAGCAGCTTACATTGGTCTCCCTTCCTGGGTTTTATTCCCACACCAACCCTGTGAGGTAGGTCCGGCTGAGAGTGTGTGACTGGCCAAGGGCGTCCTGCCAGCTTCTCTGGCAGCGGGGTTGCCCCCGGGCGCTTGAGGTTCTTCTCCAGCCCTCTAACCACGACCCCGCATTCGCCGGCTGGAAGCGTCAGGCCTGGCCCTCCGGCTCCGGCGGTGCTGCCTCGAGGAGGGCGAAAGGCTTCGGGGCTTCCGAGCTTGGAGTAAAGGCCCTTTTCTGCCTCGCCATAATCTTGGCACGGGGGCGGGCGGGACTTTCAGGATCCGCGCAGGACACGACGGCGCCCCCCCCCCGGGGCTGCTCTACTCGGAGGAGCCGGGCCCCGCAAAACGCCCCCCACCCCCACCCCGGCGCAAGGGGGAGGCCGGGCCCGCCTGCTGCCCCCCCCCCCCCCCCGGGCAAGCACGTTTGGAGCAGGGCCGCAGGGCGCCTCGGCTGGCTCGGAAGGCCCGGCCGAGGCTCGCTGCAGCAGGCGCGGGGAAAGGGGCGGGGCGGGGGTCGCGCTCCGAGGGTTACGCGGCCAGCGCGGGAGGCGCGCCCCCCTCCCGGCCGCTGCCCTCCCTCCGCCGCTGCAGCCAGCGGGCGGCCCTCGCTCCCGGCCCAGCCCCGCGGGGGCGCGCAGGGCGGCCGAGCCAGCGCTGCCCCGGCCCGAGTGCCGCAGTGGCCGCGCGCAGCCTGGGGGCGTTCCCGGGCGCGCGGCGGGCCGGCCGGCTTCGCGCGGGATTGGCTGCGGCGCGGGCGGGGCGGGGCCGCGGGCTCCGACGGGGCGGGCGGGCCGGGCTGCGGGGCGCGGGCGGGCCGGGCCGGGCGCTGCTGCGAGCCGGGCGCCATGGACTCGGCGCGCTCCATCCAGCACGAGATCAGCTCGCTGAAAGGTAGGCGGGGGCCGCGGCGCCCCTCCAGCGGAGCCGGGAGCGGCCGAGGCGCCGGGCTGCCTCGGGGCGAGTGACCCTCAGCGCCTCTGCAGTGCGGCGGGGGGGGGGGCAGTGGGCTCGGGGGCCGAGGGAGGCGCCGTCGGGGACTCTGTGGCGACCTGCGTCTCGGTCCGGCGGCAGCACCCCCTCTCTCGGGAGGGCCGCGCGCCTGGTCCCTCGCCCTTGACGGGGATCCTGCCCGAAGGGCTCCCAGTCTCAGGTTCGACGGCGGGGGCGAGAAAGGGCTGGGGGGGGGCGAATGCGCGTCCCTCGCAGCGGCTGGGCTGAGGACCGGGGCTGTGCACGAGGCTTGGTGGGAAAGCGGGCTCTGGAGGCGGCTGGAAAGGCGGTCGTCTCGTAGGGGTCGGGAAGCAACGAGGGGGAGGGCGGAGGCCCCGATTCCCTCCTTGCTGGCTGTCGGGAGAGCAGTAGGTGTGGAGTTGGGATGAAACGTCCGGGCGTGTGGAGTAGCTCTGCCAAAACCTGGCCAGGATAGCTTTGTAGAGCCTCCATGTCCACAGGCAGTCTATCCATATGCCAGAGGGAAGGGATCTGCAGGAGGGGCCAGCGATTTCTACCGCATCCTGCTTGTGGCCCCCCCCCCCCGAGGCCCCTTGCTGGGCTCTTTTGGAGCCAGGACAAGCCGCAGTCCCTGGGCCGGTCCGTTGGGGGGGGGGCGCTTCCTGCCCAGTGTGCTGTTGTGAAGAGGGGGGGGGGGCTGCAGCTTGTTAATCTGGACTGGCTAGCCAGGAAGCTGGGCATGGGCCGTTTTCTGTCCGGATGGGCATTTTAGGGGTCTGGTGTAGGTTGGCACCTGGTGAAAGATATGGAGAGCTTTCTGGTTGCTGGTGGGTTGCTACCCTTTGAGGCCCTGGGCCAGGGGCCGCGTTCCTCTGAGGAGAGCTGACTGGAGTGGGGAGAGAGCGATCCCCCCCCCCCGCACCGTGTGCTGGGGCTCCTGCCAGCCTAGGGCAGGGATGAATGGGCTGGGCTTGGTGCAGGGCCCCCTCCCCGGATGCTCTGCTGCACTGCCTGTCTCATCCAGAGGGTCTGCATTCCCTGGAGCCAGCCGGCGGTGTCTTTCGGCATTCCAGGCCCTGCTTGGGGGGGGGGGGGGAGCCTCTCCTGGGAGAATCCAGTGAGGACTCTCCAGTGCTGGGCAAACTGGCACCCGGACTCTGGGGGTCCTGCTTCTCCACTGCAATGCTAAGAGGAACCCACCCACCCCCGCCCTCATTCACGGCCAGGAGAAAGTTTCATCTTTGGACTGGAAAAGATGCGCATCCTGGCAGGTTGTGATGGAGGCTGCCCGGGCTTCGCTGAGCACTCTTCCAGATATGGGGGCAGCAGGCAGCCCTGTGAGGACTCTGTGGGGCGGCCTGGGGTCAGGGTCCAGCCCCCCTCTCTCGGGGCAAGTGGGAAGCACTGCAGGGGCATTGCCTGCCTGCTAGCCTGCCTGGGGGGCTGGCTGGAGGCCACGGTGGGTGGGCATGAGGCCTTCTGCTGGGGAAGGGGCTGTGCAGGTTCCGTGCTGCCTGGGAGGGGCTGGCTGTGCGTGGCTGTGGGGCATGCAGGAGCTTGTTCCCTGGAGCCGGGGGGGGGTGGGGTGGGGTGGGGGGGCCCGGGTTGGCAGGACCCAGTGTGCTTTCCTGCCTGCCAGAGTGGGCAAGGCTGCCCAGGCCAGTGGGGGGGGGCTCTTGGTCTGCCAGGCTTTGTCAAGCTGCTTTTGTGGCCTCCTGGCTGATTTACTGTGAGAACCAGTTCGGTCCTGCCTGGCAAATAATCCGGCCTCTGCCACCTCCAGGCCCTCCCGCTTGGCGCTGACCGCCTCCCCTTGCAAACAGCCTCCCTTTGTTCTTGGCTCAGCTTGGAAATCCCTGGGCAGCCCCTCCCTCCCTCCCCCCCCCCATAGCTTTGGGGAGGTGATGGGGGAAGAGGAGGTCCTTGCGTGTCTGCCCACTGCATCTGCTTGCGATCAATACTTGTCAGCTGGTGGGGATTGGGCCTCCCGCTACATGCCCAGGCATACAGCTGGGAGGCCAAAGCCCTGGGCCGAGGGGGCAGCTAGCAAGTGGTCCCTCACTGGCCCGCCTCGCTCAGGCCCGAGGTGCCTCTCCTTTGCAGGTGAGGACCTCTGGGAGAGGAAGGGCCCCTAACCCTTTTTTGCCCATGGCAATGTTATCCTTCCCCCAGTGTTCTTCCAGTTATTTGTAGGGAGGGAGGCAAGGAATGTATGAGTGGAGGCCAAAGCCCCCAGGTCGAAACCCCTTGGTTGCCTCGGTTCCAGAGCTGTTTTTCTGTTGCATTTCTTTGAAATGTTTCTCTCCTGCTCTTCCCGCAAAGCTCTGGGCAGCTAACAATGGGAATGAAAAGCCCAAAAGGAAAAAAAAAACCCTAATAAAAACTACCGTACAAACATTAATATTGAACCAAGTCCAAAACCTGTTCTGTGCTTTTGCCAAACTGACAACTGAAATTCCTGCTCCAGCAAACAGGCTGCCGTGTTTCAGCTCCGATCTCAGCCACGCCGCACCAACGGGAGGCTTTGAAATCTGGGAGGCTCCTGAAATATGCGGCTCCTGCAGGCTTTCCAAAGAGCAAAGGAACCTGCTGGACCGATTCTAGGCTGCCGCTCCCTATTAAGGGGGCAGGAACTGGGAGAGTCCAGTTTGGGGGGTCAAGGCCTTTTGGGCAGTGGGAAGAAAACCGGTGTGTGGCTGCAAGGAAACAGAGCCGGGCAGAAACGTTTAAATTAAATGAAGTGCCTCAGAAGGAGCTCCACCTGTGTCCTGAAGGGCCTTCAAGATAAGAACCAGGCCCTTGACGCGAACCCAGAAGAGGTTGCTTTAGCTGGGGGGGGGCATGTTATTCTGCAGTAGAACAGCAGGATCGGAGTCCCGGCGGCACCTCAGACTCCGAAGATCTGGCTAGTCGTCTCTCAGGCAACCCACCTAAAGCATCCTTCTGGAAGGCCCCACGCTCAGCTGCGTGGAGCGGGAACCTATCGGCCTCGCGAAGAACGCTGGTCCGAAGAAGGGAGCTCCGGCTCTCGAAAGCTTAGTCTCTGAATATCTGGTGGGTCTCTCCGTTGCCACGGGCCTCAAAGCCAGAAGAGGTTGGCAGCCAGGGCAGCTTCCTGGGCATCCTGTGATATGGCCGTGTTGTGCCAAGCCAGCAAGCAGCTGCGTCTTGTGGGAGGTGGACCTTCCATGTCGGTTTCAAGGGCCGCCCCAAGTCGAGTGCATTGCAGTAGTCCTGATGGAGGTTATGGGAGCAGCACCCAATAAATGTTGGGCTGTTATCTGGGACGGGGACCTCAGCCCTATTGATCCCTGGGGGCACTTTTAGAAATGTTGGGAGAGGTACTGGGCATCACCACAGAGTGACTGGGATGCGTGTCCTGGCCAGCTCCTTTATTGCTGCCATGGGGGTCTGGGGCCATCACGGAAGTGTTGGGAGGCTCCACACCAGGCATCCCCCGAAAAGGCGAGGCAGGGGGTTCCTCCCTGGGTGCTCCCAGCAGCCTCAGTGGGATTGTTCCTGGCTTGTCTGAAGTACATCTTGGCCCAGTGTGCTGGAGGAGAGGCAGTGCTTGGGTCCCTGGTGCCCCTGGGCCCACCACGCTGGGGAACGTTGATCTGGGAGCTTAACCCCTCGCCAAGTGAACGTGGACTGGCTGTTGTGGGAATGTGCTGGGGAAGGAAGAACCAGGTATGGCCCCTTTTGCTCCTTGGAAGAGAGTTTGGGAAGTGGGCCTTTTGCCTTGCGCGGCCTGTTTCCCCCAAGGACGAGGGAGGGCGCAGCAGCCTGTCAAGGCTTCGGCCCCGTGCCCCCTGGAGCCAGTGCTGGGCGTCCCCACCACCTGTGGGTGCGGCTGGCTCCCTCCTCCCTTGCCCGCGTGCGAAGGAGGCTCAGGGCTGGCATCTGCTTCTGGCTCCCTGGGGCGAGGGGGGCAGGGGGCCTCAACGGGGCTGTGGGGCTGGTGGGCCAGGGCAAGTGTCTTGCTGGAGAGGGTCTTCTGGGCAGCGGGCAGCCAAGCAGAGCCCGGGGCTTCTGGGCCCAGGAGAGGGTGCCTTCTGCTTCGGCTTGCTGGTTCGGCGTGACGCTGCCTCTGCCCCTCTTTCCGTGGGCTCCTAAGCCACCTTGGAGTGCCCCTTTCCTGGCACTGCAGCTGCCGGCTCCCTGGCAGGCAGGGCTGGTGCAGGCGGAGGCAGCGGTCTGGGCGCCTGTCTGTCACTGCCTCTCTCTCAGCCATGCTGACTCTGCGCTTTGCGGTGGCTGCTGCAGTCCTGGGGATGAGAAAACGGGAAATGTGTGTGTGTGGGGGGGGGATAAGGAGAGGGGGAAGTCTCTGCCTCCCCCCTTGCTGCTGCTCAGGGGAGCGTTCTGTCTCCGCGTGCAACTGGCTGGGTGCTGAGGCGTCTGCTCCGGGTTGCTGGGGCTGAGGGGTGTGTGTGTGTGTGTGTGTGCGTGCGCGTGTGTGGAAATGATCCAGGAACTATCTCGGTCCCCTCCCAGTCTGCAACATGGGTGGGAGCGGAAGATCAGGCCTGTTGGAGCTGGGCCAGGTGAGAAGCCGGAGCGGAAGCCTGCAGGGAGCCCCTGCTTGTACCTGGGGAGGGGAGGGGAAGCGCCAGCAGAACAGAAGGCGAGGGGCTTGCGGGCGGGGTGGGGAGGGGTCTTGCTTCAGGGCCATACGAGCCCTGAGACTAGACTGCCTCTGCAGCACTGCTTCCTCCAAGAGAAGGCAGGACCACTCCGGTGACCCCTCGGAGCTCCCCCCCCCCACACACACACACTCCATGGGCCCTGCCACAGCACCCTCCCCCCCTCCGTGACAGAGGCCAGAGCTTGACCTGTCATAGAATCATAGTGCTGAAAGGTACCCCAAGGGCCATCTAGTCCAACCACCTGCACAACGCAGGAAGTTCACGGGTGCCTCCCTCTCTCATCTCGCCCCCCCCCCCCCCGCGAATCCTGCTCTGTGCCCAGAGGAAGGCAGAACCCCTCCAGGATCCCTGGCCAACCTGGCCTGGAGGAAAATCCCTTCCTGGCCCCAAAGTGGCGATCGGCATTATCCTGGGCAGATAAGAAGGGGCCACGAGAGCCGAGCACCGGCTCACCCCTTCCTGCCCTCTCCTCATGATCTGCCTAAATTCAGCGTCGGGGCAGGTGTCCGTCAAGTGTCCGTCAGACACAATGTTAGCTGGGAAGTGTAGTTTTGAAAGACGGAGGCAGTGGAGATTGCTCCACAGAGAACAGATTCTCTCACAGCCCTCCACCGCCTTGGGCGTGCTGGACTGTCTCCCCTTCCGGAGCTTTTACCCTGCTGCCCTTACTTCTTAAAACTTTGAGTTAACCAAGCCTCGGCAGGGCAAAGGCTCCGGAAGGGGAGACGCCAGAGGGGGCAGAGGGCTGTGAGAGAATCTGTCCCCTCCAGAGTCATCTCTGCCGGCTTTGTCATTTAAAATTACAATTCCCAGCAAACATCGTGTCTCCTGACACATGAAGAACACATGTCAAAAGCATTGCGCGGAGAGACTCTCCATCAGCCCTCTCCGTGCCACCCTCCTCACAGGGTGATCGTGGTAAAGATAATAATAACACACTTTGTAAACTGCTCTGAGAGGGCGTTAAGTTGTCTTGAAGAATGGTATATAAATCAAAATGTTATTACTCAACTCATAGAGTCAGAGAATCATCCTAGCTGTCTGGCGACCATTTAGTGTTTTTGTAAATACCTCCAAGGGACGGAAGGAGGGCCCAGCACCTCCCGAGGAAGCCTCTTCCACTGAGGGGCCGCTCGGACTGTCAGGAAGCTCTTCCTCACGCTTAGCCCAAAGCTCTTTTGCCTTAATTTTAACCCGCTGTCTCTGGCCCAGCCCTCAGGGGCAACAGAACACAACTCTGCTCCATCCTCTGTGTGACAGCCCTTCTGATACTTGAGGAGGGCCATCCCGTCGCCTCTCAGCCGCCGCCTCTCCAGGCGAAACACATCTGGTGGCCTGAGGCCCCTGGCAGTTCCCGTCTTCCTGACCGTGGCCATATGCTGCCAGTCCCTTCCCCGGCACTCCAGCCGTGCTTTTGCAGCTTAACAGGCACCTCCTGGCCCACCACGTGAGATCCACTCCGTGAATCTGCCTAACCCACTTTTAAAGTCATCCCCACTTGTGGCTGTTGCTCTCTCTGCTGCCAGTAAATCCCAGAATTAAATTACTTGCTGAGTAAAGATCCAGAGGAGTTAGCCGTGTTAGTCTGTAGTAGCAAAATGGAAAAGAGTCCAGTAGCACCTTTAAAACTAACCAACTTTACTGTAGCATGAGCTTTCGAGAACCAGATGCATCTGACGAGGAGAGCTGTGGTTCTCGAAAGCTTATGCTACAGTAAAGTTGGTCAGTCTTAAAGGTGCTAGTGGACTCTTTTCGATTTTGCTGAGAAAAAAAATATTTTCTTGTGTCCATCTTGAATCTCCCGCACATCAACCATCGGATGCCTCCGAGTGCTGGTGGGAAAGCGAGAAAGAGCGCTCTCTGTCCGCTTTGTCTACCCCGTGCACGATGTTTACACTTCTATCCCGCCCCCCTCTGATTCGCCTCTTCTCTAAACAGACAAGTCCCAAATTCTCAGCCTTTCCTCCTAGGAAAGGGTGCCCCCCCGCCCGCCCGTGCGGGTTCTCTTCTCTACTTTTTCCAGCTCTGCAAAGTTTTCACCACCCTGCATAATTTTGGGTCGTCCACAGACTGGGCCCCTGCCCTGCTCACTCCCAATTCCGGATCATTTCTGAGCGGATCCGGTCGCACCAGTGGCAGGGGGCTCCCGTGAATCTGTCTCCTCGCGGGGCACATCCTGGGCCCTTCCGAGTCAGAGCTGGTAGCTTAGACGGGCAGCTGCTCTCCAGGATCGAAGGCAGAGGTCGTCCCAGTCGCCTGCTGCCCGGTCGGTCGTTGCAACTGGAGATGCTGCTGGGAATTGAACCGGGGCCTCCTGCTCTGCCACTGAGCCGGGCTCCCTCCTGGTTCCCATCACTAGTTGCCGTGGGGCTGAGCGCCAGAGCGGCCTGCTGCCGGATCAACGCACGGTTCCTCCTCTAGTCCTGCCTCATCTTCCTGCCCAGTTCCCTTTGGGAAGTCCATAGGCAGGGCAGAGAGTCACAGAGCGGAGGGCGCCCCGAGGCTCCGCCCCCTGCCCACGGAAGGGCATTCTCAGCTGCCCCCCCCCCGGCTCCCCCAGCACAGTGGCCCAGAAAACCTCCAGGGTCTCCAGCCAATTCCTTCCTGATCCCAAAGAGGCGACCAGCATTACCCTGGGAATGTACGAAAGGGCAGCAGGCCTTAACCCAGGGTTTGGGAGACCCAGGTTCGAATCCCCACGCCGCTTAGAAGCTCGCTGGGTGAGCTTGGGCCAGTCTCTCTCTGCCCGCCTCACCTGTCTGACAGGATCAAGTGGAGGAAAGGAGGGAGATGCAGGCTGCTTTGAGTCCCCCTGGGGAGGAGGGTGGGGAGTAAACGAAGGAAATAAAGAAATGGTGCCTTGGTTCCCCCCCCCCCCCGACCTGTTTTTCCTAAGCTAAAAAGCCCCCAAAGCCTTCGACCCCTCAGAGGGAAGGGGATGCTCCCTGCTTTTAGATAGAGGCTGGCCACGGGGCAGGCCACGTTGCTGCCTAGAGGTTGCATGGCTGGCCAGTTGTGTCTGCTATCCCTCGTACGGATTTTGCCTTTTTCCTGCCCCTGCGGACTCGGACATGTCCAGAGAGCTGGCCTGCTTCTCGAGAGGGGGCTTCTCGGGCCGTCTGATCTAGAGTTTGGCGGTGGTAAGAGACAATCCTAGAGGAGGAAAGCCGGAGCAAGAGAGGGTGTCCAGGCTCTAGTGAGGGGGAGCCCCCCTCCTCTCCCCCTGAGCAGGCGGCTCCACCGGCAAAGCAGATCAGCCAGTTGGCAGGTTCCTCCTAAGGTCTGGCCCACCTCTCCCCCGCCTGCACTCTGGCCTTGTCTTGCCCTCTGGAGCACGGAGGACAAGCTGTGGCCCTCTTCCGTGGACAGAGCTTGAAGAGGACCGTTGCGTCTCCCCTCTGCTTTCTCTTCTTCAGGATAAATGTACCCAGGTCCTCCAGTCTTTCCTGGTAGGACTGTTTCCCCAGACCCCCCATTGCTCTTCCTGTCATTGCCCTCCTCTCCACTTGGTCACATCTTAAAGTGTGGCAAACAGAAGTGGATTCTGGTCTGACTAGCACGGAGCAGTGGGGAACAAAGACTGCTCCCCATTTGGCTGCTTTTCTTTATGCCACCTAAGATCACATGTGCCTTTTTTGCAGCTGCATCACGCTGCTGGCTCACGTTCGCCAGTGACCAGTTGCAATCTGAGATCCTTTGCACATGCTCTACTGCCATGTCTGTTAACCCTTACACCGTGCCTGTGCATCCGGGGTTTGTTCCTCCAAAATGCTGGACACACGGAAGTCCCTTCTACTGAACCAGTCTCTTGGTCCATTAAGGTCAGCATCGCCTGCTCGGACTGGCAGCAGGTCTCCAGGTCCTGGGCAGAGAAAGATCTTTTCCACCACTTCCTACCTGATCGTTTTACCTGGAGATGCTGGGCCTTGAACCTGGGACTTTCTGATGCTCTGCCCCTGAGCCATGGCTGCTCCAAAGAGACAAAGACTTGGCATATTTCTCTATTGAATTTTGGTTTGCTAGCTTCAGCCCAACTTTCCAGCCTATTATTTTGTGGGAAAATAAACTGAAATATACTCCAGACAAGACAGAAAAGCTGGGGGGTTGGTAATAAGGCTGAGGCAGATGGAGGGCAGATGCAGCTTGAGAGGCTCGGGGCACCTCACCATTCTGGGAGAAGCAGGTGGCACCAGTTGGTGGAGGTGCCTTCCCCCCCCCCCCACCTCCAGCTCTTTCGCCAGCTATGATGATTCTTGCAAAAAGCCCCCCTGGCCACAGTCATGGAAGCCAAAGCAACATCCGTGCCGGGCTATTGCAGCCTGCTCTGCTGGGGGCAGCTCAAGAAGACTTCAGAGTGCAGGACTGGCGTCCAGGGGCACCTCGGAGACCAAAAAGATCCCCCGGGGCTGAGCTTTTGAGAGCTGGCGCCCCCTTCTTTGGGTCTGCAGAGGGAAGCTCTTGACTCTCGAAAGCTGCGACCCTGAAGAGCTTCTTGTTGCTGTTAATTTTGTTTATAGTCCGCCTTTCTCACTGAGACTTAAGGCAGCTTAGCACCGTCAGTCTCAAGGGCATCTCCATAAACAATGCCGTAGGGTACATACATACAAATTTACAAAGACGTGGCATTAGCAAGGGGCCCCTGGACTCCAGGCCTGCTCTTCTGCCACAGGCCAACACGGCTGCCTGCCTGAAGCTGCCCAGAGGCATCCGCTGCAGCAAGACTGGAATCCGTTGCGCCTGCCCAGCTGGTTGGCTTGCCACCGCCCTGGCCCCCAGTTTGCTTCTTGACCCAGACCTGGGTGCTGGTTTTGAAGCCGTTAACGGACCTGCTCAAGCTGTAAGGCTGTGGGTGGGGCTTCCTGCAGGATCAGGCCTTGGCGTGGGCAAGATTGGCAGGGACTCGGGCAGGCCTCTGTAGCTGCCAGCCCGCTGTCGTGAAACGCCCGGGGGGGGGGGGCGGCTGGCACTGCCTTTGTGGGACATCTGGACAAAATGCCAGCCGTCCTTTTCTGGTGTTTTCACAACCCTGCTTCCGTGTTTGTGAGTGATTGATTTCTGCCCGGGGATGCTGTAGAGGCCGGAGAGGCGGCACAGAAGTTAACTGACGGGAGTGCCCAAGACTCGTCGCCCACCAGGCTGCCATCCCAGTTGCCAAGAATTGGCTTCCCTCGGGGTGCCGTGCGTTGGCCCTGTGCCGCCACTTGGCTGGCTGGCAGGAGTCGCCTGCATCCATTTCGCCTGCGAGCCCCACCTGCAGCGTACCTGCGGGCTGGGTGGGTGTGTGTGTGTGTGGTTGAGTGGGCTGTATCTGATGTGTGGTGGGGGAGTCGTTTCCCCAGCCCTCAGCAGGCAAGTCGGAGAAATGCTTCGGCCTTCTTGGGCACCAGGAGTGGGATGTTGCTGGCCCTGGTTCCCGGCCCTTCCTCTGGCCTGCTCCAGCCACCCACAGAGAGCCCAGCCCAGCCCAGCCCAGCCCCCACAGCTTCTGGCTAATGATTAACATGTCCGGACAATGAAGTTCCCTACCGGCTGCTGGGCAGAGGGCCAAGGGCTGGGGGAAGGGGTGGGCTGGCCGAGCCCATTGGTGGCCCGGCCTGAATGCCTGGTGCCCCCTCCTGGCAGGTGCTGGCGCTTTCCTTGGCACGCCTGGTTGCCACGTGGCTCTCACCTGCTCAGCGGGTGTGGACAGTGCAGGACCACCCAAAGTGGGTGTGGGCTGCAAGAGGCAGGCATGTCCCACTGGGGGCCAGGTAAGTGTGTGTGTGTGTGTGTGTGTGTGTGTTGGGGGGGGGGAGAACTCTATCTGGGGAGGGCTTGTAACCTGGTTTTGCTCTGGTGCAAAGAGGACACTAATGCTGGTGGCTGGCCCATTTCTGCCCTCTGCCGCCTGTTCTCCCTATGCCAGGCACTGCCTTGCCTGCTGACACACAGCGGGCACTTCAGGGTCCCTGTTCAGATTGCCCAAGCCCCCCACCCCACCCATTGCGGCCAGCTGCACTGAGTCCCTGCCTGGGTCTTGAAAGCTGAAAGTTGGACAGAAGTTCCTAATGGCCTGGATCCTGACCCCTGCCTCTCTTCAGACCTTGGGAGGCAATGGGAGGAGGGCTGCTAAGCCAGAATTCAGCCCCAGCCCTTGTTTCAGAGCCAGAGGGCAGCCCTGTAGTCTTTGAAGTGACAGCACTGAGTTCTCCTGACCATGGGCAGAGTGCTATTCCTCCCCTATTGGCTGAGCTGATCTTCAGGCAGGCAGACTCAAGGGGGCGGCTCCCTCTTATGCGTGCGTTGGGGTGTGGCAGAGGGGGGGGCGAGGAAGGTGCAGCAGCCGCCCAAGGCAGATGCCAGGCAAATATTGACGTTGGCTTCCCCACCCGGGAAGTGCCCCAGAGAGCTCTTCCTCTCGAAAGGCCTGCCTTGGCAAGGAGACAGCTTTGCCTCGAGGAGCAGCCCCACCCTCTGCCTGGCTTCGAGGGGCTTTGGCTGAGTGGGGGGCACATGGGGCAGGAGCCGTTCCTGTGTGCATCTCTGGGGCAAGGCTCTCTCAGGGCAGAGGCCGGGCAAAGAAGCTGGGCTCAGCCCCAGGGCATCGGGAGTTCCCCTTGAGGCGGCTGGTGCATGATCTGGTTCCTGAGGCTATAATTGGAGACACCCCTGGGGGGCACTGCAGCCACCCTCTGGCCCAGGAATAGCTTGCACGTCCCTGCCAGAAATAGCTCTGGAGCCCGGCTGCCTGGAGAGCCGCCAGAGGGGGGAAACAGGTGGGGAAAGGCAATCCGGCCTGCCTACCAAGAGGGTGGGTGCTGCACCCCACTCAGCAGTGCCCGAGGGTTTCCGTGCGGGGGCGGGGTGGCCTTACCGCCATGGCGCAACTTCATCCTTGTCTCTGCAGGGCGCCTGGGTTCTGTGCCCGGTGTCGGGAGAGGCACATGCTTGCCTGGAGCCTGTGCCACCCCCTCCCACTGCCTTTCTGTCCCTCTGCCCTCCTCGCTAGGGATGCCCTCTGCCCATTTAGGTGCCCTGTCCCTGCCCGGTGTGTGCTGGCATGCTAGGGGTTAACCACGGTCCACTCCCTCGTTCCTGGGCTGGGCTGGGCTGCTGGGCTGGCTCTCTTGCCAGGCGGAGAGCACAGCGCTTGTCTTCCCAGCTGCTCCCCCCTCTGCCTTCCCCTACTTCAGTTCCCAGGTTCCCCCCCCCCCTCTGCCGCCCAAACTCCCCAATCCGGTTGGAGCAGAGGAGTCCTTGCGTCTCTGCTGGCAGGGGAAACTGCTTCCCACCCCCACCCCCACCCCAGCCACCAAGTTGAAGGAAACTTTGATGCAGAGCCTTGGATGCCCGCAGAGGCGAGGCGTGGCATGGTGTGGGGCTGACTCTCCCCTCCCCCTCCCCCTCCCCTGAGTCAGGCCTGGTAGTGCCGGGGAGGGGGCCTTCGGCTGGATGGAGGGTGTGAGCGGGGCACGTGTTCTCCCCCCCCCCTCCCCGCATTGTGGCTGTGTGGAGAGGGGAGGAGTTGGTGGGAGCCTCGGTAGCCACTGCCTTCTGTGAGCTGGGGAGGGCGGGCAGTCGGCGCCTCTCCCTTCCTGTTTTAGCCGGCTGGCTGCCTGGCTGGCTCCTGCTTCTACTCTGCCTGCCGCTGCCATGGTGGCTGGGATGCTGATGCCGCTGGGGCAGCTGCGGGCCATCTATGAATTGCTCTTCCGTGATGGCGTCATGGTGGCACAGAAAGACCGGTGCCCACACAGCTGCCATCCCCAGCTGCCAGGGGTCAGCCACCTGCAAGTCCAGCGGGCCATGGGCTCGCTGCGCTCCCGTGGCCTGGTCCGTGAGACCTTTGCCTGGCGCCACTGCTATTGGTACTTGACGGACGAGGGCATTGCCCATCTGCGCGATTACCTGCGTCTGCCGCCGGAGATAGTGCCCGCCACCCTGCAGCGCGTCCGGCAGCCTGTTGCTCGGGTGAGGCCTGCCTCGCAGCCACCGCGCACACAGACCGTGGCAGGGCCATTCGCGTGCCCCCCCAAGCCTCAGGAGGCCTCGCGGCAAGCGTATCGCCGGAAGGAGGACGTTGCCATCCCTGCTGTGCGGGCGGCATCACGGGAGGCCTCGACTGCTGGTCCTGCAGAAGGTCAGAGACCCTCAATAGGGGGCCTGGGCAGGAGGCTGAGGCTGCTGGGGGCGAGGGAAAGGGGGTGCCCTGGCCTACAGTGGCAAGAGGCAGTGCGAGCGGGGAGAGGCCTGGCTGGCGGGGGGGTGGGGGAGAACGCATGAGAGGTGGCATGGGGCGTGGTGTCACCAGACGTCTCCACATGTGCACACGTTTTTGGCATTGGTGGCTGTGGGTCGAAGCTGAGGTGGTGGTTGCTCCAGGTAAATTGCAGTGCAATACAAGGGCGCATAAGGAGCATGCGTGTGATTTTTGCCAGCAACAATTGGTTGATCCATCCATCCATCCATTCATTCATTCATTCATTCATTCATGATGCCCGCCTGCGGTTGCCAGTACCTACCGTGAGACGAAAGGGAAGCCAGTGGGGAGGGCAGCTGGGCCCCTGGCTGCAGGGAGGCATGAGGTTCTAGTCCTCTGCCACGTGAGATGCCGCTGAACAGCCACTCCGGCTGCCCCTGAGCCCAGTTGTGGGGCAGGCCTCGATCTCGTGGGGGGCTCTCTTGCTGACAGGCGGGCAGCAGCTGCGGTCGCAGGCCTTGTGCTATCCTTAGCCAGAAGCCCTCCCAGTGCCTCGTCTTTCCTTCTGCCAAGGTCAGAGGCAGCCGGGATGTCTCATGGAGGGTGCGCTCGAGGGGAGGACGTCCCCAGGGAAGAGCCCCGGAAGAGGCGTCACAGGGGGCGCGGGAGGAAAGGGGGGCGCTCAAGCGAAGGTACTTAACTGCTGGGGGGGGCGGGGTGGTGGTGCAAACAGCCTGGGCATCTGATGGGAGCCCCCTGCAGGAGCAGCCTGGCTGGCCAGAGTCCTCTTTGCACCTCCGTGGCATTTGGGGGGCTGTGGCGGGAGGGCAGGGCCTTTCTGGAGGCTTTGCTCCCCCCGTTCCTCAGAGGGTTTCCTCCTTTGGGGGCCTCTCGGCATCTCATTTCACAGGAGCTATGACTAGCTGGGGTGAGGAGGGGAGGCTAGTGCCGGGGCTTGGTTCGGCTGTCCGGTTCATTTCCCTCCCTCCCGCCAGGTCCGGATCCTCTTGGCCGGTTGGCACAACTGTTCTGCCTGACATCTGGGCGTATGGCTGGGCATGGGTGGGGCTGTTATGGCTCCGGGCCTCCTTGGCAGCCAGGGATGGGGTTAGCTGTACACCCAGGGGTGCCAGGCCATTCCCTTTTGGAACGGGAGCCTTCAGTGGGCTGGTGGATGCTTGTCTAGGGGGCCACTTTTCACACACACACACACCCCCAACAGAAGCTGTGCATTATACACGGCTTGCACTGGAAGGGGGAATGGTGCCCCCTAGGAGGAGAGGGGCCCATAGTGGCCAGGGGGGTCTGAACGTCTCCTGCTCTTTTGAGTGGGGGGGCTCTTGACTGAACTGAGCACCTGCCGCCTGGGAGGGGGTGGGAAAGCCGGCCATTTCCTGCTGCAAGCAGGCTGCAGTCTGGCGGGGGAAGCCCTGGCAGCTGCTGCTGGTAGATCATGTGGGGCTCCGTTTCCAGCAGGAAAGGAAGTGCGCCTCGCCCCCGGCCTGTATTCCAGGGGGGTGAGTCAGCGCACTTCTTGGCTGTGCCCTGGCCTCACAGCGCCCCCCTCCCCCCCCCGCGCCAGGGAGGAGGGCGGGGGAGGAGGGCTGGATTGCTCTGGGCCGTTTGAGGGCTGGATTGCTCTGGGCCGTTTGAGGGGCCACACCCTTCTCTGCCCTGGCAGCTGTTTTCCTGGAAGGGCTGGGGGGGGGCGCTGTTTCCAGAGAGGGTTCCCTTGCCAGCCACACCTGGTGGGCCTTGGAACCGGATCTTCCCAAAGCCCTGGGGGCCCTCCAACCCCCTCCCCCGATCCTCCTCCTGCCCTCCATCTTTTTCTGGGGTGGGGGCAGCTTTCAAGGGTTGCTGGGGGGGGGTGTCTGTGGGGGTGTTGGGGGAAGCTGCCAGGTGGTCTCGCCTTGAGGCCTTCGGAGGCTAGAGGGGCCGCCGCCCCCCCCCCCTCACGCGTTGCCCAGTCAGATCCCCAGGGGGAGGGCTGGCCCCGGGCATGGCTGGCCCAGGTGGTTGTGTGGCCGGGCTGGGCCTCCACCCCCTTGGCTGCTTCCCTGGGAGTGGCTGTCCTGTGGCCTGGGCCGTCCGCATGCCCATGTGCCCCTGGGGGGAGGAAGCGAAGCCCAGTGCCTGGCACGTCTGTGATGCCACGAGCAGCTGTGGGTGATGGTGTTGGGGGGGGGGTCCTGTTGCTTTCCAGCTGGGCCCTCGCCCCCCGCTCCATAATGGCCATTCCAGGCTGAGGACCTGCTTTGGGGGGCCCAGCCAGAAAGGCCTCTTTCGTCACCTAACGCCCCGACTTCCTTTCCAGGCGCCGGACGAAAGCTCTTTTGCGGGAACGTTGGCTGCTGCAGGTTGGCAGATGGAATGAATTTGGGGCTGCTGGCGCGGGAGGGCGGGGAGAGGGCGGCCTCCCTCGGGGTGTGGCTGTGGGGGAGGGGGCACAGCTCCCCCGGTGCTCTGCTCTGCTCTGCTCTGCATGGGCTTGCCTCGGCTGAGATTCGCGCGCTGGCTGGAAGCAGCAGCCAGAATGGCAGCTCCAGCCTTGGACTGGGAGGATGGTCGCTACTTCATGGAGGACCTCATCCAGCAGGGCCAGGGTAGGCGGGGTGCCCCAGTGATGGGGGGGGGCACGTGTCTGGCTCGCTGGCTGGCCTGCCCGAGAAGGATGGATGGGGCAGGAGCCTGGCTTGGTTGGCCTGGGCTGCTTGGAGTGTTTGGGGGGGGGGGAGCAAGGCGGCTCCCTGGCCCTTGTCAGCAGAGGGCTCCCTGGCACCTGGCTGGGGGCTGTGCGCGCCTCCTCAGGTGTGCCTGCCCGGTGGGGGTGAGAACGGCCCGGCCCCTTGCAGCCAGGGGTGGGCTGTCCTTGTGTCTGGAGCAGCTGGGCCTCTGTTGCAGCGGAACCCAAAAGGGGCCTGGAGGCAGCTTGGAGGCCAGTGGCGTGGGCTGGATCCGAGGAAGCGGGCTGTGGGCCACCGAGCCCCCCCTGCAGTGAAGCTGCCTCCCCTTTGCTGGGCCCAGCAGACGGGTCTCCTCCTGGCACTGGGGCAGGGCTGTGGCTGTGGAGGAGAATTGGGCTGCTTGGAAACTCTGGACTGGGCTCCTGGGTGGGTGGAACAGGAGCACCTGGGAGGCGGGATCTCCCTGGGGCTGCTGAGTTGCCTGGCTGGATCTGGGGGCTGCCTGCACGTGCCATCCACTGCTGGGAGCCGGGGGGGCGGGGCGGATTCCCAAAACTTCCTCTGGATGACTAGTAGTTCCCTCTGGTGGTGATGGGGGGCGGTGTTGGGTTTGGGGCAGGGACTGCATGCCTTACACCCTCACGTGTTGGGGAGGTGGCTGCATCTTGTGCAGGGGTGCTCAGAAGTGGAGGCCCAGGGAGGGGGGCAGGCCCTGCCCTCATCTGACATCTGGGGGGGGGGTCACTGCAGTCCCTTGGTGTGAAGCCAGCCTGGCGGGGGGCTCAGCCTCTTCAGAGGCTCTTCTTCAGGTTCGGGAGGGTGGAGGAGTTGGACAAAGGACAGAGATCAGTTGGCTGAGGGTGTTTAGTTTAGTTTAGTTTATTCGGTGTTTAACCCGCCCTCCCCACAAGTGGGCTCAGGACGGGGTACAACAGTCATAAAATACAATTACGTAGCAGATTCTACAATAGAATTCAGCAACTAAAATTATATATATACAAAAGCCACATCCCTGCCCCCAGCATACAAAGAGGAGACAGACAGACACACGGAATACCGGAGAGCGGTGGGTTGGCGGAGCAGGAGGGAGGATGTGGCTGCCCCATGGGAGTGGGGTAGGGGGCATTCTTGCTTCAGGAGAGCATGAAGGAAGGCCTCCTCTGGACCCAGAGGAGTTGGGTGGGTACCCCTGGGGGGGGCCAGAATCTTGGGGGGGGGGCGCAGTTGGCTCTCCCAAATGAAGCCAGTGTGGTGCCTTCCAGCCTGCTATGGGACCCGTCTTTTAGATGACAGCGTGCCAGATGACCACTACTGGGGCGGGGGCGGGGGGGGGATGCCGTCATGGCTTTGGCCACCCTCATCCGGCCTGCCTGTTCTGGGTGGCCATTTGGGCCCTGCAGGACTGGCCGATCTGCTCCTCTGCGACGGCCCAGAAGGTGGTGCCGGGTGGGGGGGGGGGCTGCTCTGCCAGTTCCATCTTCCCTCCCAGGCTGTTCTAACACTTACACGGAGGGGGGTGGCCTGTAAAGAGCCGGTCCCAGGTCATCAGCAAGCTCCTTCCTTCCTTACGCTGGTCCCAGGGGAGGCCCGTGGGCGCCCCCAGTGGGCCTGGAGTCAGCAGGGGGAGCAGCGGACTGAGGGAGGCTCAGTCCATAGAAGACTTGAGGTGGTGCTGGGAATGGGGGTGGGGCCCGTTCTGGACAGGGCTGCCCACCTGCCCAGTGGAGCAGCTCTTCAGCAGCAGCTGGCCTGTTACGTCCAGCTTTGTGGACAGATACGGCAGGTGTGGCACAAAGTGCCTTGATCTGCTTCTCTTTGGCATCCGCCCCCCCCCCCCCACACCCGGACACACGTGACCCGGCCGTAAGTGTGAAGCCCTTGGACCCCCCCCAGTTAGCCTTCTGCCGTGTATGCACAGAGCGACCTTCCGGGGGCTTAAAAGAGCTGCAGGGCCCTCGCCGAGTACGGCCGTTCCAGCATCACCGGCTCCCTGTGCAGCCTGGGCCGTGCCCGAAGCGCTGGGGTGCACCTGCAGTGCTGGAGGCAGCTTGGGGCTTGGGCTGCTGCTCCCTAGTGAACAGGCCCTGCTTGGAGCCCCCTCCCCGCCTCGGGGGGGGGAGGTTGGCTGCCGGGGGGGGCCCCTGCTCTTGCAGACTTTCTTCCCCTCCCCCCTGCCAAACCCAGTGGTGTTTGCGTGGGAGATAAACTCTCACTTTTCGGGGCCGCATGATTTGTTTTTTGTGATTCTTTTGAAGTCCAGTGTTGCTTTTATTCTGTTGCTTTGTGCAATGTTTTAATTGATCCGAAAGCCACTTTGAGCATCAAAAGTTGAAATTATTTATCTAAATAGGGGAGTGTGCCCCCCCCCCCGCTTCTGCAGCTGCTCCCAGGCTGCCCCTCCCTTGCGGCCCTGGAGATTTTTCCCCTCCTTGGTGCTGCAGGGGGTAACCAGAAGCCAGCCCTTGGGCAGGGCAACTGCTCAGGTGGCCTGACTGCAGCGGGCACCAGCTTGGGAGGAGTGCAGAGCCTGAAACCTTGCGGGGGGGGGGGGAGGCAGTAGTGGGGCAGGACAGTGCAAAGAAACCAGTTCAGTCCCTCTCCTCAATCGCCCAGGCTTCCTGTGATGAAGTGGTCTATGAATGTTATTCCCCTTCTCTGTCTTATCCTCCCGACACCCCTGTGAGGTAGGCTAGGCCAGACCGAGAGTGAGTGAGTGGCCAAAGTCATCCAGTGGGCTCCGTGGCTGGGGAGGGATTTTGCGTGGCCCCCCAAGGACTGGTGCTCTTTGTCCCGGCTGCTGCTGTGCCCTGCAGTCCCTCAGCTTGATCCTGGAGCAGAAGGGAAGGGGGTGGATTGGGCCCATTCATTTTGAGGCAGTTTGGGTTGTGGGAGCTTGCCGGTAACCTTGTGGGGCTTGCTGTGTGTGTGTGGGGGGGGGGGGGTTCTGTCCCCTTTTGATGCTGCTGCTGCTGCTCCTCCACTGAGCTCGGAGGCATTCTCTGAGTTCCTCCCCCGTTACAACCTTACAACACTCCTGTGAGGGAGGGAGGCTAGGCTGAGTGGTGACTGGCCTGCTGCGTTGCGTGGCCGAGATGACAATTCGCGCAGGAAAACCAACCGGGACTCGTGGCCCTCGCCCGCAGATCAGTGGAAGAGGCTCTGTGTACTCCCTGGCGCGCCATTCCTCCTCCCAGTGAGGACCCAGAGCCACTTCCGGGGCACTTCCCCCCCCCCTCAGTTTTCTCGTGGCCGCTCCGTAAGGCAGGCTCAGCCGCGTGCGCGTCAGTGGCCCAGAGGCACCCAGCAAGTTTCCATGGCAGGGTGGGAATTCGAATCCGGCTCTCCCAGCTCCTAGGCCAGCTTCCAAACCACTACATCACAAGTGATGCTGTGCAAGGGGGGCAAACGCAAAGCACCACGGAAGAATCCGAAAAGAGCATCCCAGCCGTGCTGAACATTGAACGGGAGATCTGGGGAAAGATCTTGGGAGCGTTTGCAAGAGATGGACTTGACAAGCTGGTTGAGAAGTTGTGGCAGTGGACTTCCAGCCCCCCCCCCCCCAACTGAATTCTGTCCTTGAAGTCCAGTCATAATGGACTTGCCCCCAAAGACTTTGTATGCACCCCTCTCCAGATAAGCTCTTTTGGGACACAGACTTCAGCCGCCTTCAGGCTTGGCCCTGGTTTGGTAACAAAGCCATGGCGGGTCTTTTTTAATGCAACACTGACCGCCCCGTAATTGTCCACTTTCTGGGTTCAAAGCACATTTATATGCCATGTGGGTGGGGAAGCGGCGCAGCTTTGTAGCTCCTGCCCATTTCGGCACCATTTTCCCTTGCTTTGACACCCACCCCACCCCCACCCGTCTTCCACCTGCCACTGGAGGGCTTTTTAAAAAATGCGATTGACTTAGGGCTCTAGTATGGCAAGGCTCTCTCGCCTAGTTCCTCTGACTCCCCCCCCCACCCTTGTGTCACCAGGAAATGCAGCAGCCCAGTCTCGGCACTGCTGCCCCCTTGGAGCAGAAGGGAAAGGGGGGGGTCCTGAATCCCAGGGCGCTCCTAACTCTCTTCATCCTTCCAGGGGGCAAGCGGGGTCATCCTTCCAGGGGGCAAGCGGGGCTTCTAACTTCTGCTGGGACTGCTGGCAGCAAATGAGAGCGCCCAGAAGGCCGTTCCTGGCATGCAAGTGCAGGCAGCAGCCCGGAGCCCATTGAAGGCTGCCCAGCGGCCGGGGGTGGGGTGGGGGGCCTCCGCGGGCCTCTCCCCTTCTCTCTGCCACAAAAGGGGCCAGAGACTGGTTTTGAGGGGAGGGGGGCCCAGAGGCCTTGGCAGCGAGATGCCGAGGATGCTCAAGGGCATGGAAAAGCCCTCCTGTGTTGCCCGGGCATGGCAGCTACGGGGGGGGGGAGAGGCAGGCAGGCAGCCCCCCCCAGTAAAGGAGCGGCGCGGCCCCGCGGGCGCAGGTGAGGGCCTCCCGCCCGCCCCGCTCCTGGGCCTGCGAGTGGGGGTCCCGCGGGGCGCGGCAGGCCCCTCCTGCTCCTCCTCCTCCCGGGTCATGTTCTAACTCGGGCGCCTGACGAGGCCGCTGCCCGGCCGGCCGCGCTATTTATAGGCGGGCTGCTGCGCCCCGCTCGCAGCGGCGGGCCCGGCGGGCGGGGGCGTTGCTGCGGCGCGGCGCTGCCCACCCGACCCTCACTCGGCGGCTGCCGTCGGGGCTGTTGCTGCTGCTGCGCGCGGTGCGGGCCGCCCGTCCGCCGCCATGAAGATCGTGCCGGGTAGGCGAGCGGCGGTGGAGGGGGGGGGGCTCCGAGGAGCCTGGGCGGGGGTCGGCAGGGACCCGCCGGGGAGCGCGGGGCAGCCTCGGGCCTCCTCCCGCCCGGCCCGGGACAAGCGCTGCCCGAGGTGGGGCGCAGGGCCGGGCTCCTTGGCAGTGCCCGGAGGCGGCGGGGGGGGGGGGTAACCTTGGGGCGGCCTCGGCAGGGTCGGCGCTGGGCGTTGAGGCGCCGGGCCGGGGTGGGCCGGCCGCGCGAGGGCTCCGCAGTGCGGGCGGGGAGCCGAGGGGGGCGGGCCTGCCTGCGGCTGGCCCGGGAGAAGGAGGAGGATCCTGGGCCGGCGGCTCGGGAGGGGCCGTAGGGCGCTGCGCTCCGGCAGGGACTGGCGGCGGAGCAGCTGCTCGCCGCGGAGCCTCTGCCCTGCCCTACCCTGCCCGCCGCCATGGAGCCCGGGGGCGGCGGCCTGTTCCCCTCGCTGGTGGTGGCCGGCCACGCGCTCACGCTGGCCCTCGTCTGGTTCCGGCGCCGCGCGGAGGGGAGCCCCGTCGGGGGCGGCGAGGGTGAGCGGAGCGGCGGCGCTGGGGCCCGGCGGGCGGGCGGGCGGGCCGAGGGGCGGGGCTGCCGGGGCCCTCCCCCGCCCACCAGGGGCACGTGGGCTGCTGCCGCTTAACCCGCGGGGGCCCGGGCGGGGGAGGGGGCGGCCGGCTGGGGAAGGGGCGCTCGGGCCTGTCCGCGGCTCAGCGGGGGCGGCCCTCCTGTGGGAGCCGCTTTCTGCGGGCGCCCGAGTCTGGGCCACGGCCTCTTCCGTGGCCGGGGGCCGGAGCCGCCCCTGGGCTCAGCCCGAGGCCCGCCTCGAGCGGCGGCCTCTTCTGCCCTGACCGCGGCCCCGCCGGTCGGGCCTCCCTGCGCCCCGTTGGGCGCCCGGAAGATGCTTGGGCAGGCTCGGCCCCGGGGCCGTCGAGGCCGGGCAGAGCAAGCCCGGCTGTGGCTGGGGAGGCCCTTTCCGCTCCGCGGCCCCCCGAGCCCTTGGCGGAGACGCGCCCTGGGCAGCCCCGCCTGCCAAGCAGATGCGCTGCCGCTTGGCCGCGCCCCTCCCCAGGCTGGAGAAAGGCTCCGCTCGGGAGGCTGCCCTGGCCGGGTTAGTCTGTAGTAGCACCTTTAAGACTAGCCCGCTTTACTGTAGCACAAGCTTTCGAGAAGCACAGATGCATCTGACGAAGAGAGCTGTGATTCTCGAAAGCTTATGCTACGGTAAAGCGGGTTCTCTTAAAGGTGCTCCTGGACTCTTTTCTACCTGGCTGGAGCAGCGCTGAGCCCTTCTCGGGCAGTGCTGCTACACGGTTTGCCTGGCTTGTGGGGCCTCCTTCATGGCAGCCTGTGCTGGGGACTGACTCAGCACGCCCAGTGGAGGGCTGGCACCTCTGCCCGCTGCGGCCCCCATTCCCGCCGCCACATTTGGAGAGCTCTTATTACGGGGCCTCAACGGGGCCTGCTGTTTTCTCAGAATTTCTGCTGCCTGTTCCTGGCATCTGTGCCAGCTCATCTGGTGCTGGGGCCACCCCCTGGTTGCCATGGCAGCAGCTGGGTTTCCCCCGGACAACACAGGAACTGGGAAACCGCAGCCTGGTTCTGCATGGCAGAGCTGCTGCTTTGAGGGGGGGGAGGGTTGGCCCTGAAGAGCTCCTGTGCTTGCAAGTACTGAAGCCGCTCCTGCCCAAGAGACCGTAATTGTTGGGGGCTGGGGGGGGGGGGGAGAAAGGCCAGAGAAGACAATGGGGGGGTCCTTTGGGCGGGACTCCCTGTGACTCAGCCCGGCAGCCCCTCAGTGCCAATGGGCTGCCGTTGGTGCTGCCTGAGCAGGCCAGTGACCATGGGGGGGGCGTGTTGGTGAGCCCTTCCCTGCTAATCCCTGTTGGGCCACAGCCTGTTCCCAAGCAGAGCAATTCTGTCCTTGGCGCCCTGCCAGGCTGGCTTCCAGGGGGTGGGCAGCTACTGCGCCAAGGTCGCACCTGCTGGGACACATCAGCTCCCTGGGTGTGGCCAGATTCCCGGCTGGCACGGAGGTCACCTCTGCTCAGCATGGGGTCTCTACTCCCCCCGCTGCCCCCCCCGCTCATCTCCAGTCTCTTGTGGCAGCTCCATTGCTTCCAGGGAGGGCACCTCACGAGAAGGTCGGGCTGCATGGGAGTGGCAAGGGGGTGCACCCCCCCCCCCAAGGCTCTGGTTCCGCATCCCTATTTTTAGCATTGGCTCTGCCTGGAGTGGGGGACAGAGGCTGTTTATCTTGCCTGGTTCCTGGGGTGGGCGGGGCTGTGACGCGGGGCGTAACCCCCTGCCTGCCTGCAGAAGGCCCTGGGTCGGTCCTGGGCATCTTTGGCCTGGCCGTCGTGAGACAGAAGATCTCTTGAGGCCTGGGGGAGCCTTTGCACCCCATCCGAGGAGGCGATCCTGGCCTGGGGAGATCCAGGCTCTGACTGCTGCTGCCGCTGGCTGTCCCCGGTGGGGGCGGGGGGTGCTGGCCACTGACTGTTGGCAAGGGCTGGCGGGGGCAGCTCCTGCCAGGCGTCAGTATTTTTATTTATTTATGTCATTTACATGCCTTGTGCAGATTCAAGGTGGATGGCACAGGGTGGGTTAGTTCAGTCACTATCAAAGACATTTGAATAAACCTAATACATACATGCAAATGTACAAAGTTTTAAGAACCTTGCAGAAATCCTGCATGAAGCTGAGGAAGGGGGCCCAGCAGATGTTTGCCCAGTGTCCTCGTGCCCTTCCTTGCCTGAGAAGCTTCGAGGGGGGTCCTCCTTGGCGGGCACTCGCCTCCTGCCAGGCACGCTGGGGTGGGGGTGCCCTTTTCTCCCAGGGCTGCTGCTTGGCCAGGGTGGAGTCCCTTAGGTCTGGCAGGATGCAGCCCCCCCCCCAGTGGCTGGTTAGGGGGAAGCAGGCCCTGTGCCTGTGGGTCTTGCCAGGAAAAGCTTGCCTGCTGTGCACCTCCCGTGGGCCTCCGTTGGGCATCCAGAGGGGCTCTGCCTGGCAGGTCTGTTCTTCGGAGGCAGTTTCAGTCCCTTTCATCCGCTGATGAACTGATGGGGCTGCAATGTGACCAGGCCAGTGCTTGGTGCTGCTAGCAGCGAGCAAGAGTGCCTTTGGGCATGTGCAAAGGGTGTTACCCTGGCTCCTGAGAGCGTAGGATCCGGGTCCAATAGCACCTCTTTGCTGGCAACCCAACATGGCTGCCCACCTGGAACTATCTTCTGAGACTGCCTTGCCCTTGCGGGATCTCGTGAGGGGGGGGCGCTTTGGGCTTGCTGAGGAAGGGTCCTGAGTGTGGGGGAGGGGTGCAGAGGAATGGCATGGAGGGAGAAACAGGCGGCTCTTCTCCGCACTCCCCTCCCCTAGGGGTCCACTGCATTCTCTCCCCATTCAGTTTTTCCAGCTCCCTCCCCTCATGCAGCTGTGCCAGGGCAGAGGCAGTGCTGGGGTGGGGTGGGGGGTTGCTGTTGTGCAGAGTCTGACTGGTCACGTTTCTGCCAAGTGACTCATTTGTTCCTGGGTTTTGTGGGATGGAAGGAAATGCTTGGGCCTGGCCTGGCTGGATCCTGCGGCTGCAGCGCCACAGCCTGGGAAGCAGGTTGGCTGCAGCTTCTCAGCCCCCCCCCCGCCCCCGCCCGGCTGGGGAGAGAGGGCAGGAGGGGCCCTTTGGGATTCAGCTGGTGGCAGGAGCTGGCAGGGGAGCCCAGAACCAGCCAGCTTGCCGGCCTGCTCCTTCTGTAGCAGCTGCATGCTGGCCCCTCCAGCTCCGCCTTATCTGCCCTCTGCAGGCAGGCACATGGGGCCCAGGCTGGGACACAGAGCAGGGTCGATGCCCTGGGGCTGGGCGCTGCACCCTCCTGCTGGGAACTCATGGGTGGCTGCCTGGGGGCACTGCTGCCTGGCAGATGGGCTGGGGCTTGTGCAACCCCTCCACTGAGGCAGCAAAGCTCTGGCTTCAGGAGGAAGTGGGGCCGGCTTCACTTCAGGCACTGTGTTGTTTTTCTGGGTCCGGTGGGAGCAGGAGCCGGGCTGGCACCAGGAGCAGGGCCAGAGCCGAGTCCCAGGTCAGAAGGGTGCCAGTCGAGGTGGGGGGGGGGAGTTAAACAAAGCCTGCAGGGATGTGTCTTGGCAGCAGGGCTGGGTGGCGAAGCTCCTGGGGCCCAGGAGGAAGTGGGGCCTGGTGGGGCTGGTCAGACACCTGCGGGTGCCTCTTCCTTGGTTCAGCCTGGCAGCTGAGGATGGCAGGGGAGAAGCCCGGAGGCGTCACTTGGGCCGATGGCGCTGGGCACCCGGGACTTGGCCACGTCGTAATGCCGGGCCTCGGGGCACCTCCCGGCAGCCTCGGATCGCGAAAGGGAAATGCCAGCCGGGGAGGAAGGGAGGCGGGAGCGCCGCGCCGGAAAGGGCCGGGCCCGGCAAGCGGGCCAGGCGCCTCGTTGCCAGGCTGCCGCTTCCTGCCCTGGCACAGGCCGGCTGCTGCGACGAGGGGGGCTCGGAGAGGGCGAGGCGACCCAGCGGCTGCTGCAGCCGAACGCCGCCCGAGTGCCGGGCTCTGCCCGGGAGGACCTGCGCGGCCGGCCGCGTCTTCCCGCCGGGGGTGCCTTGCTGGCCGGGGGGCGTCGCGCAGCTGGAGGGGGGGCGCCCCCTCCCCCGCTCCGGCTCTCGCTTCGCTTTCCACACCCGCTTTCCCGCCGGGGTTCCTCGCGATGGGTCCCGCAGCGCTGGCAGAAAGGGGCGCAGAGAAGCGGGAAACAGCCTGGGGTCTCCCCCCCCTCCCCGCCCCGAGCCCAACTGTGGCTTCGGAGGCCGGCGCCTGGAGGGCTCTTTCGTCGTTGCCGTCCAGGGCGGCCCCGAGCTCCCCGGCCGGCCAGCCAGCCAGCCAGCCTCCCTCCGCCGGCGGGGCCTTCGGCCGGCTTTCCGCGGCTTGGCGCGCGCCTGGCCGGGCTGCTTGGCGGTGGGCGCGGGGAGCCGGCCGGGCTGCGGCTCCCGGAAGGGCGGGACTGGGCGGGGCGAGCGGGCGGGCAGGCGGCCGCCGCAGAGGCGAGCGCAGGAGACGCGCGGCGGGGGTTGCCATGGCCGGCGCGAACGCGGCCGCCTACTTCGCCTTCAAGCGGGAGGCGCTGCTGGGGGGCTCCGAGTGGCTGCGCGCGCCCGAGCGCCACCGGCAGCGCCTCCTCTACGGCCAGCTCTGCTGCGTAGGTACGTGGGAGGGCGCAGGCGAGGGAAGGCAGGCGGGGCGGGCGGCTTCTGCTGCCCGGCGCGGCCCCGACGGCCTCGCTTGCCGCTCGTGCGCGCTCCCCGCGCGCCTTGGCCGGCCGCGATCTGCGCTGCGGGGCGCCCCCGGGGCTCCGGCCTGGCTGCACCGGCCCGCCGTCGGCGAAGCAGAGGCGCCCCCTGCCTTGCGCTCCGAAGACGCCGGGCCGCTGGAGCGGAGCAGGCGCGCCAGTCGCGTCGCCCCCTCTGGCTCGGCGCTGCTCGGCTTCCACGGCCAACTGCTGCGTCCCGCCCCGACTTCGGCGAGCTGTCGGGGCCGGAGCCGAGCTGGTGGGGGGCAGCCCCCCCCGTTCTCTGCGTAGCCGCTCCGAAGGCGGGCCGGCCGGCCGCGAAGGGGGCGCTCTGCTGACTGCGCCCTCCCCCAAGGCCCCTTCGGGGGGCACAAGTGAAGCTTCTGGCGGTCCTGGGAGGGGCGGTGACATCGCGGAGGTCCTGGAGGAGCCCCTTTGGAACTTTCTCCTGCGCTGAAGCCTCCCTGCAAGTAGAAAGCGGGCGCAGGCAGCAAAGCAGCGAGCAAAGACTGCGGTCCTGGTCGGGGGCGTCAGTGGCCCGCAGGTGTGGCCCAGCCCGCCAAGACGGGGGTCCGGCGCCCTTCCCTGCCCCCGCCCCGCCCGCGAGCCTTCAGCGCCCGCAGCAGCGTCGAGCTTGCAGCAGGAAGCGGAGCCCCCCTCCCCGCCCCGCCGCCTCTGGCGGGGCGCTGCCTGGCGAATTCGTAGGGGAAAGGCGCGCGGGCCTCAGGCCCGAGGACGCGCTCCCGCCCGGCGCCGGCTTCTTCCCTGGCCCGGCCGTGTGGCCATTCTTCTCGGGCCGCTGGTCGGCCGAGGGAGGGCGCAGGCCCGGAGCCGCGGCTGCTCCTTCGCCCGGGTGGGGATTCCCGGCGTCCCCGGGCGGAGGGAGGAGCAGCGGACGGGCCGGGGCCCGGCTGCCGCGCTCGGGAGTGGAGTTTGCCCGGGGAGGGGAGGGAAGGGGGGCGGGAAGCTCTCCGGCCCGCCCCCTCGCGGCTCCCCGCCCAGCCGGCGCTGCTGGCGGGCCGGTGACTCAGGAGGCCGCGGCGCCGGAGGCCGGATGTGGGCGCCCCACCTCGCCGCGGCTTCTTGGGCTGGCGGGAGCGGGGCCCGGCCGGCCTGGAATGTGCTGCGGGGCGGGGCAGCCTTTGCCCTGGATTCCTCCGGGCGGGCGGGGCGTTGTGCCGCCTCCTCCTCCGCCCGAAGCGCCCCGCTTCTGTGCTGAAAGAAGGGGCGCGCGGCCGAAGCCCTGAAGCGCGCCCCGAACGCCCGGCCGCGCCCGCCTCCCCCAGGCCTCTTCCTCGGTCGAAGAGCAGTTCGGCGAGGCCAGGCCGCAGCTTGTGCGGCGCAGCGACCGGCTAGAAGGTGGGCGGCCGAGGGGCGCGCCCCGCTCTGCCATGGAGCTCGCCGGGTGATCCTGGGCCAGCCCCACCCTCGGCCTGGCCTACCTTACAGGCTTGTTGTAGAGGGAAAGCGCAGGAGTCCCGAAGCACCTCTCACATTAGCAACATTTGTGGTAGGGTGTGAGCTTTCGCGAGCCACAGTTCACTTCTGCAGACACTTTAGGGCTGTGCACCCTAAGCGGCATCCAATGGAGAATTGCAGCTGCGCTTCTGTTGCGCTCCTCTAGGCGGGCGGGGAGGGGCGAGTGCCCCGTTCAGAGCGGCGAACAAGGTCGTCGTTCTCCCCGCAACAGAGCGGGGCGGAGGGGAGGGGCTGCCCAAGGCCACCTGTTGAGCGCAGGGCAGGCGAGGCCGTCGGACCAGCACAGCGCTGCCTCGCAGCCCGGCCCTTTACCCGCTGGGCTGGACGGCGGGCGGGGGGGCGTGCAGAAGTGCCGCGCAACTCAAGCTGTGCGCTCGAGGGCGGGGTCTTGCCGCCGCCCTCCACCTCTCCAGGTTGGGCCGGGCCGGGCCGGGCCGGCTCTCCGCCCCGTGAGTCAGCGCCGGCCCCGCCGCGCAGGCTCCAAGCTGCCCCCGGCCTGCGAGGACGCGGCGGGCCTGCCCGCCTGGCGAAGGAGGGGAAGCCCGGCGGGGCGGGGCGGAGGCCGGGCGCGGCTCAGGCGGGCGGAGTCGGCGGCTCGGCTGGCTGGCTTCGCCCGCGCCCCGCCAGCCACTCGCGCCCGCCGCGCTGTGCCGCCATGTCCCGCCAGAGGCTGCGCAGCCGGGAGGCGCCCGACGGCCCCGCCGCGCTGCGGGAGAGGAGCGGCTCGGAGGAGAACCTCTACCTGGCCGTGCTGCGCGCCTCCGAGGGCAAGAAAGGTGCCTGCCGGCGAGGGGGGCGGGCGGGCGCCCCGTCCGGGGAGCCGCCGGGAGTCTCGCGGGGCCGGCCGCGGGGGGAGCCCCGGCGCGTTCTGCTGGGGCGGGTCCGGATGTGCGCTCGGGGTCCGGCTCGGGCGGCTCCTCTGGGCAGCCCCAGCCTGCAGCCCCGACGAGCCGCAGGCAGACCAGCCGCCCTCCGCGCCCCTGCCTCTGGGGGCCGTGGGTGCCCGGGCGCTGAGGCCAGCCCCAGCCCCGCGTCGTGTTGCAGGGCCCTCTCTGCCGGCCCCCCGGAGGCGTCCCGCGCTCTCCTCCTTGCGCCGGCCTTTCTGCGGGGAGAAGCGCATCCCCTTGGGAAGGAGTCCCCTGGCAGAGCGGGAGCCTGGCGCCGGCGGGCGGCGCCCTTGGACTCTCGTCCTGCTCCCAGGAGGAGGGGCGGGCTGGGAAGGGCCTTCGGGCGCTGTCTTTCGGCGGTGGTTGGCTCGGCAGAGCCGCGGCTGCCCAGGGCGTGTGTGTGCGTGTGTGTGTGTCTTCAGGGGTGTGTGGTTTTGCCGAGACCGTCTGTTTGCTTTGGGCTTCTCTGGAGGAGACTCCGGGCTTTAGAGGGCTTGAAGTGGGAGTCGGTCTGTCCCGGAATTCGAGCACCCCCTGCCCAGGTGGCTCATGGGGTCCAGAGGCCGGGCAGGATGGCCACATCCTGGAAGGCCATTCTTAGCCGCGGCTTTGCTTGCAGGCAGCTGGCTGGGCGGCACCTCTCTGTGCCCTCTGCAGCCAGGGCCGGCCGTAGGGGTCGCAGGTGGGGTCCACGGAAGCTTGGCTGGAGCAGCCCCTGGGGCCAGGCCTTCGGATGCAGGCTGCTGTAGCGGGGCATGTACTGGCACCGGGCGGTTGAGTCACACACACACATTTCCTTCCTGTCCTGTTGGGTGAGTCAGGCTGGGCTCTCCTAGGTCCCACGGCTGGTTTCCCTTTTCCTTCCTGCAGGGGCTGGCGCTGGCACACACACACACACACACACAGACTCACACTCATGCCTGCCTCTCCTGTTCTCTCTTTCAGACGAACGAGATCGGGTTCAGAAGAAAACCTTCACGAAATGGGTCAACAAGCACCTCATCAAGGTACTTGGTCCTGCCCCTGTGTGGGGGTGGCTGGGGGGGGCAGTTTGATGGGAGGAGACGCTTTGGGGCATGGTTTGTCTGAGGGCTACCAGGGAGGCCTGGATGGGGACGGGGGGGGGACACACGGGCCCTGCCCACGGGCCCCACAGTTCCTGCTCACTTCTATCCCCCCCCTTTCCTTCTCTCCTTGGTCCTGAATGGAGCTCTTGTACCCAGCTGTTGGGCCAGCAACTTGCCACAGGCAGGGTCGTGTTGGGCGTGGGCCTCCATCCTGTGACTCCTCTTGCTTGAGGGGCCTGCCACCCCTTGGAAAATGCCTCTCCTTGTCTCTGAAGCGCCACGCCTTTGCCCTCCTTGGCACATCCCTAGCAGCCCCTATTCATCTTCCAGTGAGGCGGATGCATGCTCTCTTTCACTCGCTCTCTCTTTCTCTCGCTCTGAAGACAGTCTGGCGGGGGCAGTTCTCGTGCCCGTCAGAGACCTTGCAGCAGGGTCCTGTGCCAGGAAGGGGCCTCTGTGGCCTGCCCCCCCCTCCCACCTTGTTTGGCCTTCACCACGCCAGGCCCAATTGCGTGCTGCTCCTGCTGGTGGTTTCCATATACCACTTGGCATTCCCTGCCCCAGTTGCCAAACAGGTGTCAAGGTCTATTTCTTGCCCTGTTAGGAGCCCCCATGGCCCAGCCGTTAGAGTATCAGGCTAAGACTTAGGGCAGTTTAGTTGTCTACTCGCTGGTTAAGGTAATCTTGACTTGATGATGTGCTGTCAGGCTAACCTGCATTACAGGGTTGTTTGGAGGATAAAATTGGAAAAGCAGAAACGCTATCTGCGTTGTGAGTTACAGAAACATCCGTACCTTATCTTGCTATCTTTATCCTAGTAGAAGCAGATATTCTTCAAGATTACCATTTGATGGGGTGTATTATGGGTTGGGAGCATAAATTAGGCACACGTGTTGTGACTTTTGGTCTAGGCGTTTCCCAGCTCTGGGTGCTTTTGGCCCTGCCTGGACGGTAGAGCCGAGGTTCTGCTTGCAGAAGCCCATGGGTTCGGTCCCTGGCAGCTCCCATGACAGCCTGAGACAGCCGAGGTATTTGGTGGGACTGGCCTTCGTGCAGTCCGTCTTGCTGGTCGGAGGGGAAGGTGCCGTGCGAGTAGTGGAGAGAGGCCCATCTGCCCAAGGCAGCCGCTGCTTGCAGAAGACCCAAACACTGGGGGGGTTGTGGTGGTTGGGCGGGCGGGCAGGGAGTTTGGGGCAGGGTCTCAGGGGGCTGGGCAGGAAATGGGCTTGTTCACACAGGCGGGCAGCTCTGGCGGCTCTTCCTCCTCTTCCTAATCTCTCCTTCTGTTCCTGCTTTTCTTTCTCCTCTCGGGCGGCATCAGCACTGGCGGGCAGAGGTATGTGGTCGTGCACATTTGGCGCGGTTGAGTCTGGGGCAGTCTTTTCCTTGCTGTCTTTGCTGTGTACCTGTCTTTTGTGGGGTTCAAGGAGGGTTGCCAGGAGCCTGCTGGGGGCTCTGTAGTTAGAGGGCCAAGGCCCTCGGCCCGGTACAGCTGCAGGCCCATCAGGTCTGATGGATCCCAGGAAGTCTGGAGAGAGGCTGTGGCATCTAGCCGTGCTCCGTGCTCCTTCCCAGTGATGTGGGTGGGCATCCCCAGCTGGGTGTGTTCTGCACCTCCTTCGCTGGCAGTCCTGATGGGTAACCTCAAAGAAGTTTGGGAAGGGAGGGGCTTGGTGCACCGTTGGGGGGAGGGGCTGGCTTCCTTACCCCCATCTCTTTTCCGCTCTTGACACTTCTTTGACCATGCAGGCCCAGCGCCATGTGAACGACCTCTACGAGGACCTCCGCGATGGACACAATCTGATTTCTCTCCTGGAGGTGCTCTCTGGAGACACCCTGGTACGTAGACACCCTCCCCCGCAGATGCCTGCCCTGTTTGCTCCATGGGGCAGTGGCTGGTCCCCCCCCCCCCCCGTGCCTTCTCCTCTCCTCCAGCATGGTGCTGCCCTTGGGCTCCTGAAGACCCAGCTGTCTGCATGAAATGGCCGGAGTGCCGGATCTGAAGCCCCTTCTGGCACACTGTGCCCCTTCCCCCAGTTCTGCTTCCGGTTCCTCTGGGCCTTCGGCGTGTCCCCTGGACTCTGTCCCCCTGCCCTTGGGACTCTCGGCTCCTGCTTCGGAGGGGTCTGGCCTTTCTGTTTCCCCTGGGGCTGTGTGTGTCCCCCCCCCCTCGCCTTGGCCTTTCTTCTGCAGGGCCTGAAGAGAGCGTGGCTTCTCTTGGCTGCCTTGTCTCTACAACATTGTGTAGCTATTGCAGGATGGGGGTATAGAAGGCCCCTCCAGGTCTGTCTTCCGCCAATTCGTCACCCGCCTGAAGCAGAGCCTGCGTTTCTGTTCCGAGGAATCCCTGGTTCTGCGCTGGGCAGCGATTGGCCGTGGAGAAGCTCCCGGCTGCCAGGAGGCATCCCCCCTCGCTTTGCCCTGCTCCCCCCTCCCAGCTCTGATATGTGCTGTGGTCCAGCATGCTGCAGCTCCATTTCCCTGGCACCTTATGCTTGGATTGGGAGTGCTCCGTCACGTGCCCGTCGAAGGCAGGAGAGCGCGCCGCCAGGGAGGAGGCTGCCTGAGGCTTCCCAGGCGGGCAGGCGTGTGGCTGCTGGGGGGAGGATGGCAGCCGAGCTTCTGGGGCACCTCCTCCTCCGATTCCTCAGCCTGACTCCGGGAGCCTTAACAACCGCTCTCTCCTGGCTGCTGCATTTCTTTGCCTTCCTTCCCCCAACTTGATTTATTTCCCGCAGCCCTGTGGCTCTAACACCGTAAGTCTTGTCTGCTGCACTGGTCTCTCTTTCTCTCTCCCTGTCTTCTTGCTGCCCACTCTGTTTGCCTCTCCTGTTGGCTGGATTCTGCCCTTTGGCCTCTGCTTCCTTCTTTGCTCCGCTCTCACCTGCCCCGTAGCCCAGGGAGCGCGACGTGATCCGGAACTTGCGGCTGGTGAGTGGTTCTCCCCTTAGCTTCCGGCATGGCCTTGCAGCTGCTGCATGCCCGTCTCTGGATGGTGGTGCCTGCCCTGCCTCACTGCCTGCTGCAGAGGGAGGCCCAACGAGGCGCCGTCCAGCTGGTGCCCAAGTGGCATCACGCTGGCCTCCTCTGCCAGCGAGGGCTCTGCTGAATCTCTTGCCAGCCCGGCTGGCTCCTGTGTGCGCCACGCGGGAATGGAAGGGTTATGGCCGCCCAGATTTCCTGATGCCCTTCCATTCCCAGGCTGGGGCCTCCTACCTTTGACTGCTGGAGGGGCCCTGATGCTTTGCGAGTCTGGAGTTAGTTGGGTGGGGCTCCTTGCCCCATTTTTCCTCCAGGGGAAATTTTGTGACTGTGAGCAGTCCCTCAGCTGGCCGCAGGTTGCTTTCTCTGGAAATCCCGAATCTAGGCTGCTATTTCCTATCTGGACCTGGAGCTGAAAGAGCTTGGGGGAATCTGAGGCGGATCAGACTGTGCTGCTGAAAAACGGATGTGTGGGGTGGGGGTGGGGAGTCCTGGAGGATTGCAGCCTTTGTCCCCAGCTGCCTGCAGGTGTCCACCCCTAAAGGAAATGGTCTGCGTTTGCGGGGGGGGGGGCATTTCCCGGGTATTGTTCTCTGCCGGGAGGGCTGTTGGGCCAAGCTACCACAGCCTTCTCCTGTTCTTGGAGCCTCTGTTGTGGAGCTTGGCTTTGGCAGGGGCGGGGGGTGTAAGGCACACCGACACGGAGGGCGATGGGCCAAGGGCGCTGATCACCCTTCCTCTTCCATCCTCAGCCTCGGGAGAAGGGCCGGATGCGGTTCCACAAGCTGCAGAATGTGCAAATAGCGCTGGACTACCTGAAGCACCGGCAGGTGAGTTCCTTGTGCGGGGAGAGATGGGAGGGCAGGATGCCTCCCTGGGCTGGAGGAGCGGGCCACTGCCCCCCCCCCATGAGTCAAAAGGTGCTGCGATTTCGGCAGGTGAAGCTGGTTAACATCCGGAATGACGACATCGCGGACGGGAACCCCAAGCTGACCCTTGGCCTCATCTGGACCATCATCCTGCACTTCCAGGTGGGGGCCGCGGGGGTCCTGCCAGAGTAGCTTGGAGGAGGGGTGGACCTCCTCCTTTGTGGAGGAGCTTCAAGACTGGATGTGTGTCCCCCCCCCCACACGCACACACACCCAGCTGGCTCTGCTCTTCTGCTCTCTGCAGAAAAGCTGCCCGGCCGAGGCCATCTACTGGGAGGCAGGCATTGCTCCCTTGGGGGGAATTTGGTGCACGCCCCCCCCCCCGGCCATGGCCTCTTCTCATACTGGCCCCTCCCACCACCACTTTCCTTCAAGGCCACGCAGTGGAAGGGGCTGAGCAGGGTCGGAGGGGACGTAGAAGTGGGAAGCGACAGAGCCGCCTGCCTGGCTGTAGCTCGCCTCTCCCCCGTTCCCTGGTGCTGGGTGGGTGGGCAGAGTCTCCGCAGAGCCCCGAAGGGCTTGTGGATGGGAGAGCTGCCCCCCTTCTCCCCCAGGAGGGAAGAGCCGTGCTCCCCCCGCCCCCCACGCACAGACAGAGGCGCTTGGCTTTCTGCTTGCTCCCCTGCCTGCAGGGTGGGGCTCCAGCTGGGCTTCGCCTGCGCTCTGCTGCTAGTGAGGATCCAGGGTGTGGCTGGCAGAGTGGCAGCCGGCGGGCTGTGGGTGCGCCCAGCAGTGCAGAAAGCAGAACATGATCTTGCGGCTTGCTGGGGCTGAGTCACCTGTTTGTTGCTCCGGGATATGAGGTTTTCCTCCTCGGAGGCTGACGCAGCTCCCCCTGCTTGTGCCTTAGTGAGAAGGGGGGGTGCTCTTCTGGACCCTGGGGGTGCCCTCCTTGCCAGACCTTGCCTGGGCTGCAGACCAGCCTTTGCACAGAGCAGATTCTGGTGTAACGGGTCGGTTGCCCGTGTCTAAAACCAAGTTTCAACTTGCCAGGAGAAAGATGGATCTCTCTCCGGGGAAGCCGAAAGCAGTTAGTCTTTAGACCTGTCAAACAGATAAGTTCTTTGAACCAGCTGTTTATCAGTACATTTATTTATATAGGGTTCAATATTGCTTTGCAACTCCCCATCAAACACACAGACACCAATCTAGAGTTTATTTCGCTTTATTGAAAATATACCCTAGTTTTTTAATGAAGCAAGCAATCAAAATATAAATGGCTATTAATATGAATCCTATAACAACAGAACATAGAAAGGCAATAAGAAATAAGTTCACTAACATTTCTCAATAAATCCTAAGTTTAACATTGCTCAAAGTTTCTATGAAATACATAGGTAGAAATAGTTTCTCACCTAGATTCTCCCAAGAGATCTCTTCCATCAGTACCCTGCTTATTCTTTCTGTGTTTGCAATGATATACCTAATCATATGCAAATATTTAGGGTCTATTCACATGATAGCACAAACAAATATTGATTGGTTTGACACTTCACTGAATATTCATAATTTCATAGTACAGCCTTCCAATTAGTTAAAAAATTATGTCATAGTCAGAACTGCAGAAGAAAACTATAAATCTCTAACAAGTGTCAAGAAAAGTTAAGTTGGACGATCACCATTGGTTGAATCTCTGATAGAGGAACATCAATCTCGGTAGAGTCCACTATTTTAATTAATTGTCAAAGGATGAAAGCACACCTGTTGAATTACCTTATACATAGAAAAAACACACAGACAGTTCATGCAAAGTTTAAAAGTTCATCTAGAGAATACAAGAGTTTGGCCTAGTATTATTCAGTATTGATTATTGGCATATGATTTTAATCTATATTGGCATAACACTGGGGGCTTCCCTGCGGCAAAACCTTGAGGCGCAAAGCACAGGGGGGGCCAGGCCAGCTTGCCCCCCCCCCACTCTCCTCAGCTGGGCACTCCTGTCTCCCTTGGCCCTGGGCTCTGTCTCCAGGCCTGTGGAGTTTCATTTGTGATCTCTGTTTTCATGGTCCCTCCTTCCCACCTCCCCCCATCTTGCCCAAAGATCTCCGACATCCAGGTGAGCGGCCAGTCGGAGGATATGACCGCCAAAGAGAAGCTGCTGCTCTGGTCTCAGCGCATGGTGGAAGGGTACCAGGGCCTGCGCTGCGACAACTTCACCATCAGCTGGCGCGACGGGCGCCTCTTCAATGCCATCATCCACCGACACAAGTAAGGAGCAGGCCTAGCGGGCAGTGAGTGTGGTATGCTTTGCCCAGGTGGGCACGTGAGGCTGTTCGTGGCATGGAGCCCCTGCTGACTTGCTCCGGTGCGTGGTGGCTGATGGTCCAATCCCTCTGTTGTTCAAGGTGCCACAGGATGCCTCGTTTCGCTGCAGGAGCCTAGCAGGGCTTCGCCGCCAGATGTTGCCTAGCTTGGCACGTGCTGTGCCAGGTGTGGCCTGGTTTGGCGCTGACCCAGGTCTGACAGACGTACACCAACACAGCCTCATTTGCGTCAGGAATGCGATGAATGCCTTCCTTTTATGTAGATGGGTTCCTTCGAGAGGAGGGCGAGTCACGGCAGGTCAAGAATGTACAGGAGAACCCCCCGCCCCGCCAGCAGTCAATTGAAATGCCATGAGAACAATCTTAAAAGAACATTTTCCCCTGGCTTAGTTGTGGCCCTTTAAGGTAGCCCAGATCCGGAGGGGTTCCCGTGGGGGAGGGAGCGGGCCAGGGGTGCCTGCACCCTGAAGTTGGGGTGGGCAGCCCCTGCATGGCACCCTCCTAAAAAGGTCTCCAGAGGAGCCGGTGCCCCCCCCAGCCCCAAAGATCAGGCAGTCCCAGGCTCAGTGCTCTGCTGTCAGTCAGCCTAGCCCCCCACCCCCACCCCGTGCTTCGGCCACCCCCACTAGGACTGGGCCTGCCCTTCTCCCCTTTGGATGCAAAGAACGAAGAGGAGACCACTCCCCAGGAGCACGAAATACACTTAAACCTCTTTTTTTCTTAAACTCATGTATTCATTAAACTCTATAAGGATGTGTTGAACTGCTTATTATTCACACGTACCGCGTACAGAGGAGCTGCTTACAAATGTACATTCTTTAAATACAGGACATGCGTATTAACATCTAATCCATACAAAAATTAATGCCTCAAATATACAAAAAGGACCAGGAAGAATCGAGAGCCAAGGGAGAGCAAAATTGAATTCATTTGTTCCGTAAGGACAACTTCTCAGTTCTTAAATCTCCCAAAAGGTGAAAGCGCTGGTGTGCCCGAAGTGACGGCGTTGACGGCGTCGCTTTTGCTGGAAGAATGAGGAGAAGTCTGATTGGTGGAATAAGGTAACGGTGGCTGCCCCTGAGGAAGTCACGGACGAAAAGCTGAGCGGAACAACTCGTCGACGCCGTCACTTCGGGCACACCAGCGCTTTCACCTTTTGGGAGATTTAAGAACTGAGAAGTTGTCCTTACGGAACAAATGAATTTAATTTTGCTCTCCCTTGGCTCTCGATTCTTCCTGGTCCTTTTTGTATATTTGAGGCATTAATTTTTGTATGGATTAGATGTTAATACACATGTCTTGCATTTAAAGAATGTACATTTGTAAGCAGCTCCTCTGTACGCGGTACGTGTGAATAATAAGCAGTTCAACACATCCTTATAGAGTTTAACGAATACATAAGTTTAAGAAAAAAAGAGGTTTAAGTGTATTTCGTGCTCCTGGGGAGTGGTCTCCTCTTCGTTCTTTGCATCTGTGTGTTCCAGGGGTTGGCCTTGCTTTGGTTATACTTCTCCCCTTTGGGGCAGCTGGTCTCTCTTCCATCCTGGCGCTCCTGGCATGTTTTGTGGCCTGTCGTGTGCCAGCAAGGTGTGGTTCTGGTGCCTCTAGGCCCCAAACGGGTTTGGATCTGGCTCCTGGCAGCCACGTGCCCTGTGGGGCAGGCTGCCTGCTGTGGCTCAGGACAAATCCTGCCGGGTGCTGAGGGTGCAGAGGCTTGGCTGGCCTCCCGCGCCTGGGTTCTCAGGGCCTCCTCCCTGCTGGGCCTGCTGCCAGACTGCTTTCCTCTCAGCTGTGGCCCGCTCGCCCCCCACGGCCGCTCCTTAGTGCAGGCCTTGAGCATCTCCTCTCCTCTCTCCCTCAGCCTTGCTGCTGCTCTCTGCCCTTCAGGGGCCCTGCAGCTGCCCCCGTGCCCGCCCTCAGCGGGCGATGGGAAGGAGAGCAGACCCTGGTGCCAGGCGCAGGGCGTGGCAGACGCTCCCTCCTTGGAACTGTGTAAAACTGTAACAAGTATGAGCAGAAGCTGCTCCTCCCCGGCCTGCCGCGCCCCACATAGGGCAGAGATCCAGGGGCTCAGGCTGGCGTGCCACTCGGTGCAGGCAGCGTGGTGGGACTGGAGGCTCCCTCTGTGCCTGGAGCAGCCCCACGCGCAGCCATGAGTTTGCACCCGCGGAGCCGGCGGAGAGCCAGACGCCGGGGTCTGGCAGGGTCTTCTGAACCTGAGGAGCGGCTTTTGATGCTGTGTGAGGAGGCCCCTGGGGCAGGCTCGGACTCGCTGCCACGGTCCCACAGGATACCCGACCAGGCACCGGCTGGAGGCCGGAATATCAGTGGTTCCTTGTACTCGGTTCACTCCACGCTGCGTCTCCGCGAAGTGTAGGCTTCTTTTTTGTGGGTGTTTTTGTGGCTTGGCTTTCTGCTGGGTGCTCCGTCCCCCACTGCAGCTGCCCTGCAACCTTTCCTACCTAGCAGTGGGGCAGCATTGCTACTGCTGTGGGATGGGGGCAGGGAGAGCATGGGCTGCGCTGCTTAAAGAGGCGATGGTCGTGCAAGCGTATGGAGGGTTTTAAAATACGGTCCCTTTCTAGTTCTGGCCCATGGGCTTTAGGGAGAGCCCTCCACTCCCTGTGTTCATCTGGGCCTTCCGAGCTCTGATCTGGCAGAGGTGGGCTACGCGGCTCTCCGCTCTGCTGCTAGGAGAGGCCTGGCCTGGCCTGGCCTGGCCTGGCCGTGCTGCCTGTTTAGGGTCCAGCTGACGGTTCCATTTGGGGGTTGGAAGGAACCATTGGGAGCAGTGTGGGGGCGGATGAGCAGGCAGGATCCTGCCTGGGGCTGAGCGTGAGGCCTTGGCTCTGGTTTCTAGGAGTGTGCACCGGGACGCGTTCCAGAGTGGGTCGCAGGCGGGAATTCCAGCCGGGAGGGAGGCCCGTTGTGGCTCAGCCCAGGGCTGCTGCTTACTCACTTGGCTGTGGGGTTTGTGTTGCAAAAAGGTTCCTGGGCCAGCAGAAGTGGGGGCTGCTCCTTCCCTGGGACACCAAGCCCCTTGGGCTCCCCCACGCACACCCTGCAGCTTTTGGCTGGGCACAGGGATGTTATCCCAAGGTGGCACGGGTGGGCCCATTTGGGATTGGCAAAGAGCCTTGGCAGCTCTGCTGTCCGTGTTGCAGAGATGAGGGTGTTGCGTGACTTTTGCCACTCGAGTTAGCAATGCTTTGCTGTTGAGAAATTGCTACAGGAAGCATCCGAGCATCTCTCTGCAACCAGGACGTTTCCAAATGCAGCGTCCGGATTCTTTGAGCCAAGGCTCCCCTGCTGGGCCCTGCTTCTCAGGCCCCACATCTTTTTTGAAGGGGGGGGGCGCCACTGCATCCTCCCCAAACCTCAGTTTCTTCCTCTCTTGCACATGCAAAATCAGCCCCCTCCTCCTCTGATTCTCCATTCCTCCCCCTTCCCATGTCTTGGAAAGTTCTCTGGTAACTGCATTCAAGGCTGTGCCCTTGTTTCGCTGAAAGGAAATGGTGGGGAGGGGCTTCTCTTACCAAGAACTGAACCTTTTGCAACCTGCTGGAATTATGCACAGGAAAAAGGCTTGCACGTGCAGCCCCCGATTCTGTTTCCCCTGCTTTGGTGGAGGGGTACCGGAGACCTTATTTCGGGGCCCTCCGCCCAAGAGGCTGCTCTTGCACCTGTGCAGCATCTATTTTGTGTTGGGGGAGCTGCAGAGCGGCTCTCCTTCAGCTGCCCGAGGAGCTGGCAGGGGCCTGAGAAGGGGGCTGGTGCCTCCCTGGATGTCCCTATGGGGAGGGCCTCTCTTTGCTCATGGCTTCTTTTTCCCGCCTTTCCCTGCTCCAGGCCAATGTTGATTGATATGAACAAAGTCTACCGCCAGACCAACGTGGAGAACCTGGAGCAGGCCTTCTCGGTGGCAGAGCATGATCTGGGGGTGACACGATTGCTGGACCCTGAAGGTACCCCACCCACCCACCCACCCCCCAGGCAGCTCTGCTCTGGGCCAGCTGGCCTGGGTTTGTCTTGGAGAGCATTGAGGGGCCAATAACTCCTCTGCCCCCACTGTAGATGTCGACGTGCCTCAGCCAGATGAGAAGTCCATCATCACGTACGTCTCTTCGCTCTATGACGCCATGCCCCGCGTGCCAGATGTACAGGATGGAGTGAAGGCCAATGTGAGTGGGGCCATAGCAAACCCACCAGAAGAAGCAGCGTTGGGGGGCATGGGGGACCGGGAAGGGCATGAAGGCATGGGAAGTGCTGAGGGGAGCTGAACACCATCGCCATCTCCCCCTCCCCCTCAGGAATTGCAGCTGCGTTGGCAAGAGTATTCGGAGGTGGTGACGTTGCTTCTGCAGTGGATCCGGCACCACACGGTGGTCTTTGAGGAGCGGAAGTTCCCTGCGAGCTACGAGGAGATCGAGGTGAGAGCAGCGCCCATTCCCCCCCTGCCTGCGGCTTGCGTCCCCCTCTCCTGTGCATGCCATTAGGGGTTCTGGGAGGGATGCTGGAGCCAAGTGAGGGGGGCTGCTGGTGTCTGCCAGGGTTCAGACGGTGTCCCCCGGGGAACGGCTGTGCCTGGGCATTTGCCACCCTGCCGTGCATCTGCCGGCATCTCTCCCTTCTCTCTGCTCCCTCTTTCCCTTCAGTAGCAATACGGGTGGGTGGGGCCAAGCGGGGGGCACGTGGTGGGGCTGGGCTCCTGGGAGTCTCCCTGCAGACGGGCCTAGGGGAGCTGGGGCTGGGGCTGTGCCAGGACGTTCCATTCTGGGCACTCCCTGGCTGGCTGCTGGCATTCGATGAAAGGGCCTCTCCTTGGCCGTTGCAGGGCCAGGCTCTTTCCTCCTCGTTGTGGGCTCTTCCTCCAGAGCTCAGGCAGGGTGCCCAGGAAAGGCTCACCAGAAAGGCCTGGGGCGGGAATTGTGCCGTCTGCTTTGCCAGAGCCCTGCCTGACAAACATTCCAGACGCCTCCTGCTGGGGGGGGGGAGGGGGGGCTGGGTCTTTCCGAGCTGCTGCCATCTTGGGTGGGGTGGGGGTATTGTAGCATGAGACATGCCTGAGAAGACGGGGTGGGGGAGCAGATGGAATACTTGCTCCAGGAATGCCCCTTTCCCTCGGGGGGGGGGGCCTTCACCCTTCATGTTTCTGCCCTCCTACCTCACGTGTGTTTTTCCGTTTGTGGTGCCACGGTTACCGCATAAGCCTGGTGGGCAAAGGGGGTCTCCTGCTCCCAGGCCCTGCTTGACCCAGTCCTGCCACCCCTCAGGTCCTGTGGCGGCAGTTCTTGAAATTCAAGGAGACGGAGCTTCCTGCCAAGGAGTCCGACAAGAACCGATCCAAGGCGATCTACCAGTCCCTGGAGGTGAGAGAAGTGCCGCCCCCGGGGCCTGCCCTGCCATCTGGCAAACACATCCTGAGGCCAGATCAGAGTGGCTGCGGGTCCTCTTGGGACACTGTGCAGGTGGCCGCCCAAGGCCCGTTTCTGCCCTGCTCCCCCAGCCCGGAGTGAGCCAGTGGCCTTGCCACGGGAGGGGTGTGGTGGGGGCTTTGTGTGCCCGCCGTTGGCCCCGTGGCATCTCTAGAGGCGGGGAAGGATCTTTGCTGCAGCCACTCCTTGCCCTCAGGCCAGGGGAGCAGCGCCCCTCTGTTTCTCGGAGAGCCTTTCCCCTCCGCCCTCGGCTACTGGTGGAGGCCCTGCTGTGCGCATGGCTGCGTTCAGCAGAACGCCATCACGCCTGGGCTGGGCAGGATGAGGCCCCTGCATTTGCTTCCAGTCGGGGAAGGGCATGGCTGGCTCTGTGCCCCATTGATCCCAGCCCCTTCTTGGATTCAAGCTCCGTGCTGGCCCCCGGTCTGATTGTGCGCTCTTTCTCCCCCTTCCCTGGCTGGGGCAGGCCGCAGTGCAGTCCGGGCAGCTGAAGGTCCCCCCCGGCTACCACCCACTGGATGTGGAAAAGGAGTGGGGCAAACTCCACGTGGCCATCCTGGAGCGAGAGAAGCTTCTGCGCTCTGAGTTCGAAAGGTGCTGAACTGACTGGGGGGCGTGGGAGTGACAGGAGGGGGCCAGTGGGGGGAGGGGGGGGCGCTGTGGGCTTGGGGCCCATCTTTCTGCCCAGCGGGGACCTAAAGTGGCTCCTGTTGTCTTCCTCGTCTCCATTTTATCCTCACAACAGCCCTGTGAGGCTGAGCGCATGTCGGATCCAAGGTCAGCCAGCAAGTTTCCTTGGCAGAGCAGGATTTGAAGCTGGGTGCCCAAGATCCTAGCCTGTCCCTCTCACCCCTGCACCACACTGTTGTTGCTTGGGACCCTTTTGTGCAGTGTGTGTGGCCTGGGCGGTTGGCTTGCAGGCGGTTGTATCCGGGAAGAACCAGAGCGGGTTTGAGGGAGGCCTTGTGGCTGCCACGCCCTCGTTTCGGGGAGGGGGGGAGTGCAAGAGTCCTGCTGGGTGTTCCCCTCCCAGCCGGCTGCCAGCCCAGCCCAGCCCTAATGGGAAACACACGGTGGGTGAGTCACCACCAGCCTCCGGCCGGGGCTCTTCAGGAAACGGCACAGCCTGAGCGGCAGATCAAGGCCAAAGCTGCCCTGGAGCAGCCGCTGGGCTGGGGCTTGGCTTTCCCTGCTGCAGAAGTTTGCAACTCTGGGATTCAGCCGGCTTGAGGCTGGGGTGACAGATCAGGGGCTGCTGCGGAGCACTGACAGCTCCGTCCTGATTGTCCTCTACCCAGGCTGGAGCGGCTGCAGCGCATCGTCAGCAAGCTCCAGATGGAGTCTGGCCTCTGCGAGGAGCAGCTGAACCAGGCCGACACCCTCCTGCAGTCGGTGAGATGCTGCCTCCAGCGCCCCCCTCCCCTGACCAGCAGAGCCCCTCCTGCTGCCTGGGCGGAGGCCTGAACCATTGACGTGTGTTTCCTGGTCTGTTAGGACATCCGGCTGTTGAACGCAGGCAAGGCGTCCCAGAAGTCGGCAGAGATTGAGCGCGACCTGGACAAGGCCGATGCCATGATCCGTTCGCTCTTCAATGACGTGCAGACGCTCAAGGATGGGCGCCACCCCCAGGGCGAGCAGATGTATCGCAGGTCAGCCGCCTCTTCCTGCTGGGCTCCCCTTTGCTCCGTTCTCTGCCCAGGCGTCCTGGTGTCTTTCCGGGCTGCTCTTGTACAGGCTCAGAGCGCCCCCGCCATGCCTGATGGCCGCCACTGGTAATGCAAGCAGCTGACCTGCCTCTTGATCTGTGTGGGCATAGAGACGGTTGTAGGAGCCGTGTGCTGCCACACCCATGTGGCGCAAGTGGGAAACACAGGCTGGGCACAGCAGCTGCCCTGCCTCTTGGGGTGACGTGCGCTGCCAGTCCCCCCCTTTGCCATCCATCCCCTTGGTCTTGTACTTGCCCCATTGGGTCAGCAGCCACTGGGCTGTGCAGGAAGGATGAAGCATGCTTGGCTTTGTGTTGTGCCCCTCTGCCTGGAAGTCATGCACACACACACACATGGCCTTTCCAGGGACAGCTGCACCCCCCCCCCACGGCCTTGCCTTTCAGCTCCCTCCCTCTCCCCCACCCAGGGTTTACCGCTTGCACGAACGCCTGGTGGCCATCCGCACCGAATACAACCTCCGCCTGAAGTCTGGTTCAGCACCCGTCACCCAGGTCACCCTGCCTGTTACCCAGCGGCCCCGGCAGGAGCTGGAAGATGTCACGCTGCGCTACCTGCAGGATTTGCTGGCCTGGGTGGAGGAGAACCAGCGCCGCGTCAGTGTGGCTGAGTGGGGCATTGACCTGCCCACTGTGGAGTCGCAGCTGGGCAGCCACCGGGGCCTGCATCAGTCCATCGAGGAGTTCCGCACCAAGATCGAGAGAGCCCGTGCCGACGAGGTGAGCCCTGCTGGCCCCTTGTCCCTCAGTTTTGCCCAGGCACGGGAGAGCGGAGCCACGAGTGCTGGGCCACGAGCGCGTCCACGTTCTGGGGTGTGCCTGGAGGTGGGCTGCCCCTGTCCCCATGGCTTGGCAGTTGCAGTGGCGTGGCAGCTGCAGGCTGCCTGGAACTCACAGCTGCTCCCTTCATGCCCCACAGGCCCAGCTCTCCCCTGGCCCCCGCAACGCCTACAGGGACTGCCTGAGCAAGCTTGATTTACAGTACGCCAAACTGCTGGTGAGTGGGGGGGGGGGCGCAGGGGGCGGTTGCAGGGTGGCAGCAGCGTCATATGCAAGGTCCTGGTCTCTGCAGAATTTAGAGACTTGATGGGTCTGCAGTTGGGACGGAAAGCAGATTTAGTTTATGGTCCGTTGCAGGGGAGGAGAGCAGAGAGTGGGCGCCAGTGGAAGGGAAGCACTTTGGGGAAGCTCATGTGGGTTTCTCCCTACGGAGGGGGAGCAGAACTCGGTTGGTTTTAAATGAGTGTGAAAAGCACCAGATTTCCCCAAAGGAGGGGTGGGGGCAGGCCAGGGGTTGGGAAGGCTGGGCCCTCCCCTCACGCTGGCTGTCATGCCGCAGAACTCCTCCAAGGCCCGGCTGCGGCACCTGGAGAGCCTCCATGCCTTTGTGGCAGCTGCCACCAAGGAGCTGATGTGGCTGAACGAGAGGGAAGAGGAGGAGGTGAACTACGACTGGAGCGAACGCAACAGCAACATGAGCGCCAAGAAGGAGAGCTACTCGGTATGGCTCTGGAGGGAAGGCAGGGGGTCTGGGGAGGCACCACCGCCTCCTGCGCTTGCTTAGGGTTCCCCTGCTCTGATGTTTCTTTGACAGGGCCTGATGCGAGAACTGGAACAGCGGGAGCGGAAGATCAAGGAGATCCAGAACACGGGGGACCGGCTGCTGCGAGAAGACCACCCGGGCAAGCCAACGGTGGAGGTAGGGCCAGGGGGAGGGAGACGAGCCCTGCCCATGCTGAGCCGGGTGCCTGCTCGTGACTCCCATGGGGGCAGTCACGCATTTCCTGAAGCCTTGTCAGCTGGCCACATCCTGCCGTTATCGCTCTGGGCCCTCAGCCCCCCCCTGCTCAATCTCAGAGGATCTGCACCACCACCCCCTTGCCACCCTCTACCCCGAACCCCGAGTGACCTGTGGCCTCTTCCCCACAGGCGTTCCAGGCTGCCCTGCAGACCCAGTGGAGTTGGATGCTGCAGCTCTGCTGCTGTATAGAGGCTCACCTGAAGGAGAACACAACCTATTTCCAGGTACCACTGGGGGGTGGGATAGAGGGGTGGCCCACGGGGCATGATGATGCATACCCCAAGGCTGGTCCTGGGGGAAGGGTGTGCCAAGCACGTACAGACCATGTGTGCTCCGGCTTGTGTGCCAGTGGCCACTCTCCTGGTTGCCGGAGTCCCTGGGGCAGAGCTGCAGTGGGCAGAGCTGGCACAGGCACGGCTACAACGGATGACTGTACTCCCCACAGTTTTTTGCTGATGTGAAAGAAGCCGAGGAGTTTTTGCGCAAGGCCCAGGAGACACTGAGGAAGAAGTTCACCTGTGACCGTTCCGTCACCTTGACGCGCCTGGAGGACCTGCTGCAAGACTCCCTGGTGAGTGCAGGTGCCGGGCGTGCCCATCTGGTGCGGCTTGTCTAGAGACACGTTCTCATGCACCCCTTTGTCCTCTGATGCTGCTCTAGGACGAGAAGGAGCACCTGACCGAGTACCAGGGACAGCTGGCTGGGCTGGCCAAGCGTGCCAAGGCTGTGGTCCAGCTAAAGCCCCGAAGCCCATCGCCCCCGCTCAAGGGCCGCCTGCCGCTTCAGGCCGTCTGCGACTACAAGCAAATGGAGGTGTGTGCCGGGGGAGGGCGGGGGGGCAAAGGCAGAGGACATGCGGCAGGGGGGCTCTCTGGGCTTTGGCCTGTGGCGGCATCATGGAAGGCTGCCTGCCCTCTACCCTCCCCAGATCACAGTGCACAAGGGCGACTCCTGCACCCTCCTGAGCAACGCCCAGCCCTATAAGTGGAAGGTACTGGATGTGGCAGGGAGCGAGGCCGTCGTGCCGTCTGTCTGCTTCCTGGTGCCCCCACCCAACAAGGACGCCCTGGAAGCAGTTGGCAGGTCAGCAAAGCTCCTCTAGGACTAAGGGAAGCCCCAGGCTCCGGTGGGCTCTGCGGCTCGGCTCGGCTGCAGACACTGGTCCCTGTTGCGTCAGAATTGTGCTGGGGTGGGTGGAGGGCTGCCTCTCCAGCAGTCCTCTTGCGTCCAGACTCTGGCGCAGGCCCCTCCCATGCTGAGGTTTCTGTGGCTTTGCCGCCCCTCCACCCCAGGTTGGAGGCCACTCACCAGAACCTGCTGAGCCTCTGGCACCAGCTGCACATCGATCTGAAGAGCCTCCTCTACTGGCAGTCCCTGCAGCGTGACCTCCAGCAAATCCAGTCGTGGTCTCTCCTTGTGGTAAGGCTGCGTTTCTTCTCTTTCCATGCCCCCACCCTCAATCCGGTGCCCTTGCAGCCCACCGCCCAGGCCACGGCAGCTGTAGGCTGGGACATTATCCACCGGGTGTCCGTTGGCTTTTGGGGTCTCAGTGGGCCTGTCTGCGTCTCTGGAGACCAAGAGGTGTGCTTTGTTTGCTGATGGTGTGCTTTGTCTGTGGTGGCGGTCCCTTGTAGTCCCTGTTCGCACCCAGGCTCTGTCCAGGCACTCTGCTGGTGCCAAGAGGGCTAGCTGGGCTGGGTCATCATGTCAGGGATGCACTGCTGGGCCTGCTGCAGCCTGTGCCAGGACAGCCTTGAGTGCTGGGCTGGGGAGGGAACAGGTGCAGAAAGACATGCTAGAAATACGGAGGTAACCTCTTAGATACAATTTGCTGTTCAGTGCAGAGGAAACGTCCCAAGCCTGTAGGATGCTATGTGCTATGCAAAGCACACCAGGGGACACAGGGTGGGGGGAGGGCAGGTTTTGTGCCCTTCCCTTGGGCCACTGTGGGGTTGGTTTACCACCTAGAAGCGCTATCCACCCACTCACCCACCCCAGCCCCAGGCCTTTTCTTGTGGGCCTCTAAGAGCCAAACTAAAAGTGACGTCTTACACAGGTTGGACACTAGTCGGCTTCCCTCAAGTTTTGATGGGAAACGTAGGCATCCTGGTCTTGCAGCTGTAATGGAGAGCCAAGCTGTAAAACCAGGATGCCTACATTTCCCATCAAAACTTGAGGGAAGCCAACTAGTGTCCAACCTGTGTAAGATGTCACTTGTAGTTTGGCTCTAAGAGTGTCCGCCTTAGAACCGGTCATCTGGACCTTCCGTTGGGGGTTTTGCATTCCGGTACAAGCCCTGCTCAGGCGCTGCTCTCTGCTGAGGTCGGTGGGGTCTCTGGGTGGGTGTCCACTTGGGTGGGGGTGCTGGGAGGGGCAGGATCCCTCTGACTGCTTGCACCTTCCTTAGTTTCGGACAATGCCCCCCGAGGAGTACCGGCAGACACTGCGCAGCCTGGAGACCCACTACCAGGAGTTCCTGCGCTGCAGCCAAGATGCGCAGAACTTCCTTCCGGATGACCGGCTGCACGTGCAGCGTGAATATACCACCTGCACCCAGAAGTACGAGCTGCTGCTACGCAGCCTGGAGAAAGGTAGGCCATGCTGGAGGGAGGGTGTGACGGGCCTTCTTTCCTTACAGGGGCTGATCTTGAGGAGGGGACGACTAAAATGATGGCTGACAAGATAATGGGGGGAGGGGATTGAGGCTGTTAGCACAATGAGAGGCGTTGCCTTCTAGCACCCAGGCATGGCACTTGGCCTCCCCACGGGCTGCTGAGCCTCACCTGTTGACAGCCACTGTGCCCCCCCCCCCCGTTTTGCTTCCCTGTGATGCCCAGCTCAGGTGCCCTGAATGCCCCCCTCCCCTCTCTGCTCCTCCCACCCGCTGGGCAGCTCCCTCTTCCCTGGCACAGACTGGCTCGCAGCCTCAGACTAGAAGTTTCCCTGTGGGTCTTTCCTGCAGCAGAACGCCACAAACTCTACACTTGTTTAATCTATTTTTGGGGGGTGGGGGGCAGGCGAGCAGGAGGAGTCTCTGTGCAGGAACTACATTTCCCAGCTGAAGGACATCCGCCTGCAGTTGGAGGGCTGCGAGTCCCGCACCATCCATAAAATCCGCTTGCCACTCGACAAAGATCCTGCCAGGGAGTGTGCCCAGCGCATCAGTGACCAGCAGGTATCCCCCCTCCCCCCAGCAAGCAAGCTGCTGGTCTGCCTCTTGGCAAAGCTTCCTCCCCTTGCCGTCTGCGTGGGTTCCTCCCCGTGCAAGCTAAGATCTCAAGGTGCAGGCCGGCATTGAGTGAGGAATGGTGCTGGATCCCCGGCGGGCCAGTGGGCAAAGTGGGGCTCAGCTCATCCCCTGCCCTCCTTGTTCTCTTGGCAGCAAATCCACCTGGAACTGGAGGGCATCAAGAAGAGCCTGGGCAAAGTGAGTGCCAAGATGGAGCAGGTGCTGGCTCAGCCGGATCAGGCCAGCTCAGCCCCCACACTGCACTCGGAGCTGGACGTCACCTTGCAGAAGATGGACCAGGTGTACAGCCTGTCCAGCGTCTACCTGGAGAAGTAAGCACCCCTCTGGCCCCCCTGGCCTGCAGCTCTGAGGCTGATGGGCACCCCTCCCACCCCCCTGTGCTCTGGTTGCCCCTTGCTTTCTCCTCCCGGAGGTCTGAAGCAGGTGGGCGATGGCAGACGTGCTGGGCACCTGGCCCGCCTGCCAGTCTCCTGCAGAGGCGGGGTGCTGTTGCTCAGCTTCTTTGCCCTGTGCCCTGTCTGCGGGTCCTCTGGGGCAGGCATGAAAAGAGGATACCAGGGCCTGGCAAGGCACCTCTGGTGTTCTGAACTGCCCTGCAGAGATTTCTGGCGAGCACTGTGGGTCGGGGCACCCCAGAGCCACTGGAGCCTCCTTAATTGGTGTGTGTGTGGGGGGGGGGTGTGAGTTTACCTTTGGGCAAGAGGTTCATCTTGGTGAGCTGGGACATCTCTCTGCATAGCTGTCAGTGCAAGGAACCGTTTTTGGGCCAGGGATGAGGGGCACCAAGCAGGCAAAACAGAACGGGAGGCCAGCTTCCGCCTCTGACACAGAAGAGGGGCTCCGTTTAGTCAGGGGGGAGAGGTTGTGGCCCGGAAGAAAGGAGCCCAGGAAGGTTCTGTGGTCTCAGGGGGGCCTCTCCTCACATCGCTCTTCTGCTCTGAACTCCTCCGCAGGCCTTAAGCAGCCCACTCTCTCTGCCAGTCCTGCCTGTTCTGCCCGGAGATAGTGGTCGTGGCCCACCATACAGGGCTGTGCAGTGAAGCATCTTTATTGCCAGAGGTGCTTTCAGATGCTCAGTATCAGGATGGTTCATTTTTTCCCCTGAGAAGCCTCCGCATTGAAACGCTTGCCCTGATATTTGGAGGAGGGAGCACCCTTCTGGGGAGCAGAACCGGGGCTGGGTGTCCTAACAGGGTGGGGGGCACTCTGCCGTTTGCTGCCTGCCTGCCTGCCTGCTTGTTTTTCTCCCACTTTTCTGCTCGTGAGCTCAGAGGACTTTTCTCCCCATGGAGGAGGATGGCCCTGCCTAGTGCTCCAGGCAGAGAATCGAGGCCTGCCTGTTGCTAGCCTAGCTTAGGCCACAAAGCTGTCCTGCTGTTGACACTGCTCTTCTCTCCACGGAACATGGGTAGAGCACCTGGTGTCTCCTTCACCCACTGTCACCTGCCAAGACTCTTCTTGCGGGAAGAGTATGCCAGCCCTGGAGGCCTCGAGGTGGGCAGGGTTTTCAAGCAGCCCCTTCCAGCCTCCCACTTGGACCACACTTAGCTCGGCTGCAGGGAACGGAAATCCATGCAGTCCTGAGCAGAGGTGCCTTTGGCCGTCCTTTGTGCTGCTGGTTGTCTTCAGGGAACGGGTGAGGCGGCCGTACACGGAGACTGTCCTGCTCAGGCTGATCGCAAGAGGTTCTTGAGAGCCTCGGGCGCTGCCAGGACTGGGTGATCTTTTTAACTGGTGATACCAGGGGTGGAACTTGGCACTGTCCTGCACACCTCGCATGCGCTCTTTGTCTACCCTTACACAGCACGCTGCCTGGGGTGGAGCCCCTGCGGTTAGGGCTGGCTTGAAGTTTTTGCAGCGCCCCCTCCCAGGGAGGGCTGGGCCTTCTGCAGGCACGCGAGGGCTCTGGCCCGCTCTGAGGCACGGCCCTTCACTTCTGGCGCAGCCGTTGGCCAGGCGATGAGAGAGTTGTGTCTCTGACGTTCCCTCACTGGCCTCTCGGGCTGGGGCAGCTGTTGCCCGGTCACCCAACCAGCCCGACAGCTTTGGAGGAAGCATTCTGACCCTGACTGACAAATAACTGTGGAGTGCGTGTCGGTCATTTTTCTTGCTGAAGGCTTTGCGTATCTTGCACGTAGCGTTTCAGGATGTTGGTTCCAACTGCGAGAGCTAGAAGCTTCAAGGAGCAGCTGTGCTGTTTTCCTTTACAGCAACTCTTTGAGGTCGGCTAGGCGAAAAGGTGGCAACGGGCCGTCTAGTGAGCTTTGTGGGTTAGGTGGGATCCATTTTGACTTAGGAATGGGAGGTGCCATTTGGATTCAGGGGGCTGAGGCCAGCCTCCCGGAAGCGGGTGGGGCTTCAGTGGCGGCGGGGAGAGGCTTGAGCTTTCCTGCCTGCACACACCAACGTCGTCCTTCCCCATAGGCTGAAGACCATCAACCTGGTGATCCGCAGCACTCAAGGCGCTGAGGAGCTGGTCCGGAAGTACGAGGAGCAGCTGAAGGAGGTGCAGGCAGTGCCCTCCGACCTCAAGGAGCTGGAGGCGACCAAGGCTGAGCTGAAGGTGAGACTGGGCCAGTCCCAGAGAGGCAGTCGGGATGGGGGGCTGCAGTGGCTCAGCTTGTCCTGGGGTGGGTCAGGTGGCCACGTCTGCAGGGAAATAGGCGGGCTTGGGGTCCAGCAAAGGCTAGGGTACTGCCCAGACCCTGACCCTGACCCTGTGCTGCAGAGGCTGCGTGGGCAAGTGGAAGGGCACCAGCCCCTCTTCAGCACCCTGGAGGCGGACCTGGGCAAGGCCGGCGAGGTGAACGAGCGGATGGTGCGGGGCCACAGCGAGAGGGACGTGGACCTGGACCGCTACCGCGAGCGAGTGCAGCAGCTCCTGGAGCGCTGGCAGGCCATCCTGGCCCAGATCGACCTGCGCCAGCGGGAGCTGGACCAGCTGGGCCGCCAGCTGCGCTACTACCGGGAGAGCTACAGCGGGCTCATCCGGTGGATCCAGGAGGCCCGGCAGCGCCAGGAGATCATCCAGGCCGTGCCCATCACCGATAGCAAGACTGTGCGCGAGCAGCTGCTGCAAGAGAAGGTGATGCTCGGGCTGGGCGGGCGGGGGCATGATGCAGTCCGGGGTTCTGCACCCAAGTTGCCCAGTTTCGCTGTGCAGCCACAGCCGTTTGTGCTGTAAGAAGGGGAGGTGGGCTTGGGGGCCTCTGTGGATTGGGGCTTCCTCATGAGAGAAGCATTTTGCTTACGGCAATTCTCTTGTAAATTTGGGCTTGGGCCTGGCCCACTTTGGCTTTGGATCCCGCAGCTAAATCCATAAGCTGTCTGCGAAGCAGCATCCCCAGAAAGTGGCTGTAAACGTGGCCCCCTGGAGTTGCTCTTGCACCTGATTGATCTCCCCATCTTGCGTGGCTAGTGCTGAGCAGATGCTCTGAGCAGCCCCTCCTCTGGTGCAAAGGCGTCTGGAGGGTGCCAGTGTGTTGCCCCGCTCCATTTTTCCGTGGCCCCTGGTCCAGGTGTATCTGAAGATGGGAGCTGACGTCAGTACCTGTTTCTAGCTCCACAAGGTGAACTCCTGCAGGGCATCCTCGGTTACTGTGGTTGGCAAACAGGTAGACGCCTTCTGCACTTGCTGTAGCGAGGCAGGTAAGTCGTAAAAATGAATATGTTCCTGTTTGGTTATCTAGAAACTGCTGGAGGAGTGTGATCGGAACCGGGAGAAGGTGGAGGAGTGCCAGCGCTTTGCCAAGCAATACATCGATGCTATCAAGGTGAGGCGGTGCTTGTTCCTGCCAGGGCCAGGCAGGTGTCAGAGGAGATTGCCACCTGCTTTGGAGCTGGGCTGTCGGGGGTGCTTGGAGTGGATGGGGGCGGGGGGGAGCTGGGGCCGCAGGTGGGGGGCTCTGCGGGCAGAGCTTCCAGAGTCAGGTCTGGGGCTGATTGGACTCCCCTTGTGTATTTCCAAGGATTACGAACTTCAGTTGGTGACGTACAAAGCCCAGGTAGAGCCGGTTGTCTCCCCAGCCAAGAAGCCCAAATTTCAGTCTGCGTCAGACAGCATTCTCCAGGAGGTAAGGGCGGGAGGAGTCTCGCCTGTGTTTGCCGGTGGGCAGGGGCCCTTGTGATCCTGAGTTGCTGGCTGTAAAGAGGGGGGCCTCATGAGGAGGCGGTCTGCTGCCTTGCGGGGGAGGGGGGCAGATGAGAGGCCTCCTTCTTTGGTGGGGAGGGCTGTCTCCTGTGGCCCACCTCCACACCTGGCTGGCTTTGGGGCCACCCCGTTCTGGAGCACTGACAACCACCCCTTTGGCCATGCAGTATGTGGACTTGCGGACCCGATACAGCGAGCTCACCACGCTGACCAGCCAGTACATCAAGTTCATTACTGAGACCCTGCGACGGCTGGAGGAAGAGGAGGTGAGGGGGCGGCCCTGGCGAGGGAGGGGAGGGGCTGGGAGCCAGCGTGCCTCGGCTGCATCCCCCCATCCATGACAGCTGAGAGCAGTCTGCCTTTCGCATCACTAACACTGGCCTGGCCCTGCAGGTGCCCCGCCTTGGGGCCTCCCAGTGGGCAGCGTTATCTCGAGGTCCTGCCCCCAGGATCCCAGGCCAGCAGGGCTTGGCCTGATCCTCAGTGGCGCTTCCCAGATACACCAGAGCGTAGCTGCGTCTTCCTCAGCCAAGGGCTGCTTTCTGCCCCCACCCCCTAGCCCTCCAAGCTTGCTGACTCCCTTTCTGCTTTGTTCTTTCCTGTTCCAAGCTCCTGTGGCCCGGTCACAGTTTTAACTCTTGGTTTCTGCCCCGCCAGTTGAGCCGCTTTGCCAGTGCTTTGTCTTGGGGGATGTTTATGTTGGTGGGGATCTAATGGAGGGTTTAAGCCGCAAGGAGCCAGGCGTTGCTGCACCAGGTACTCCGCTACGGTTGTGGTCCCTCGTCCCATCGAAGTCTCCTCTGCCTCTCCGGTAGGGGCCATTGTGTTGCTTAGCAGGTTGAGAGAGAGTTGGGGGCGGGGGGGGGGAGTCCGTGTTGCCTGCAACAAAGACTTTGAAGTGGGGGAGGGTCCAGAGCTGCAATCAGCTGGGGAGGGTCACTGAGCTCTGTGCTTCTCTGTTGCAAATGCACACACCCTTCTGCTGCCTGCCATGTGGTCGGGGGTCTTCCCTGCCTCGCAACCCCAGGTATTTTCTCTGGCCAGGCGTCACGGCTTCTGTCTGGTGCGCTCTGTCCAGGCTCCACTGCTCCCAGGGGGTGTCTCGCGGTTCCTCAAAGAGGTGAGTGGGCTGCTTCCTTCTGTCCTGCTGCCTCCTCTCCTGCAATGCTCTCGCTTGGTATCCCAAGAGCTGGCCCAGAGGAGCTACCTTTTGAGCACAGGAGCAAATGAAAGGTCTTGCTGCCATCAGGACAGCAGGGGGCTCCCTGCGCCACTTGGGCTCTCCAGGGGGGACCCGTCTGTCGCTCTTTCATTTGCCTCTTCGGTCTCCCATCTGCTGCCTGCTGCTCTGAGCCTAGCAGAGGGGGACCAACTGCTGTCTCTCGGGGGGTCGTTTGTCTTGAGCTCTGCTTGTCCGTCCACCCGTCCCGGGTTTCCTGCTTGTTTTGCTTCCTTGCCTGTTGCACTGAGCGCGAGCTAGGAGCCTGGTGTCATTTTTCTCAGTGTGCCATGCCCTGTTACCTCTCAGAAGGAGCCCAGCCCTGCCATGCCCCAGCCCTTGGTCCTCACCACTCCAAGCTCTCTCCGGTGATCTCTCTCTCTCCCTCCCTTTTCTTTGCACCCTCCCCGCAGAAAGCAGCGGAGAAGCTGAAGGAGGAAGAGCAGAGGCGGCTGGCTGAGGTGGAGGCCCAGCTGGAGAAGCAGAAGCAGTTGGCCGAGGCCCACGCCCGCGCCAAGGCCCAGGCCGAGCAGGAGGCCCGGGAGCTGCAGCAGCGCATGCAGGAGGAGGTCAGCAGGCGGCAGCTGGTGGCCGTGGATGCTGCGCAGCAGAAGCAGAATATCCAGCAGGAGCTGGCGCAGATGAAGCTCAACTCGGATGTGCAGATCCAGTCCAAGCTGAAGCTGATTGAGGAGGCTGAGCTGAGCCGCAAGCGGGTGGAGGAGGAAATCCGCGTGGTGCGCCTGCAGCTGACTGCCACAGAGAAGCAGAAGTTGGGTGCCGAGGAGGAACTGCAAGCCCTGCGGGCCCGGGCCGAGGAGGCTGAGCGCCAGAAGAGGCTGGCCCAGGAGGAGGCTGAGCGCCTGCGCAAGCAGGTGGCGGATGAGGCTCAGAAGAAGAGGGAGGCCGAGGAGGAGCTGAAGCGCAAGGTGCAGGCCCAGCAGCAAGCAGCCCGGGAGAAGCAGGCAGCCCTAGAGGACCTGCAGGCCTTGCGCCAGCAGGCTGAGGAGGCTGAGCGCAGGATGAAGCAGGCCGAGCTGGAGAAAGAGCGGCAGATCCAGGTGGCCCAGGACGTGGCGCTGAAGAGCGCTGAGGCAGACCTGCAAAGCCGGCGCCTGTCCTTTGCCGAAAAGACCGCCCAGCTGGAGCTCTCTCTCAAGCAGGAGCACATCACGGTCACCCACCTGCAAGAGGAGGCCGAGCGCCTGCGTAAGCAGCAGCTGGAGGCAGAGCACTCTCGGGATGAGTCAGAGAAGGAGGTGGAGAAGTGGCGCCAGAAGGCCAATGAGGCACTGCGACTAAGGCTGCAGGCTGAGGAGGTGGCCCACAAGAAGTCCCTGGCCCAGGAGGAAGCCGAGAAGCAGAAGGAGGATGCCGAGCGGGAGGCCCGGAAGCGGGCCAAGGCCGAGGAGTCCGCTCTGCGCCAGAAGGAGCTGGCTGAGGAGGAGCTGGACAAGCAGCGGCGGCTGGCCGAGGGCACTTCCCAGCAGAAGTTCCAGGCAGAGCAAGAGCTGATTCGCCTGAAGGCAGAGATGGAGAACGGGGAGCAGCACCGCCTCCTGCTTGAGGAGGAGCTCTTCCGCCTCAAGGCAGAAGTGAGCGAAGCCATCCACAAGCGAGCAGAGCTGGAGGAGGAGCTGGCCAAGCTGCGGGCGGAGATGGAGCTGTTGTTGCAGAGCAAGGCCAAGGCCGAGGAGGACTCGCGCTCCACCAGCGAGAAGTCCAAGCAGATCCTGGAGGCTGAGGCCAGCAAGTTGCGGGAGCTGGCGGAGGAGGCGGCACGGCTGCGGGCCCTCTCTGAAGAAGCCAAGCGGCAGCGGCAGCTGGCAGAGGAAGAAGCTGCCCGGCAGCGGGCAGAAGCTGAGCGGATCCTCAAGGAGAAGCTGGCTGCCATCAACGAAGCCTCACAGCTGAAAGCTGAAGCTGAAATCGCCCTGAAGGAGAAGGAGGCAGAGAATGAGCGGCTACGGCGGCTGGCTGAGGACGAGGCCTACCAGCGGCGGCAGCTGGAGGAGCAAGCGGCACAGCACAAGCGCGACATCGAGGAGAAGATAGCCCAGCTGAAGCAGTCCTCGTCCAGCGAGCTGGAGCGGCAGAAGAGCCTCGTGGATGACACGGTGAAGCAGCGGCGCCTCATCGAGGAGGAGATCCGGGTCCTCAAGCTGCAGTTTGAGAAGGCTTCTGTCGGGAAGGCAGACCTGGAGCTGGAGCTGGGCAAGATCAAGCAGAGTGCTGAGGAGGTCCAGCAGAGCAAGGAGCAAGCGGAGCGCGAGGCGGAGAAGCTGCGGCGCTTGGCCCTGGAGGAGGAGCGGCGCCGCAGGGAGGCTGAAGAGAAGGTCCAGAAGATCCTGGCTGCCGAGCAGGAGGCTGGCCGCCAGCGGAAGGCCGCCCTGGAGGAGGTGGAGCGCCTGAAGGCCAGGGTGGAGGAGGCCAAGAAGCAGAAGGAGCTGGCCGAGCGCGAGTCGGAGCGGCAGATCCAGCTGGCCCAGGAGGCTGCCCAGAAGAGGATTGCGGCCGAGGAGAAGGCCCACCTGGTGGCTGTGCAGCAGAGGGAGCAGGAGATGCTGCAGACCCGGCAGCAGGAGAAGAGCCTCCTGGACAGGCTGAGGGAGGAGGCCGCCCAGGCCAAGAAGGCCGCAGAGGAAGCCGAATTTGCCCGAATCAAGGCGGAGCAGGAGGCGACGTTGTCCCACCAGCTGGTAGAAGAGGCCGAGCGCCTGAAGCAGCGAGCAGAGGAGGAGGCCCAGGCTCAAGCCAAAGCCCAAGGGGAGGCCGAAAAACTCCGGAAGGAGGCTGAGCTGGAGGCCGCCAAGAGGGCGCAAGCAGAGCAAGCGGCCCTCCGGCAGAAGCAGCTGGCTGACGCGGAAATGGAGAAGCACAAGAAGTTTGCTGAGCAGACTCTGCGGCAGAAGGCCCAGGTGGAGCAGGAGCTGGCCAAGGTCAAGCTGCGGCTGGAGGAGACGGACCACCAGAAGAGCATCTTGGACGAGGAGCTGCAGCGGCTGAAGGACGAGGTAACCGAAGCCATGAAGCAGAAGGCCCAGGCTGAGGAGGAGCTCTTCAAGGTGAAGATCCACATGGAGGAGCTGATCAAGCTGAAAACCCGCATTGAGGAGGAGAACAAGGCGCTCATCATGAAGGACAAGGACAACATGCAGAAGTTCCTGGCGGAGGAGGCGGAGAAGATGAAGCAGGTGGCTGAGGAGGCCGCTCGACTGAGCATAGAGGCGCAGGAGGCCGCCCGCATGCGGAAGCTGGCGGAGGAGGATCTGGCGCAGCAGCGGGCCCTGGCGGAGAAGATCCTGAAGGAGAAGATGCAGGCGGTCCAGGAAGCCACGCGGCTGAAGGCGGAGGCAGAAGTGCTGCAGAAGCAAAAGGACCTGGCCCAGGAGCACGCCAGGAAGCTGCAGGAAGACAAGGCGCAGGTGCTGCAGCAGTTGGCAGAGGAGACGGAGGGCTTCCAGAGGACTCTGGAGGCGGAGCGCAAGCGGCAGCTGGAGATGAGTGCCGATGCGGAGCGCCTGAAGCTGCAGGTGTCCGAGATGAGCCGGGCCCAGTCCAAGGCGGAGGAAGAGGCCCGCCGGTTCAGGAAGCAGGCGGAGGAGATCAGTCAGAAGCTGCACCAAACTGAGCTGTCCTCCCAGGAGAAGGTGACGCTGGTGCAGACCCTGGAGATGCAGAGGCACCAGAGCGATCAGGATGCCGAGAAACTGAGGCAAGCCATCGCTGAGCTGGAACAGGAGAAGGAGAGGCTGAAACGGGAGGCAGAGCTGCTGCAACAGAAGGCACAAGAGGTACTGGTCTGGAGGGTAGCCCCCGCCTCACAGCCCCCCGCCCTCCAGTCAGCGTAGCTGGAGACCAGAATGCCTTGGCTGAGTCCCTCAGAGGGAGGGGAATTCTTGATGGGTGCTGAGGAATTAGGAAGGGCAGCTGCTCCTCAAGCGGTCTCCTGCCTCAGTGGGTCTGTGGGGAGCTGTTTAGAAAGCTGGTCGCACTTCTCTGGCCTGCCAAGAGGTGAGGAAAGGTTCTCCCCTCCCCTCCCGCAGCTTCCCTGGGCTTCTGAGCAGGTGTGGGTGGGACGATTGTCCTTGCAGGACAAGCGCCGCCACCACCCCTTACCAGTTGTGTGCCATGTTCCCTCATAGTCCGGGTGATTGCAAAAATATCTCCGGTGTGGATGAAAATGATGCCTGAAGTGGTCTGCTTCTCAAACACGTTCGCATCTGGAGCAGGGAGCTGGGATCTCTCACACTCGCTGCTCCAGGCTGGGCCTCAGTTTTGCTGCCACTGAGAGCCAGAGCACCCTTTTCCGTGCACCATTCAAACCCCCATTCCATGGGGGAAAGGCCGGCCTTGAGCCGCGTGTTTGAGTTTTCCCTGTCAGCAAAGGGTGGGGTGCGGGAAGAAGGCAGGAGCGTTGAAGGGCATATCGGGAAGGGCAGCAGCCCCCGAGGGAAGCCAGCTGCCTCGCAGACGGCAGCAGGGACTGGCGTCATCTCTTCGATGAAGACCCATGTCTTTTCAGGCCACCCCGCCAGGCCATTCAGAGCACAGGTGTAGCTGTGACATGCCTGCAGCTCTTTGTCAAGACAGGCTGTGCAAGGTGGGGCGAGAATGGTAGACATTGCCCCAGTTGAAGACCGTGAGAAGACCGATTATTTTCCCGCACAGAACAGCCACGCTGTGGCTCGTTCATTGGCAATGAACTAGCGGTGTATTGAGGGCAAATAAACCTGTTTATTGAAAACACTTGTAAATGAAGCAGCACCTGAGAGTAGTACTTGCCTACAGAAGAGCATACCAATATAATAAATAAATACATTAAGAAACTAGAATTCCTCTGCAGAACTTTGTCTCTAGCTGTGGTGATAGCCAGTCACTTGCCACAAATGTTCGTGAAAAGGAGGCCTGTCGGGGTCCTGAACCCTACAAGCACCCTCTTGGCCTCTAGCAGGAATTGCCCTGCGCTCAGTTGCCTGCAGGCCTGAATGCCTCTTCAGGTGGAAACAGAGCAGTAAAACTAGTCAGGCCTGTTTTAAGGTGTGACAATTTACTTTAGACAGCTCACTATAATCTATTAGGGGACCAGTTGCCTCAGCCCTTCAGCAGAATAGGTAGAAACATTTCTGAGTTCAGTACCCTTTATTAGGTAAAATTAGGAGCCCCGTGGCACAGAGTGGTAAGCGGCAGCACTGCAGCCCAAGCTCTGCTCACGACCTGAGTTCGATCCTGGCAGAAGCCGGGTTCAGGTAGCCAGCTCAAGGTCGACCCAGCCTTCCATCCTTCTGAGGTTGGTGAAATGAGTACCCAGTTTCCTGGGGGTAAAGTGTAGATGACTGGGGAAGGCAATGGCAAACCACCCCGCAACAAAAGTCTGCCATGAAAACATCATGATGCGACGTCCCCCCATGGGTCAGTAATGGCTCGGTGCTTGCACAGGGGACTACCTTTACCTTTAACCTTTATTAACATAAAGTTTTATTCTCCTTATTAGGCAAGTAATATGTACAAGAATATGCACATAGAAGTAATAATAATAGTAGCTGTGCTTATATACCGCTCTTCTACACGGATTAGTGCCTCACCCAGAGCTGTGAACAAGTGCTAGTGTTGTTATTATCCCCACCGTACCGCTGGAGAACTGGGGCCTGCGAGGAGTGGCTGACCCAAGGCCACCTACTGAGCTCATGGCAGCCTTGAGATTCGAACCAATGGAGTGCTGGTTTGCAGCTGAACCACTTAACCGCTGTGCTACAGCACAGTAGAAGGCACATGGAATAAAAAAGTAGCATTTCTGTATAATAACTGCGTACATATCAAATAAAATCTCTGTAAGCAAAGACAGGTCGTATTTTAGACGCTGTTGTTAGAAAAAGAGAAGGGCCACGTCCTTAGGAACGCTTAGCCAAGAAGGACAGAGTTGCTGCTTTGGACCCCAGGAGCAGAATTCTGATTCACAAAACATGAATTTTTAGAAGTGGTGCAGGAAGACATTCCGAACCATACAGATAATAAATGATACGTTTTCCAATTCTGACACGTTTGTGTCTTTAAACTAAAAATAATTGTAACTTACATCTAGTTATTTTTACAATATGTTACATAAATTGCCAATGACCGTCTTGTGAGCAATTTCTTATCACAGTGTTCTGAGAAGAGTTTCCAGGTCTGAATAAAAAAAACTTCCTTTCCAGGAGATCGGAGGAACCATTTAGCACAGCCAGAGAGTGGCTTCCCTCAGGAACGCCTGCTTCCTGAATGCGCTGGCCTGCTCTCTTCACCCCTCACCCCTTTCCCCTTTTTGCAAACAGAAATTGCTCAGCAGTAGAAGGGACTCCTGAGAGCCAGTTTGGTGTCGTGGTTAAGAGCGCGGGACTCTAATCTGGAGAGCCGGGTTTGATTCCCCACTCCTCCACCTTGGGCTGGTCAGGGCTCTCTTAGAGCTCTCTCAGCCCCACCCACCTCACAGGGTGTTTTGTTGTGGGGATAATAAGGACAAACTTGGTAAACTGCTCTGAGTAGGCATTATGTCGTCCTGAAGGGCGGTATATAAATCAAATGATGTTGTTGTTGTTGTTGTTGTTATTGGGGCACGTAGTCACATCTCGCCTCTCCTGCCAGGGTTAGGGTTAGGCCCTAAACACCCCCCTCGCCCCAGAAGTGGTGGCTCGTAGCGCGCCTTGCTGTGCCTGCCGCCCCCCCTCCCTTCCGAGCCTCCCTTGGCTGCAGTCGGCTCTTCAGCGCTGTTCTTTCTGCTTCCCTCCCTAGATGCAGACGGCCCAGAAGGAGCAGCTACGCCAGGAGACGCAGATGCTTCAGCAGACCTTCCTGTCGGAGAAGGACGCCCTCCAGCAGAAGGAGAGATTCATCGAGGAAGAGAAGGCCAAGCTGGAGAAGCTTTTCCAGGACGAAGTGAACAAAGCGCGGGGCCTGAAGGCCGAGCAGGACCGTCAGCAGGAGGAGATGGAGCAGGAGAAGCAGCAGCTGAAGGGCAGCCTGGAGGAGGCCCGGAGGAGGCAAGCGGAGGCGGAGGAGAACGCCCGCCGCAAGCAGGAGGAGATGCAGCAGCTGCAGAAGCAACGGCAGCTGCAGGAGAAACTGCTGGCAGAGGAGAACCAGAAGCTGAGGGAGAAACTGGAGCTCCTGCAGGAGGAGCACCGAGCGGCCCTGGCCCAGACCCGGGAGATCATGATCCAGACGGAGGAGCTGCCCCACCAGGCCGTGGCCCCTCCGCTGAAGGCCATGCCCAACGGGAGGGACGCGATCGATGGCGTAGCTCAAAACGGCGAGCCGGAGTTCGCCTTTGAGGGCCTCCGGCAGAAGGTGCCTGCCCAGAAACTGACAGAGGCCGGCATCTTGAGCAGAGAGAACTTGGAGAAGCTGACCAAAGGGACGGTGACCCCCGAGCAGCTGGCGCAGAGGGAGGACATCAGGCGGTACCTGCGAGGAACAAGCAGCATCGCTGGCCTGCTGACTAAGCCAGGCAATGAGAAGGTGGGCATCTATCAGGCCTGGAAGCAGCAGCTGCTGAGCCCGGGCACAGCTCTCATCCTTCTGGAGGCACAGGCCGCCTCCGGCTTCATTGTGGACCCCGTGAGGAACAGGAGACTGTCCGTCAATGAGGCCGTGAAAGAAGGTGTGGTTGGCCCCGAGCTGCACAACAAACTGCTGTCTGCTGAACGGGCAGTGACTGGCTACAAGGACCCCTACACCGGAGACAAGATCTCCCTCTTCCAGGCCATGACAAAGGGCCTCATTATCAAGGAGCACGGCGTTCGGCTGCTGGAGGCCCAGATTGCCACGGGGGGCATCATCGACCCCATCAACAGCCACCGCCTGCCTGTGGAAGTGGCGTTCAAGCGAGGCTACTTCGATGAGGAGATGCAGCAGGTTCTGTCTGACCCAACTGATGACACCAAGGGCTTCTTTGACCCCAACACCCATGAAAACCTGACCTACCTGCAGCTGATGGAGCGGTGCGTGACAGACCCTGAGACTGGGCTCTTCCTCCTGCCGCTGACGGGCAAAGCCGCTGCAGGAGAGCTGGCCTACACAGACCGAGAGGCCAGAGACGTCTTCCAGAAAGCCACAGTGTCCGCGCCCTTTGGCAAATTCAAGGGGAAGACGGTGACAATCTGGGAAATCATCAACTCTGAGTATTTCACTGAGGAGCAGAGGCGGGACCTGCTGCGCCAGTACAAGACGGGAAAGATCACCGTGGAGAAGATCATCAAAGTCGTCATCACGGTGGTGGAGGAGAGCGAGAAGAGGAGCCTGCTCTGCTTCGAGGGCCTCCGAGCCCCTGTTCCAGCTGTGGAGCTGCTGGAGAGCAAAGTCCTGAGCCAGGATCTTTACAGCCAGCTGCAGCAGGGGAAGAAGTCTGTGAAGGACGTCGCCGGCGCTGATTCCATTAAAAGGTACTTGACGGGCAGCACTGCCATTGCGGGCATCGTGGTTGAGTCCACTGGCCAAAAGCTACCACTCAGCGACGCCTTGAAGAAAAACCTCCTGAAACCAGAGGTCGCCCTCACCCTTCTGGAGGCCCAGGCGGGTACCGGGTACATCCTCGATCCTCTGAGGAACGAGCAGCTCCCTGTGGATGAAGCCGTGAGAGCAGGCCTTGTTGGACCTGAGCTGCACGAAAAGCTGCTCTCTGCAGAGAAAGCCGTGACGGGCTACAAGGATCCCTACACGGGGCAGGTGGCCTCTCTCTTCCAAGCGCTGCAAAAAGGCCTCATCCCGAAGAGCAGTGGGATCCGCCTCCTGGATGCTCAGCTCGCCACTGGTGGCATAATCGATCCCGTGCACAGCCACCGCCTCCCTCTAGAGACTGCCTGCAAGCGGGGCTACTTCAGCGAGGAGATGAACAAGGTCTTGTCGGCTCCATCTGATGAGGCCAAGCTGTACTATGACCCAAACATCCAGGAGCACGTCACCTATGCTCAGCTGCAGAAGAGATGCCAAGTGGACCAGCAGACGGGCCTCTTCTTGCTCTCCCTCTCAGAGCAGGCCATCCAGCGGCAGCAGGAAGAAATCTACTCTGACAGTCAGGCCAAGGAGTCCTTTGACAAGACGACAGTCGAAGTGCCTGCTGGCAGCCTGAAGGGCAAGACAGTCACCATCTGGGAGCTGATTCACTCGGAGTATTTCACCGAAGAACAAAGGAGGGAGCTGATCCGGCAGTACAAATCAGGCAAGGTCACCATTGAGAGGGTCATCAAAATCATCATCACCATCATTGAAGAGACTGAGGCCAAGAAGCAAGAGAAGCTGAGCTTCAGTGGCTTGCGAGCGCCTGTGCCTGCGAGCGAACTGCGGGAGTCCAGGATCCTTAGCAAGACCCAGTACGAACAGCTGAAGGAAGGGCACAAATCTGTGAAGGACTTCTCTGACATGGAGGCCATCAAGAAGTTCCTGCAGGGGAGCGACTGCATTGCTGGTGTCTACGTGGAAGGGACCAAGGAGAAGCTGAGCCTCTACGAAGCCATGAGGAGGAATCTTCTCTTGCCCAGCACGGCTGCTGTTCTCTTGGAGGCCCAGGCAGCCACCGGGTTCCTGGTTGACCCAGTCAGGAACCAGAAGATGTATGTGAACGAGGCAGTGAAGGCGGGCCTTGTGGGACCAGAGCTGCACGAAAGGCTGCTGTCTGCAGAGAAGGCGGTCACTGGGTACAAAGACCCTTACTCTGGGAACACCATTTCCCTCTTTGAGGCCATGAAGAAGGGCCTGATCCTCCGGGAGCATGCCATCCGCCTGCTGGAGGCCCAGATTGCCACAGGGGGCATCATCGACCCCGTGCACAGCCACCGCCTCCCCGTGGAGGTCGCGTACAAGCGGGGCTGCTTTGACGAGGAAATGAACCGAACCCTCTCAGACCCTACAGATGACACCAAGGGCTTTTTTGACCCCAATACTAAGGAGAATCTGACCTATCTGAAACTAAAGGAGCGGAGTATTGAAGATCCTGAGACTGGCCTCTACCTCTTGCCCCTGAAGCAGCCTGAGAGGCCCGCCATGGTGGAGACAACCCAGGTGTACACAGAGGCAGAGACCAAGAAGGTGTTTGAGGAGACACAGATTAACATTCCAGCGGGAGACAGGGCCGGCTCCTCCATGTCCCTGTGGGACATCATGCACTCCAGCCTCATCCCTGAGGAGCAGCGCAAGCGACTGATGGAGGAGTTCCGCTCCGGCCAGGTGACCAAGGAGCGCATGATCATCATCATCATCGAAATCATAGAGAAAACGGAGATCATCCGGCAGCAGGACCTCACCTCCTATGACTACGTCCGGCGCCGCATCACCGCCGAAGACTTGTATGAGGCCAGGATCATCTCCCTGGAGATATACAACGCACTGAAGCAGGGCTCCAAGACCATCCGTGAAGTTCTAGAGATAGAAACTGTCTGGAAGTATCTTTATGGCACAGGTTGTGTTGCTGGCATCTACATCCCATCCAGCAAGCAGAAGCTCGGCGTCTACCAGTCTCTGAAAAAAGGGCTGATCAATCCGGAGGTGGCGCGATGCTTGCTGGAAGCCCAGGCTGCCACTGGCTTCGTTGTTGACCCCATCAAAAATGAGATGTTAACTGTAGACGAGGCTGTCCGGAAAGGGGTGGTGGGGCCCGAAATGCACGACCGACTGCTGTCTGCTGAGAGAGCTGTGACTGGCTACCGCGACCCGTACAGTGAGCAAAAAATCTCTCTTTTCCAGGCCATGAAGAAAGATCTCATCCCTTCTGAAGAAGCCCTCCGACTGCTAGATGCCCAGTTAGCCACAGGAGGCATTGTCGACCCTCACATGGGCTTCCACTTGCCCTTGGAAATTGCCTGTCAGCGTGGCTACTTCAATCGAGAGACTTACGAAAGACTGTCCGAGCCCAGTGAGGTCCGCAGCTATGTGGACCCTTCCACAGATGAAAAGATCAGCTACGCACAGATCCTCAAGCGTTGCAAGAAGGATGAGAACACTGGCTGCCTGCTGCTGCCACTCTGTGACACTCGGAAGCTGACATTCAGGGGCCTGAGGAAGCAGATCACTGTGGAAGAGTTGGTTCGGTCCAAGGTCATGGATGAAGCGACTGCGCAGCGCCTCCAGGAGGGCTTAACCTCTGTGGAGGAAGTCTCTAAAAACCTGCAGAAGTTCTTAGAGGGCACCAGCTGCATTGCTGGCGTATATGTGGATTCCACAAAGGAGAGACTGTCCGTTTATCAGGCTATGAAAAAAGGCATCATCCGTCCTGGCACAGCCTTCGAGCTGCTGGAAGCCCAAGCAGCCACCGGATATGTCGTTGACCCCATCAAGGGGCTCAAACTGACTGTGGAGGAGTCCGTGCGCATGGGAATTGTGGGCCCCGAATTCAAGGACAAGCTACTTTCTGCAGAGAGGGCAGTGACCGGTTATAAGGATCCCTATTCAGGCAAGCTGATCTCTCTGTTCCAAGCCATGAAAAAGGGGCTGATCCTGAAAGACCACGGGATCCGTTTGCTGGAAGCTCAGATTGCTACAGGAGGCATTATTGACCCAGAGGAAAGTCATCGCTTGCCTGTGGAGGTCGCATACAAGAGAGGCCTGTTTGACGAGGAAATGAATGAGATCCTACTAGATCCTAGTGATGACACCAAGGGGTTCTTTGACCCAAACACAGAGGAGAACCTGACGTATCTGCAGCTGATGGAAAGGTGTATCACAGACCCAGAGACTGGACTTTGTCTTCTGCCATTGAAGGAGAAGAAGCGTGAGAGGAAGACGTCCTCCAAGTCCTCTGTCCGCAAACGCCGGGTGGTGATTGTTGACCCAGAGACCGGGAAGGAAATGTCTGTGTATGAAGCTTACCGCAAAGGCCTTATTGACCACCAAACTTATTTGGAGCTCTCTGAGCAGGAGTGTGAATGGGAGGAGATTACCATTTCCTCTTCAGACGGAGTCGTCAAGTCCATGATCATCGACCGGAGATCTGGGCGGCAGTATGATATTGATGATGCCATTGCAAAGGGGCTAATAGACCAGTCTGCCCTGGACCAGTACCGCTCAGGCACCTTGTCCATTACAGAATTTGCTGATATGCTGTCCGGCAACGTGAGTGGATTCCGATCTAGATCGTCTTCTGTTGGCTCCTCCTCTTCCTACCCTATAAGCCCAGCCCATGCCAGAGGTCAGCTGACATCTTGGAGTGATCCTTCGGATGAGACTGGCCCTGTGGCTGGCATCCTGGACACGGACACCCTAGAGAAAGTGTCCGTTACAGAGGCCATGCACCGCAATCTCGTGGACAATATCACCGGCCAGCGCCTCCTGGAAGCCCAGGCTTGCACTGGGGGAATCATTGACCCAGCCTCTGGGGAAAAGTTCTCCGTTGCCGATGCTGTCAACAAAGGTCTGGTTGACAAGATCATGGTGGATAGGATCAACCTTGCTCAGAAAGCTTTCTTTGGGTTTGAGGACCCGAGAACCAAGTCCAAGATGTCTGCAGCTCAGGCCTTAAAGAAAGGTTGGCTGTACTATGAGGCTGGCCAGAGATTTCTGGAAGTGCAGTACCTGACGGGTGGGCTAATTGAGCCTGAAGTCGCTGGCCGGGTGTCGCTAGACGAGGCGCTGCAGAAGGGCACCATAGATACACGTACAGCGCAGAAGCTGCGGGATGTGAACACTTACTCCAAGTACTTGACCTGTCCCAAAACCAAGCTGAAGATCTCCTACAAGGATGCCATGGACAGGAGCATGGTTGAGGAAGGGACCGGCCTGCGCTTGCTAGAAGCTTCCTCCCAGTCCAGCAAAGGATATTACAGCCCCTACAACGTCAGTGGCTCTGGCTCCACCTCTGGCTCTCGATCGGGGTCACGGACTGGTTCTCGATCAGGTTCAAGGCGAGGGAGCTTCGATGCCACCGGATCTGGCTTCTCCATGTCCTTCTCTTCCTCCTCTTACTCCTCGTCGAGTTACGGCGGGCGCAGATACGCCTCTGGCCCAAACAGCTGCGCAGATGCCACTGAACTCAGCCACACCTCCTTCCAGCGGAATGGGAACTGTGGGTGGGAAGGAAGCCAGCCGAAGCGCCTTGAGCTGCACGGGCTGCAGCCGCCTGTGGCATGAAGCCCCACCAGCCTCCATACGCCTGAGATCACATTTATCCTGCTCTGCATGTGGTAAAGCTGCTGGCTAACCCGAATAATAATTATTGTTTTTTTAATCTTTGAAACTCATTTTCTTCCAAAGCAGTGCCTAAAGTTTAACCAAAAAGACTAGATTAAATATATTAATATATAGGATTGTTCTGACAGTATTTGTATATTACGAGAGAGAGAGAGAGCGTGCACCCCCTTCCGTTTAGTCCTCCCTGGAATTTGTTTGTTTGCACCATCTGCTGATTAGCATAACCAGCCACATGTCGACGCCACACGCAGGAGGGACCGGAAGCCTTTGGGTCATTTTGTACCCTAACCAACTAGTAGGACTTTTTTCTGATGAACTCTGCCAGCTCCACCCACCCCCCAAAGGAGGAAGGGACCCTTCTGCCGTGCCTTTAGCTCTGCTGCCGATGCCATCAGCACTCTCCAGAGGGAGGGAGGAAGGAAGGAAGAGCCCCACACTGATCTTGTGCCCCAGAGACATTCCCACAGGCCGTCAGCTCTAGCAAGCTCCTGGAGTCGTTGCCGTGGACCTCCATCAGTAGGACAACCTGGGAAACTGCTCTCTGCTCCCAAAGCTGTTCCTTGGCTGGCCTCCCCTCAACCATGTGGACTTGGCACTCAGACTGTAAGTGCCCGCTGGCTGGTGGATGGCTGCCTGCCCGCCTGCCCGCCCGCCCGCCTGCCTGCCGCCCGCCGCCCTGCCTCCTCCCTTCAGGAGAGGGGGGTTCCTTTGCTTCTGCCCTGCTGACTCCTCCAGCCTGCCTGCATCTTCACCCTGGTGCTCCTCATTGCGCTTGGCTTCACAGGCTCAGTTTGCTGGGGAATCTTGTGCTGCTGTGGGCTGCTGTTAGTTGCATGTCTGTCTCCCTTCTGGTGTACCTGGGAAGTGCCCCGCCCAAGGCTGACATGACAGGCTGTTAAGAGGGAAGCCTTGGCGGTGCCTGTTAGAACCTGTCGGCCACAGGGCCACAGCCAAGAGAGGTCTGCTGATAGGCCACTCGCCACCAGCAGAGGAAAGTTGGTCCACTCATTCTCTGTGGGGCTGGGAGGTACCACCGAGGCAGTAGGGTGTCATTTCAGGCCCCATTTCCTTTGCCCCGGGCGAATCACAGACCAGTGCGGCCCATGGGCACAACGAAGGTCTGAGGCCTCTAAGAAGCTAGAGCTCCCTTTCTGCCTTGACTTTCTCTCTCTCATTTGCTTCCCTCGGTCATAACATGCGCTCTTTCTCTCAGACATCTTCTAGTCCCTTGAAAGATGCCCCTTTTTCATTGGGAGAACTCCTGACCTGGTTTTCTGAAGTCAGCAAGTCCTGGACGACTGCGAGGGGATGCCCGGAGGCAGCTGCTGCTCCTCTCTGGCCACCCACAAAGGTAATTCTCTGGGCTTTGGCCCTTCTGTGAGCGCTCCTGGCTGCTTGTATGTGCTTCTGATAACTGAGCTGGTGCAGGAGCGTGAGATGCTCTGGGAATGGGAAGATGGCCCTCCCCTCCCCACTGGTTACAGAATGAGGATGCCCCCCCTCCCTCTGAGGAAGGGTCTTCCAGGCCTGTGCTTCTTGAAGGCAAGTAGCCAGGCCTTCCGTGAGGACAGCCGAAGTTTCTCCTTGTCCACTGGCTTGCCAGCACCGTCTGTGCTGCAGTTCTGCTTTGCGCTGGGAAACCACCTGAGGCCCTGGGCGTAGGTTGCAGGCAGGTGAGGGGACCAGCTGAGCAGAGGCTGCTTGTGGCTTCACTGGCTTAATGTGATGGCTTCATTTCATATGTGACTTGTTCTGCTTCATCCCATCCTGTTCTTTTTTCTTCACTTTATTTTAGCATTGCTGGATGGCCATGTGAACGTTCTTCCCAGTTGTCGTGGATCGTGTGCCCCTGCTGGGGGAAGTGGCCCAGCATTGTGGATCCAGGCAGACTCTGCCCCTTTCCTTGGCGCGCACAGTGAAGCAGTTGGTGTAGGGATTGGGCCTGGGGCCTGGCAGAGAGGGGCTGGTCCTGTGGGCCTAGAAGGCTGAGCTCTTGCAGCCCATCTGTGGCAGGTTCTCTGGCATGGGAAGGCAGCTCTGGAGAAGCGCCACATGGATGACATTTGCAGGACTAGTGTCTCGGGTGGGGCGCCGTTCCTTCAGATGCGAGCACCAGAGGCCAGGCTGTGCCGTCAGTGTGCCTGACAAAGCTCTGCAGCCACACGCGGCCACTTCCCTCCCGCCCACCCCATGGGTAGGGTTTGGCCCACGTTCCTCTTCCTCTTTTGGGGGCACCAATTCCAGGGGCTGGCAAAGGTGCTTTATTCTCCTTTGGAAGCAATAAGGGGTGGGAAAGGAGCACTAGAGCTTGGTGACGGGTCTGTGTTGAAGGGGGGGCTTCAGGAGTGGTGCCTGCTGGGTCCTCGGAAGCACTCTCGCCAGCTCACTGTCCCCCTCCCCCCCACCTTCCTCTTGGGCACATCAAGGCGTTCCTCCTCAAGCTCATTTTTGATTTCCTCCATGTCAACTGAGACGTCCCATTTCTTCTTGCCATTGCTTATATTAATTACTATTTTCATTCTCCAGATTTTTTTTTTGCATGATGTCCTTGCTTGGCCAAGCCGGTCTCCATATTCTGTGATTCTGGGGCTCATGGGAGCAGGGGGGGCTGCAGTCACTTTCAGGCTGGGCTGTCCTGACCCATCTCTGTTTTTTGGGAGGCAGAACACTAAAACCACAATGTGTAAATAACATGAAGTGTTTGTAAAAAAAACCAAAACAGGCAGTATGAAACCACAGCCTCTCCGCAAGGGAGGCAGTAAAAGAGATTCTATGAAATGTCTTTGTGTGATTTGTTCAAAACAAGGGGGAGCAGGGGGCATCCTTCAAAACAAGCTGTTCTGGCCTGCCAATCGACTCCCCTCCCCTCCCTTCTGTGGCTTTGGTTCTGATCCAACAACACTGAGCGTTTAAAGGGCAGAGTCCTGCTTGCACGGCATGTGAGGGCGGTGGCCTGCCTCGGCGCCAGTAAGCGTGGAAAGAGGCTTTGGGTCTGGGAGGAGCAGCTGGCTGCAGGCTGCAGTCCATGGACCTGCAGTAGAACTGCCCGTGAGGGGGCCCAAGGCAAATACACCCTGGAATGAGGGCAGGGAAGGCTCCAGGATGTCTAGCACCATTCAAGAGTTGTGCCCTTGTGGCTGTGCCCTGCCTCTCTCTTCAGAGGGGTCCTGCATTCACGGCTGACTGCCAGGGGCATAGCAAGAGCAGAGCTCTCTCCTGAAGTGGCAAGCTTGGCCACCTCACTGCTTGGAAGCCCAGCCTGGCCTATTCTGGCCCTTGGCGCACACTGAAGCTGGCACTGAGATGGGGCACTCAGGCTGGGCAGGAGGGTTGGCGTTGTGGTTAGGATCAGCAGGCGCATTGGGCGTGGATGTTTCAGGGCTCCCCCCTGCCCCCGCTGGCTGAAGTCCTGGGACTCCAGCTGGAGGGTTGGATCAGTGACATTTTTAAAGAAGTGTTTAGGCAGAGTGAAAAGGTGGCAGAAAATGCTTAGCGTTGGACTTTGACCACCAAGACCCCCCCTCCCTCCCTCCCTCCCTCCCTCCTTCTCTCTCTCTGCCTAACGCACAGGGTTGTGGGTATAATCTAGGGGATAACACTCCATACCGCCCCATGAGTTCTTGGAAGAAGGGAGAGAGAACTTGATGGCAGGCAAGAAGCTTGGCTGTGTATGATCCCAACAGAAAGCAGACCCCTGGCGCAGCTGGAGATAACGTGGTTTCCTGGGGTGGAGGGGAAAGGGCCCCAAGAGCACGTTGCCTGGCAGGCCCCTGGCCTCCTTGGGTTTGGGGGAGAGGCAGCTTAGGATGGGGGACGTGGACAGTAAGGGCCGTCCTTCCTTTGGCTGGGCTGTTGCTGACACTCGATCTGCAGGTGGAAAGGGAGCAGTGATTCTACTCGCCCTTGAGAGAAAACCCTGCAGCTTGCCCTTCCGCCTCAGGGAGGGGCTCTTAGGCGGCCAGGGCCAAGCAGAGGCAGGGAGGAAGCCCCAACATCAGCCAGCCCACCTCCATAGGGCTGAGGTCCTGCTAGGGTGGGAATTTACTTGTTAGATCAGATTTTTAGTCCACCCTCCCCACCAGGCAGGCTTAGGGCAGAGTACAACATTCCAGTTTACATAAAATACATTTTAAAACAGATAAAACATTACAGTAAAATTAAACTATACAATAAAACTTCTCAAGATGGCAACGGTAAAATTCTGGTGGACAGTTCTTTTCAGTATGGCCAGTGGGGGCCCAGCCTAGCCTCCGCCATATGCCTGGCGGAACATCTCTGTCTTACAGGCCCGGCAGAAAGATAAATCCCGCCAGGCCCTGGTTTCATCTGACAGAGCCACCAGGCTGGGGCCAGGACCAAAAAAGGCCTGGCTCTGGTCGAGGCCAGGCAAGCCTCCCTAGGGCCAGGGACCACCAAAAGTTTATTTGTAGAACAAAGTGTCCTCTGGGATACATATAGGGAGAGGCGGTCCCACAGATATGCTGGGCCCAGTCTGCATAGAGATTTATAGGTCAACACCAAAACCTTGAACTGGACCCGGTACTCAACTGGTAACCAATGCAGCTAGCATAATATAGGTGTTATATGTTCCCCAGTTGGGACTCTTGCAATCACTCGCGCAGCTGCATTTTGAACCAGCTGTAGCCTCCCGATCAGGCCCAGGGGAAGCCCTCCATAGAGCGAGTTGCAGTATAATCGAGAGGTGACTGTTGCTTAGATCACTGCCATTAATTAGGTTGTGGGTCGACAACCGTCAGGGTGGCATCCAGGATCACCCCCAGGTTCCTAACTCTTGAAACCAGCGCAGGCGGTGCTCCCATCAAGAGCAGGGAGCTGGAGTCCTGTGCCCATGGACCCCCAACCCACATGCAGGATTTGTGGGATTTAGTTTCAACCGACTGCTTCAACCACCCAGTCACAGCTTCAAAGGTACACTCCAAGACATCTGGGGCAGAGTTGGGCCAGCTGTCCATCAGATATAACAGTGTCATCTGCATATTGATGACACTCAAGTCCGAAACTTTGCACCAGCTGAGCAAGGGGGTGCATGTAAACATTAAAGAGTAATGGGGAGAGTATCGCCTCCTGAGGGACACCCCACACCAATGGGTGGCGGGATGACAATTTCTCCCTAAGCGCCACCCTCTGTCCCTGACCATGGAGAAAAGAGACGAACCACTGGAAGGCAGTCCCTCGTATCCCCACATCAGCGAGGCGGTGGGTTCAGTAGATCGTAATCGACCGTGTAGAAGGCTGCTGATAAATCCCACAATAGCAGCACTGATCCGCCACGATCCAGCTGCCTGTGGAGATCGTCAGTGGGACCAGCAACGTTTCCATCCTGTGACCTGGGCGGAAACCGGACTGGAAGGGATCTAGGGAAGTGGCAATGAGTTGGTTGCACTTACTGCCTTTGTGCAGGGTGGGGAGCTCTGCAGATGGTCAGCTGCCAGACCCCCAGCTCTTGTGCCAGGGAATGGCTTGAGACAGAGTGGTGGTTCCTTAGGCCAAGCACCCAAGCCACAGTCTTCCATCCCCTTAGGTGAGTGACGTTCCTCCTTCAGGCCACGGGCAGCTTTACACCCACCCCACGTTTCTTCCCAGGAGTTTGTCCCTGCTCTCCTGGTATTGGCCCTTCTCCACAGCCCCTAGGTCCAAATTGTTGCTTAGTGCTTAATTTATTTTAAAATGGGGCTGCTTTTGGTCACTCCATGTTGGAATGTCGTCTGGGACTGTGGGTATAGAACAGGGAGTTCTCCAGTGGTGCTGTGCCAGTTGCCATCTTGTAGTGCAGCCTTGCCTCGTGTGTGTTTCATGAGGAAAAGATGGAACAGCACCTGATGTCCACAGCCCAGGGTTCTGTGGAGGAAGAGTGATGCAAATAGCCTGGGTCACCACAATTATAGTGATGCATGCATTAAACACAAATAGGCAGTTTTCTCTGCACACACATTTGGATAACCACTATGATCCAAACAAAAACTTTTCACTGCCACTTCCCTCTATAATGTATTTTTCAAAAGCATAATTTGCTGCTTGCAAATGACAACTGATAGTCACTTCTTGCATTGTCATGCTAGAATAATAGAATCATAGGACTGGAAGGGACCTCCAGGGTCATCTTGTCAGAGATGCTTTAGGCTGATCCTGCACTGGGCAGGGGGTTGGACTAGATGGTCTGTATGGCCCCTTCCAACTCTATGATTCTATGATCTAGTCCAACCCCTTGCACCATGGACAACTACCTCACCTCACACACACCTCCGGTGCCCCCTGCTCCATGCCCAGAAGATGACAAAACAGGATGCCTAGCCAAACTGGCCTGGCGAAAATTGCTTTCTGACCCCAAAGTGGCTGTGGCGGAACAGGTGCTGGCTCTCAATCCGGGCAACTGAGCCACCGTCAATGGCCTGCTAGCCCCGCTCTCAGCCTCTCACCATCCTTGGTGGGCATGGCTCACTCCGTCGCTGCCACCACTCACTGAATTGTACACCGCCCGACTGAGGGGCAGTGGGACCCCTCTGGCTGAATTTCCCTACTGGGAAGTGAATTCCCCAATCTTTGGGTGGGCCCTGGAGAATTGGCAACCCACCAAGGTCTGGCCTGATCAGTTTTTCCCGGGCTCCCCCCCTCCCTGTAGCGTGCCAAGTGGGGGAGGTTACGTAGTCAGAGCACCACAAGGTCCTTTATATTCAAAAAAGTGTAATTTATTGACTATATACAGAGCACTATATGCAAAGCAGGTAAAGGCACCACACACAGGGGTATAGACCCCCCCCCCTGTTCAGAACTCCTAGGGCAGGAAATCAAACTGAGGAGAACCGCCGTCTGCTTTCCCTTCCACACTACCTTAAGGGGCTGGTGGTCTGAGGGAAGGTTCCCCCTTTTATTCCCTTTCTGCTGCCTCCCAGGCCCTCCACATTTAGGGCCCAGGCACCCGGGTCTCACCCAGCAGCAGGAGCCTCTCTTTCTTCAACCAAGAAGGTGACTCCCTTTTATTCCCTTTCTGCTGCCTCCCAGGCCCTCCACATTTAGGGCCTAGGCACCCGGGTTTCCCCCAGCAGCAGGAGCCTCTCCTTCTTCAACCAAGAAGGGGACTCCCTTTTATTCCCTTTCTGCTGCCTCCCAGGCCCTCCACGCTTAGGGCCCAGGCACCCGGGTCTCACCCAGCAGCAGGAGCCTCTCTTTCTTCAACCAAGAAGGTGACTCCCTTTTATTCCCTTTCTGCTGCCTCCCAGGCCCTCCACACTTAGGGCCTAGGCACCCGGGTTTCCCCCAGCAGCAGGAGCCTCTCCTTCTTCAACCAAGAAGGAGCTTAACTCTCTTTATTCCCTTTCTGCTGCCTCCCAGGCCCTCCACATTTAGGGCCTAGGCACCCGGGTTTCCCCCAGCAGCAGGAGCCTCTCCTTCTTCAACCAAGAAGGGGACTCCCTTTTATTCCCTTTCTGCTGCCTCCCAGGCCCTCCACATTTAGGGCCTAGGCACCCGGGTCTCACCCAGCAGCAGGAGCCTCTCTTTCTTCAACCAAGAAGGTGACTCCCTTTTATTCCCTTTCTGCTGCCTCCCAGGCCCTCCACATTTAGGGCCTAGGCACCCGGGTTTCCCCCAGCAGCAGGAGCCTCTCCTTCTTCAACCAAGAAGGGGACTCCCTTTTATTCCCTTTCTGCTGCCTCCCAGGCCCTCCACGCTTAGGGCCCAGGCACCCGGGTCTCACCCAGCAGCAGGAGCCTCTCCTTCTTCAACCAAGAAGGTGACTCTCTTTATTCCCTTTCTGCTGCCTCCCAGGCCCTACACATTTAGGGCCTAGGCACCCGGGTTTCACCCAGCAGCAGGGAGCCTCTCCTTCTTCAACCAAGAAGGAGCTTAACTCTCTTTATTCCCTTTCTGCTGCCTCCCAGGCCCTCCACATTTAGGGCCTAGGCACCCGGGTTTCCCCCAGCAGCAGGAGCCTCTCCTTCTTCAACCAAGAAGGGGACTCCCTTTTATTCCCTTTCTGCTGCCTCCCAGGCCCTCCACATTTAGGGCCCAGGCACCCGGGTCTCACCCAGCAGCAGGAGCCTCTCTTTCTTCAACCAAGAAGGTGACTCCCTTTTATTCCCTTTCTGCTGCCTCCCAGGCCCTCCACATTTAGGGCCTAGGCACCCGGGTTTCCCCCAGCAGCAGGAGCCTCTCCTTCTTCAACCAAGAAGGGGACTCCCTTTTATTCCCTTTCTGCTGCCTCCCAGGCCCTCCACGCTTAGGGCCCAGGCACCCGGGTCTCACCCAGCAGCAGGAGCCTCTCCTTCTTCAACCAAGAAGGTGACTCTCTTTATTCCCTTTCTGCTGCCTCCCAGGCCCTACACATTTAGGGCCTAGGCACCCGGGTTTCACCCAGCAGCAGGGAGCCTCTCCTTCTTCAACCAAGAAGGAGCTTAACTCTCTTTATTCCCTTTCTGCTGCCTCCCAGGCCCTCCACATTTAGGGCCTAGGCACCCGGGTTTCCCCCAGCAGCAGGAGCCTCTCCTTCTTCAACCAAGAAGGGGACTCCCTTTTATTCCCTTTCTGCTGCCTCCCAGGCCCTCCACATTTAGGGCCCAGGCACCCGGGTCTCACCCAGCAGCAGGAGCCTCTCCTTCTTCAACCCAGAAGGAGCCTAACTGACTTCTTTCCCTCAGGATCAGCCGAGTCTATTCTGGCTCCACCCCTTATTTTTCCCGCCCTTTTCTTGGCCCCGGGGCAGCTGGGAGTTGTAGTCCAGGAAGAAGGGCATCCCACACCAAGACTCCTGCAGGCCCCTCCCTGGCCCCACAGCCCGTCAAACCTCATGGGGAACATTCCCCCCCCCTCCTTTAAGACAGATTGACTGCAACCAGCACTCATTTCACCCTTGGCAACCATTTCATTACAGTGGCGATAGGCATTGCCCTGGGCATGTAAGAAGGGGCCACGAGGACTAAGCACTGATGTAACCCTTCTTGCCCCCCCCCCATGATCTGCCTAGGTTCACAGAGTCAGATTGCTGTCAGGTGGCCATCCAGCCTCTGCTTAAAAATCTCCAAGGAGGCCTGTTCCACTGACTGTCAAGAAGTTGTTCCTAATGGTTAGCTGAAAACTTCTAATTTAATTTCAGCCCATTGCTTCTGGTCTGACTACATCTGGTCCTTATTCCTTGTTGAAAGGATAGACACCCCATCGTCCTAATTCCAAGCGCTGATCACAGCCACTCCAGGAGTCAGACAGGTGGGACGCCTCTCCTTTTTGTTTATGAGACTGAAAGCTTTCCAGTCTTTGAGTTCGTTCTGGGGTGTACTCGCACCCAAGACATGAATTCTAAACTCAATTAAAATTATATTTATTAGCTTAAGGTGTGTTTGCAGAAGCATAGAGCACTCTCATACAGGTAACAGACATAAACCAGAGAAACCTTACTGTCGCTGCATAAAATTCTGCTTATCTAAAACGTAAGAGCCTGCTACCTAGCATCTCGGCTTGGTGCCCCTTCCCAGGCCTGGTTGGTCCGGCATAGGGACATGCTGAGGAGAAAAGAAGAGGGGAAGGCAACTGGGAGAGCTGAGCAGGCGTCTTTTCCGGGGCTCAGTGCATCACCCGGCAACCCAAGAGCCAATCGGGGCTAAGCTGTTAATTAGCATTTCAGCTGTGTGAGAATTTAGGGAGTGCAGACGGAGCTTCTCTGAGGAAAGCCTCCCCAGGCCGGAGCCCTGCTCTGCAGGTGTTGCTAATCCGCCCAGCCAGCACAGCTCTGAGCCAGGCCAGAATCCCAGCAGCAGGTGCAACTTTGTACCTGAGTGCAGCTATTTTAACCAAAACCTAAGATTTGGGCTGACCGCTTCCTGACACTTGTGCATTCACATTTTTGTAGAGTAAGCTGGGCACCCTGAGGCCAGGCTATAACATACCTTGGGGATTGCCAACCCCCCCCACCAAAAGATGAAGGGATGTCCTCTTACATGTAAGATTCATACTAACCATGACTGTAAGAAGAACCTAACATACAGCCAACCTGATGCCGCTTGACTCAAATTTCTCCAGGTAACCCACGTTACACTACTTTTATCATGGTTAATGGATTTATACCAGTGAAGTGCTTCCGAGCACTATTATTCTCTGTAGTCTACCAATTTTCATATTTCTCATACATGAAGTCTCTCCTACAAAATAAATATGACACAGACACCTTTCTACTGTGCAGCAACAGATATCATCTTACTTTTTGTAGACATTCCTTGACGATGTAAATATGCAGCTTCCAACCTCTCCTCGCAGCTGCTCCTAACTAGGGCTGCTAGGCCCCCCCCCTGGCAAACGGCAGGAGCTGGGGGGGGCACAGGCTCTCACGGCCTGCGTGCTCCTGTGGTACACCCTAATGATGGAATGACAGCTGCAACGGGAGCTGACTTCTTTGCGGTGTTTGAGCCGATTCTGGCCCTGGCATAGGGTTGCCAGCTCCAAGTTGGGAAATTCCTGGAGATCTGGAGGGTGAAACCTGGAGAAAGTGGGGTTTGGGGAGGGGAAAGGACCTTGGCATGGCGTAATTCCATAGAGTCCATACCCCAAAGTAGCCATCTGTTCTTCCAAATCATGCCTATTCTTCCTAATGGGGCAGTTGGTTCTATCTATGGCCTTGCCCTAATAGAGAAAAGTCGGGCAATTGGAAGGCAGTGGTATCCCAGAGGTATCTGAGAGCCCCCCCCCATGACTCACTGGCTAAAAATGGCCTCACAATTGCCACAGCCTCAGTGGCCGTTGGCCGAAAGCCTTGAGGGGCCCAGAAGCAAAACCAGGGACCAGGCCCTCCCCGTCCTCAGAAGGGCTGTTGCCAGGGAGCCTTGCCCAGGGAGCCTCTGGCCTGCAGGCCTCTCCCCCTTGCCCTGGCAGCCTCTGCGAGGCCTGCATGAAAAGCCAGCTTGAAATGAGGGACTCGGTTGGGCATCAGGGAGAAGCCATTTTATTTGCTTGTTTATTTATTTAATGGTCTGCCTTTCCCCGCTGAGATTCAAGGCGGCTCACACAGTGTCAGTCAATGCAATCAATGGCTGGGACATACAGCAAACAGCGTGATGGGCTGTGGATTGCAGCAGTTTGAAAGGACGCAGCAAAGCAAATACAGATAGGAAAAACTGCAGAAACAAAACATAAGCACTTTACATATTAAATGGAATTGAACAACCAGAAGAAAACCAGTCAGTCCCCTTCAGGGGCGGCCATTTTGTCCACCTTCAGAGGCAAATGGCTTCCACTGAAGCGACCAGCCAAGAAGTGGGTGTGGAGGCTTGCTTTCCTCTCAGAGGAGGCAAATATGGTGGCGGGGAGAGGGAAAGGGCTGTGAAAAGAAGCGGCTTGAAGAGCACCCTGTTCATTGCGGCAGCGCCTGTGGCGAGCCCAGGACCACCTTGTCAGACGCATGAAGTAGTCTCCTAGGGGAGGGAGCTTCGTGAGCCTCAGATACGATGCGATGATGGAGCCGCGCTGGGGGCGGGTAGGTGGGGGGCTTCTGCCTCAATAAAGGCTCTTTGTTGTGTTGCTGCAACAGGCAAGTGCAGTTACCTCAGAAATGTGGGGAAGCGGTTGCTGAGGGAAACACTGAACTGTTCCATAGTTTATCACACAGATAGCATACTCATCATTTACAATGTTACTCACATTTAAACAGTAATTATCTCCTTGAAGGTAAGTTGCATGTATACATAGGATTTATCTTTATCTGATACTGTAGATAGTCTTACATAAACATTTCCATGCTAAACATTTTGAGCAAGTAAAACTTTGTTTTGAAAGCATTTCATTTCAAAAGGGAAAAAAATATTTCATAGAAGTATTTTTTCCTTGTGTTCCCCAGAATGCCCCCGTTTTTCTGTCTAAAAATGAGCCCTTGGGGGAAAGCCCCAGGCCTTCACACCTGTACAGCTGCAGAGCCCACCCCGTGAGGATGGACTCCTGTAACGACATTGTCTGGCTGAAAGAGGCCCTGAAGATAATGAGGCGTTCTGATAAAGAAATAGAAAAAAATGAGTGGAGAAGAATTTTTGGATATTGACTTTTAAATGGATGTTTAATACCCAGCCGCCGCCCCCCGCCCCCCACCCAGGCTCTCGCCTGTTGCTTTTGAGGTGGTTTATAGTCAAAACAATCCTCCTCAGAGTAATACAACTTGCTAACCATGTAAAATTACATAAAAACACCACCTATTCATAAAAGCCAGTATAGATGTAAGAATCACAGGCAACCAAGGCTGAGAGCCAAGCTACAAGTGACGAATGACACTTGAACAGCAAGTGAACAGGCTCACTTGCACTCCACTTGCACTCCACTTGATCACGTAGTGAGTCAGTAGTGATCAAGTGGAGCGCAAGTGAACAGGGAGGAATACACGCAAGCCTGTTCACTTGCCGTTCAAGTGTCATTCGTCACTTGTAGCTTGGCCCTCGGATCTGAAAGGGTGAGAGTAAGTGGTCACAAGTTGCTGGAGCCCCGAATTGTTTGGGGTTTCAAAGGTAACTCCAAGCACTTCGAATAATGTCAGAAAGCGAGTGCAGTTCCTTTAAAACTGGAGAGATGCATTTCCTATAGCTTCTGCCTTCTCTTGCAGTCGCATTCTGAAGCAGCTGAAGCCTTCTGAACAGTCTTCAAAGGCAGCCCATGTTCAGCACATGGCAGCAGTCTAAGCTAGATGAGCTTCCAGCATGGATACCCTCCCTCCCCCCATGTGTCCAGGAAAGGGCAGAGCTGACAGGCCAACCAAAGCAGGCTAAACAATCCCCGAGACTTGCCTATTCATTTGTGGATAGGGTTGCCAGCTCCAAGTTGGGAAATTCCTGGAGATCCGGGGAGTGAAACTTGGAGAAACCTGGAGAAAGTGGGGTTTGGGGAAGGAAAGGACCTTGGCATGGCATAATTCCGTAAGAGTCCACCTCCAAAAGTAGCCATTTTCTCCAGGTGAACTGATCTCTCTGGCCTGGAGACCAGTTGTAATTCCAGGAGATCTCCAGCCACTACCTGGAGGCTGGCATCCCTATTTGTGGACACAGAGCAAGTGAGCACACAACACCTGTTGTGTGAGGTGAGGCACCACCCCGCGCAGAACAGCTGGCTAATTCATTCCTGTTTGGCAATGCTGTCGACCAACAGCACCTCAGTCTTGTCGAGACTGGATCTCTTCCAGTCTATTGCTAGCTGCAGGTCCTGGTCCAAAACCTGTCCCCTCCCACGTAGCCCAGGTGAAGCTGAAAAGGAAGGCATGAGCGGTGTGTCACCTGCGTGCCACAGTCATCTCACTCAAAGCACCTGGGTGCTCTTGGCAGTTTCATATAGAAGTTTGAAAGCATACAAGATGGAGCTGAAGCCTCGCACCTCGCAGCACAAAAGTCGTAGGCCCAGGAGCGGGTTCCCAGCACCAGCCCTAACAAGCAGCCAGAGCCCCCCAGGCCCACTTGGCTGGCCCAAAGGACACCAGGGACAGAGACTCTGAAAATGGGCAAGAGGTCCAGGAGAATCAGGGGCGTCCACGGCTCTCTGTCTCTTGCACATGCACAAGCGAGTCGTAGATCCAGAGGAGTTAGCCGTGTTAGTCTGTAGTAGCAAAATCAAAAAGAGTCCAGTAGCACCTTTAAGACTAACCAATTTTATTGTAGCATCAGCTTTCGAGAATCACAGTTCTCTTCGTCAGATGCATGGAGGGCAAAAAGAAACTGGTCAGATATAGAGGAGGGGAGGGGAGGGCGGAGTAGATGCAAACAGCTCCCAGGCAACTATTGGAATTGCTGGATGAGACTCTCCAAGGGCTATGACATGGGGTTGGCTTCAAGCAGCTGAGTCAAGAAGCCGGAGTGGGGGAACCAAGGTTTTGAGAAGGATTTGTGCAGAACAAAATGCTTACCAGCCAGAATATTGTTAGTGAGCAAGATTAAATACATACTAGCAAGAAAACACAAACGCAGATAACTGAGGTACCAGTCATGACTATGATACGTAACCTCAACGTTCTGTGGTGAGATGTGCTTCTGGGGCATGAGTGCATGGCCATGGAAAGTCAGCTTGCAGCAGCATACAGGCCAACCGGATTAGCTACGGATTGGGACTGCAGCCCAAGCCCAAGCAGGCTTGGGCTGCAGTCGGCTCAACAGCCAGGATGCCACAGCGCCCTGGGAAGTAAGAGAGGCAAGCCGTTTGCAGTAGTCCTGAAATAAATAGTCACATATATTTGAAACACGGTAAATGTTCAAATTTTTTCCATTTAGACATTTTTAATATGACATTTTGAAGCAAAATTAGTATTTTGAATCTGACATTTTCCATTCACATTTCAACAGCTTTAGATGTGCTGCCATCTCATGATTTTTTAAATTTTGGCAGGCTTCAACAGTAAGATCTAGTAAGCTGCTGCTTGTGAAACACTCTGGCCTCTCCATGTCTCTGGTCAAGCGCAACAAGACAGCACAGATCCAGAGAGGTCAGCTGCCGGCACTCCCTACGGCTAAATAGTTCTGCATGCCAAGTCCCAAATGTTTCCGGAGCGCCCTGTGCCTTTTGGGGGCATCTCAACGGGAAGAGCAGCTAAAGGTCCCTCAGGCCGCCAGGACTGGTCTTCCTCTTCCACAGCCCAAGGGCCATGTTGGGTGTGCTTTGGGACACACGCCGAGTTCACCCAGGGAACAGCGAGGCCCAGAGCTGCCCCACAGGAACTGAGGGGGCCCCATGCACAGCTGCCATAGCAGAGCAGTCTGCATTCAGCATATTTCCTGGATGCATGGAGACTGCAGGCCCTGAGTATACGGAATCAGCAACCAGTCCTAAGCTCCTTTGCATGTCAAGGATCAAAGAGGATCAAAGAGGACAAATGCTTGCCTGTCAGATATCAAATTTAGCAATCAAATAATGTTGGGAGTCGGGTTTATTTATTTATTTATTTTTGCATTTTAAATCTGCTCATCTCCACTCGGTGGGAACTTGAAGTGGCTTAAAGTGTCAAAAAAACATCCTGTACAACAGCTATCTCCCAACCAAATTACACGAAGGACATGCAACTTAACAACAACTGTAGCAATCATCAGTAGGGGAATCCAAAGGGTGAGGAGGGGGTACAGCAGGTGGTAATGGCTCTGCCCTTGCCAGAAAAATCTGTTTTGTTTCGGCCGGCCAGCAGGCAGACATGTCAGCAGCCGTGTCTTTAAATGAGAATTCTGAGAAAGGGTCTTTTTTTTTTAAATAAAATTTTATTGGATGGGTTCACATACATTTCAAAAACATTTTACAACAATATGCCCCTTTTCTTAATATATGTTATCCCACCCCCTCCCCTTTCCCCTTGTTGACTGCCAACAGCACTCTGACCTCTTTCCCCCTAATAACTAACTCTGGTCTAAGTTGCTTTCCCCCTGTTGTTTAAGGCAAAGTTTTATCTTATATTTCTAAATCTCTCAGTAGTTATCAAGAGACCACAACTGATCTTTCACGTCCCATTTCTTTTCTAAATATTTTTTAAGTTTACCCCAATCTTCCACAAATTCCCTTGGATTTCGTTCTTTCAATTTCCTTGATAATTTGTCCATTTCCGCCATGTGCAACAATTTCTGAATCCAATCTTGAATTTCTGGTCGCTCCTCCTGTCTCCAGTGTTGAGCATACAGTAGTCTTGCAGCCACCGTCATATAATAAACCAGGACTCTATCCTTAACATTCACATTTTCCCATATTTAACCCCAATAATAACAGTTCTGGGCTTTTTGCTATATTACTTTTCAAAATTGATGACATTTCAGCAAAAATCTTAGACCAAAATAACTTAGCTTTTTCACAAGTCCACCACATATGATACATTGAACCTTAATGTTTTTCCATTTCCAGCATTTGTTTGACATTTGATTGTTGGCATTTGCTAGTTTTTTTGGTGTTAAATACCACCTGTACATCATCTTATAGCTGTTCTCTTTTAGACTAGTAGCTGTCGATATTTTCATTGTGTTTCTCCAAAGATATTCCCAAGTGTCCACTGTAATTTCTCTGTTAAAATTCATTGCCCATTCTACCATTTGAACTTTAACTGTTTCATCCTCTGAGAAAGGTTCTGACAGACAATTTCAGTCAAAGTCTAACCCTATTGCACTGTGAACTTCTGTCTTTAAAAAATATTTGTTGTTTATGTCATTTATAGTCTGCCTTTCTCACTAAGGGCAGATTACATAGTGTGCAATGAGTAGAAGACATTTCAATGAACCATGTCAGAGGGTATATAAATGCAAATTTACAAATATAACATTTGCAAAAATCAAATACAGAGTTAAAAGAAATGCTGAAATGGAGCATAATTCTAAGACTAACATTAAACAACATAGAACTACCCAGTAGGAGCATATTTAAAGCAACAGATAGTACATAGGAGCGCACGGAAGCAACAGTGGTGAAGTCTGTGGTCCCTATCTCTTTAACGAAACATCTCTTTCATGCCACTTCCCTACAGTCCTGCAGTGCTGCCCTCTTATCTGAGTAAAATCCCTCTTGAATAATTTGGTTTTGCATTGTTTAGGGAAAAACAGGTGAGTAGGGGCTCTTCTGCCTCTCCGGCAGGCTGTTCCATAGGGTAGGGGCCATCACAGAGAACAGATACACCAGTGGTCTCAATGAAGTTGTTAGTAAATACGTTGTGTCTTCAAACCACTCATCCACAGAAAACTGGTTGACTGACTGTATTTGACTCCTGCTGTGTAATCCACCTGGTGCCTCGGTGAGAGCGGCTCTCGAGCTGAATGTCACCCAAGGGTCACCTAGTCCAACCTCAGGAAATTCACAGCTCTCTCTATTATAAATAGTTATTATAAATAGTTATAATACATAAGTATTATAAATATCTAAAACTGTGTGGCGGCACTTTTGCTGCTCCTCCGGCCTGACGCCCCCCACCCTCCCTGCTTGCTCTTTGTTTTGCTTTGCAACCAGCCTGGCTCCAGGCTCAGTCACTGGAGAGGCTGCATCTCCCTGTGCTGTTTCTCCCCCCCCCCCCCTGCAGAAGTTTCTCACCTCGGACACTGACGACTTCTCGGGATGCAGCTTGGCTCGCTCGCCTCCAGACAGCGAAGAGGCCCCTCCTGACAGGTATGAAGGGCTCGTCGGGCAATTTCCAGGGATGAGGCTGGCCGGGCCAGCTGCTCTCCCACCCCCTGCAACTCCATCCTGCGGTCAAGGCGGCGGGGGGGGGGGGGTCCACACAACAGCAGCTTCCTCCCTCAGGGCAGGGCAGCTTGGGCAGAGGCCTGCCAGACCTCTCTCTGCCTTCTTCCTCTGCTCCGGTGGGCTTGGGAGGGGGGCACGCTGGATCCTTCCTAAGCCAAGCCAGTTTCCTGGCCTTCAAGGCAGGGGTCTCCAAAGGTCCTAGCACAGGCCCAGATTGGCTTAGGTCCTGCACAGCTGCTTTTGCAAGTCTCCCGTGGCCTTGCCTAGGTCAAGCGAGTGCCGCTGGCATTCCAAAGCTTCTCAGCCATTGTTCTGTGCCAGTTTACTGTTGGCAAGTTGTGCTTAACTTGGTGTATATCTCAGAAAGGTGGGCAAGAGCCCCCCCATCACGGAATGTCCAGGGCCCTGTGCGCATGGGTGTGTGCCCCTCTATGCGAGGGGAAGGGGCTGGCACCCAGCCTGCAGCCATCCTGAGGGTTGGCAATCCTGTTCCCAAGAGAGGGGAGAGGAATCGCTGCTGTAATTGCCTCGGAGGAGAACAAGGGGGGCACGGTGTGGCTTGAAAGTATTCCCGGACCCCCAACCCCTTCCCTTTCTGACATTTCCAACAGCCCCTCCTCAAAGCTCACACAGCAAGCTGCGTGTGCCCCTGGAGAGAGACGGTGGTCTTCTTCTGTCCTCTGAAGTATGCAGTGAAACTCCCCCCTCCACACATGGGAAGCAAATTTAAGTAAAATGTCTGCATCACCAACTCCTTTGGGCCCCCACGCAGAAGGCCCTGACTCAAGTGCCAATCAAGCCTTCTACCCCTCAACAGGAAGGGAATAGTTTCCACTGGAGACAAACCTCCTTCTCAGTTAAGAACAGGAGTGGCGGGGGGGGAGGGGCCTGGAGAAGATTTCCGAGTGGCTCACAGAAGCAGGGCAAGGGGCTTGTTGCACAGCTGCCAGGGGGCATCTCCTTTTCTCCTCCCCTCTACTTCCTCTTTTCCTTTCTTAAAAGCTGCCTGAGAGCCAAGCTAGAAGTGACGAATGACACTTGCCTGGCAAGTGGACAGGCTCACGTGTATTCCCCCCTGTTCACTTGCCATTCACTTGTGCTCCACTTGATCAAGTGGAGCACAAGTGAATGGCAAGTGAACAGGGAGGAATACACGTGAGCCTGTTCACTTGCCAGGCAAGTGTCATTCGTCACGTGTTGCTTGGCTCTCAGTCTCTCTCCTCTTTTCCTGATTTCCTCTCTCCCACCAGCCAACCTACCTTTATCTGCCCCCCCCCAGCTTTCCTTCCTTTCATCCCCCGGCAGCCTTCCCCAGGAAAAGTCTGGCCCAGTTGCATGGTGCCAGCCGCTGGGCTGGGCTGAGTCGTGTGGTGCCAGCCAGGCTGGGCCCGTTTCCATGGTGAGCACTCTGTGAGGACTGGCAGGGGGCAACTCGCCTCCCCTGGTATCCCCTTCCTCACACGGTTTCCTCTTCCTCTCATCCTGACAGCCCCCCCCCCCCGAGCCTCGGCTTTCCCTGTTTCCTGCTCTCCTGTCCAGCCAACTTACTTTTTATCTGCCCTCACATCTTCCGCTATATATTACTTATTTACTTCATATATAATTAGCGCCTCCAATGGGGAACCAACCCCTCTTAGATCGTTCTCCTCCACTGTATCCTTACAACAGCCCTGCAAGGTAGGTTAGGCTGAGAATGTGCGACTGGTCTGAGGTCGCCCTGCCAGCCGTGATATTCACTTGAAAACCTTCAGCAGCTGATATTATTATGGTCTATGAATACAGAGCGCCATCTCCCTAACTCTATGCTGAAATCATTTGCATTGGGAAATGCAAAGTAAACCAGTTTAGTTTTATACCCCCAAAAAACCATGAGAACTGCTTTAGGTCTGTATCTCCTTGGCACTAATCAACCAATGTGGTTAGACAGCCTGATTACAGCTTGGAAGACCCAGGTTCAAATCCTGGGTGACTTTGAGCCAATCACCTTCTCACCTTGCCTACCTCACAGGGCTGTTGTGAGGATAAAACAGAGGAGGAGAAGGCCACTGTTGCAAACGATTGTGTTCTGTGTTCAAGATGGCTAACTGAAGTCAAAGCATTTTAGGCTTTCCATGGCAAGACTAAGTGCATAAGAACATCAAAAAAGCCCCGCTGCATCCGGCCACGCCCACCTAGTCCGGCGCTCTGTTCACACGGAGACCGACCAGCTGCCTCTAGGAAATCCACAAGCGGGGGCGGGGGGCTGCCACGGCCTCCTCCTGCCCATGCCCCCCCCCGCAACGGATATAAATAGGCCCGCTGCCTCTGGAAGGAGCAGGTCGCCATCGCGACTAGCAGCCACGGATCGCCCCGTAAGAGGGGACAGTGGATCATCTGCCCCTGCTGCGCCCCCCCCCCTCTGTTAGCTAGCCCCCACCTCTCCAGACACGCAGGGCAAGAACCCGTGAGCTGCATCGGAGAGACGTGGCAGGGGCCCCGCTTGGTCGGGAATGGGGGTGCCGGTCTTGCAGCCTCGGCTGTCGCCCCACAGGCTTCTAACAAGCCCCGGGACAGAGGGAAGTCGGCCCAGCTGATTTGTTTAGACATCAGCATCAAGGATCAGTACTGAGGTATTTTTAATTTGCATGTACTCAAATTAGCGTTTCCAAACAGCTGGGGAGAGAGCGTCAGCTCCCGGCTGGGGGATTCCTGGAGATTCGGGGGGATGGAGCCTGGGGAGGGCGGAACTGGGGAGGCGAGGGAGCTCCGCGGGGGCGGGACGCCGGACAGTCCACCCTCCAAAACGGCCCTTTTCTCCAGGGAGATGGATCTCTGTCATCGGGAGTCCAGTTCTAATTCTGGGAGAACTCCCGGCCCCGCTTGGAGGAGGCAGTCCTCGGGGGAGAGGACGGAACGAGACGAAACCCTCCGCCGGCACGGACGTTGGCTCAGAGCCTAACCCCTTTTCTGTGCCTGCCGCCCGAGCTCTTTGGCGGCGGCCGGGAGCGCTCATCGCCGCGCCAGACCCTCCGGGGCTCAAAGCACGTGGTTGGTCAGAAAGTGCCTCGCTCCAGCAGGATGCTCTTGGCAACAGCGGTCGCGCCACGGAAACCGAGGAAAGAGCCTCGGGGCTGAAGAGCAAGCAGGCTGCTCCCGAAGACAGGCCGCGCGGAGCAAGAGCTGAGGAAGGAACAGGAGGCCGGCCGAGGGGGCGGGGGGGAGAGCTCAGCACGGCCGGCAGCAGGACAGGGACTGGGGCAACTCCTCTGCTCCTGGCACCCTGGCACGGTGGGCAGGAACCGCTCAGACTGGCGCTGGGTCTGGTGGTCAGCCCAGCGCAGCAAGCCTGGCCGGCTAGTGCCCGCATTCTGCAGTGGTGCGGCTCCACCACCCAGCCAAGCTGCCAGTCAGTTGTGCCTTGGCATGAGTCATGGAACAAACCCACGTAAGGTTCCCCAGACAATTGCGCGCGCGCGCACGCACGCACACACACACACACACACACCCTTCAAAACCAACGTCTAGACTTTCACGGTTGGAGGGCACCCCCATGTGGGAAGGCTTGCAAAGACTGCAGCGAAGTTCAGTCCTGTCAATGGAACTAACCCCACCAGGCAGTTTTCTTGCTTTCCCCCCAAATAGTGTGTCTCCACATTTTCTGTGTGTGTGTGTGTGTGTGAAGATGAGAGCTGACTCTTGAAAGTTCACACCCTGGAAATCAAGGTGGGCTTTAAGGTGCCACTGGACTCCAGTCCTGCTCTTCTACTGCAGATCAACACAACCACCCGCCTGAAACGATCAACGGGAGGTTCTAGAGAATCCCCTAGGGCCCAGGGAGTCCTTGCTGAGGCCACATGGGCAGCTGTTGAAGGAACTGGGTCTTCCAAAACTGAGGGTGACTCCTGCTGCCCCTTGGCATTTGGGGAGGGCAGCACCAGGCCACTCCTGGAATGCATTCAGTAGAGTGGAGTCTCCCCGAACATCAGATTAAGCCCATGCCAGCCTGTCCCTGGTAGCCAGCCAAGGGGGCAGCAGCTCTCGACTCATCCAGTGCAGAATTTTGCCCCAAGTGGCAAATGTGGCCTGTTTGGTGCTGCCCCTGATTTCAGCACCCCATGCTTCTCATCTGCAGCCTTCTGTCGATGTTGTTGATGCCATGAGCAATGCGCTCATGTTCACAGTGCTGGGTGCACAGGCTCAGACGGAGGCTTTCCTTCCAATAGGATGGATTTGATAAAAGAGCAGCGAGTATCAGCGGGCTCTGGTGATCCAAGGAAGAACACAGACTGCGGAAAGGAGCAAGGAAAGTCGATGGGAGGAGGGACTGGAAGGAAAGAGGTTGATTCACTGGGCAGAGGGGGAGGGGGACCTGCTTCAGGTCCTGAGAACTTCCACAGACCCCGGAGCCTTCCAGGGGCCTAAAAGCAGGTGGGAGAGCAAAGCTGGCAGGTGGGAGCCTGGAGCCCCAGGGCTTGGTTTCTGTGCCCATGGACCACAGCAACGGGCTGGCATGTCCAGGCTTGGGGTGGGTACGTGTGCATTTCCCACATGCTGAGCTTGCATGGAACGCCCCTCTTGGAAAAAGAGGTCTTCAGAGCACGCAAACATGCAACTCCCCATTTTGGGGAAAGCCACTCACAAGCAAGTTTAACCAGGAGTCAGTCAATGGGGGGAAAGCGGCACGTGGACTGGCCTGCCTGGGGTGTGGCCTAAGACCCGGCAGATGCAATATTTTAGCAGAAGCATTTTAAGTATGAGACAAATGCTGAGGACAGAAAGGAAGTTTCAGTATGAGGAGAATTGTATATGGAATACACCTGACTTTTAGTGGGCAATGCCAAAAGAGGAGACTTTGGGGCACGCTGAAGCCACAGACGGGGTTTCCTGATGCCCAAGCAGCTCTGCTTTTGCTATGTAGGAAGGAGTCCTGGGCCCCGGCCACCCAAGCAGCCAACCAGTTCCTGCCAGAACACTGGTGTGGAAATCAACGCCAAGCCCTGATGAGCCCTTCAGGGCTGCCGGGCTGCACCCCACAGATGCTGACCTCCACCCCAAGGACGTGACCAGGAAGAGAACAGCCACCGTCACTGCCTGCCAAAGGGCTTTTCTTTCTTTCTTTCTTTCTTTCTTTCTTTTCTTTCTTTCTTTCTTTCTTTCTTTCTTTCTTTCTTTCTTTCTTTCTTTCTTTCTTTCTTTTGTAACCCCCCTCCCCACTAAGGACTCCTGAATGAGCTGCCTTACAGTCCTGCAAAGACTAACCAGTCTTTAAAAAGTCAATATGATCAACAGCTAGGGCAGTCAGTGAACAAATACAATAGAGAATGGGTTGCAGAAAGTTGGGGGAAAGCATAAATCTGAACACAGAGATGTTGTGGGTTGAGTCTTGTTCATTCTCACGGGGCCGTGAAACTCCCATTCATTTTTACTGCAACGGATGAACACCATCCCCCCCCCCCCCCGGAATTATTCTTGGCAGTCCTGGGATAAGAGGACTTCTCATGGATTCTAAATGTTAGAAATTAGCAGAGATTATGCAGAATTTGCACATTGGAAGTAATGAGAATTGACACAGACTCCAGTGTAGCTTTGTAAAAATACTTTACTAAGAGGATAAAAAATAGGGTTACTTTGGAAGAAAATAATAAATGCTATACAGACTACATCTTGCTAGAAAGGTAACTGAAAGAGAGAGAAACAGCAACTGAACAAAGAGCAATAAAACTTCAGTACATAGCATCACTTAATTGCCCCCCTAATAAACGAGTTGCCCAATAGGGAATCCTAATTCCACTTCATTATGCTTAGAGACTCCCCTTTCTTCGGAGGGGATCTTATTCAAAGCCCTAATGGTTACATGCAAAGTGAGTTTACTAATTAAGTAAGTAACGCAAATAGTTTAACTCTTTCATGACTGAAATGGAAACACTTGCAAATCCCCAACACTAAATTGGTTAAATGATAGGAAGCAGGTGCAAACAGACAGTTTTCACAATGGAGGGGGGTGAGCAATGGATCTCCCCGGCGTGAAAGATCTGTATTGGGACTGGTGTTATTTAATAAGTCATCTGGAATTGTGAGTGAGCAACAAAGTTTCTAAATGATACCAAATGATGCAGGGGGGTGGGAACCCAAACGATCTTGCCAGACTGGGTGGCAAAATGGCAAATGAGGTTCAATGCAAATGTAAAGAGACGGATGCTAGTGTAAAAAAAAAAACCCCTGTCTTTAAATACGCACTGGTGGGGGCCTGAACAAGTGACGAGTAACCCGGAAAGAGATCTTGGCGTTAGAGTGGAAAGGGAAATGAAAGTGTCAGCTCTGTGGTGCAGCAGTGAAAAAAGGCCAACTCTATGCTGCGAATTACTAGGAAAGGGACTGAAAATAAAACAGCCAATATTATAATGCCCCTGAGCAGATCTGCGTGCAGCCCCCTCTGAAATACGGTGTGCAGTTTTGGCCGCTGTGTCTCAACAAGGACGTGGCAGAAGTGCAGAAAGTGCAGGAGAAGGGCACAGTTGTAGATTTTATTGTTATGCTGCTTTTATCTTCCATATTGTGCTTATCGATGTGACCCGCTCTGCGCCTGTGTGTGGGGAGGGCGGACTAGGACTATAATTAAACAAACAAACCTCCAAGACGATTAAGGGGTGGGAGCACCTTTCCTACGTCAGTAGTTTTAGGTGGGCAGCCATGTTGGTCCACGCTGGAGCAGCAGGGTTTGAGTTCGGGGGGGGGGGGCACCGTAGAGACCAGCAAGGCCTTCAGCATGGCAGCTTCCAAGAGTCAGAGCTCCCTTCCCTTCTTCAGACACCAGCAAAAGTAGAGAACCATTTGGGAAGCTGCACCCCCCTGCTAAGCAAAGAGCGGGGAGCCCGGGGACAAGGATTTCTGCCTGCTTGGCACTCAAGACAGGCAGAGAGCCTCCTTGCTTATCTCTGAGTGCCTGTATCTCAAAATCGTTTAGTGTTTTCATTTATACAGAATTATTTGTAACATTTACAAAGTACTTCCATACATCATATTGCCTAGTGCAGTTAGTAACTCTCCTTTTCATTGTATCTCCGAGTGCCAGCAGAGAAGGAGGGTTGCTCCAGCTGCTCCTCATTCCCCCAGGCTCCTTTGACCCAGGCAAGGGCCAGTGAGGGCCGGAAGTACTAGGAGGCACTCAGGTTCTGCTTTTGCTCCCAGGGCCTGGCTGAGGGACGAGAGGAAGGAGCACAGCCCAGACGTGGGTGTTCGGGAGCAGCTGCTCTCCCTGCGCCATTGGTTGGATGCCCTGGAGAAGAGGCTGCCGGGCCTGCCTGACCGGGATGCTGCTGTGGAGGTAAAGGGGCTGCAAGGTGTGGCTGGCTCTTGCAGCCTGGCACTGAGAGCAGGGGTGGACACCTGAGAGTCAGACCGATCTCCCAGCTTGGTGGCATTTTGTTTGGCTTCCCCTTCAGGGAGGCTCCATCATTTCAGTGAATTAGGATGGAGCCCGCAAGAGCCCAGCAAAACTTCTTGTGCAAGAGCTTGGTTCTTTTTTGCCTTGGCAAGAGTTCAGCTGCTCTGAAAGGAAGGACATTTGCTATGCCTGAAGTCCCCCACAGCTATCTCAGGTGTTCTCCACACAGGGGCCAGACCCCTAATGCTGCTGCTACAGCACCCCACAACGGAGCTGCCCCAGGGCAGGTTTCCCCACAACTCTGCCCAGGTCCCCCATGGAAACCATCCCCCTCCAACCACCACTGAGGGCTTTTAAAAAAAAATCAATGGAATATCATTCTAATATTGCAACAATGTATTTATGAGGTTTTCTGAAACCACCCCCCTTAGATTTAAAAAAAATTAAATTTATAGACCCTTTTGTTGTGGAGATAGAAGGGGAGAGGCATATCTCTGCTATAAAAGGGGCTGGGGATTTACCTTTTTTTTTAAAAAAAAATGAAAGCTGGGAATTCAGAGAACCCAACAGACAGGTTGCTGTGATGTTGAATGAATGTTACATCATGTTAAATGGCTGTTTGTTTTTTAAAAAAGGCTTCTGAGAAGGAGGAGGGGCCACCAGCTGGAGCACCTGGGGGAGGGGGAATGGGGCCGGTGTGAGTGAGACGGGGGCACTTCCAGACTGCCGTTCTCCTGGGCCCCCCAGGCTTTGCTGATGTCTCACGGTATCAGGTTTGGGAAGACTGCCAGAAAGACAGGGGAAACCTGGGAGGTGCACGGGAGCCCCACCACGCTGTGGGGAGGCAAGAAGGAACCAAGCGCCACCCAAGCCCAGGCAAGCGCCCTGTGCGTAAACGGCCGTAGTCGCGGTCTCCCGCCTCTTCAGTGCGCCGCATGCCCGTGAGCCCTGCTGCTCTCCCGGCTGGCACCAGCAAGCTCCCCTAGCCCCTCTCCCGGGCATCGGCACCCCAAGAAACAGGACCGCTGCTGTGCCAGGCTGGCCTCTTCTACCCGGAGCCCCTCGAGGCGCCTGAGAGAAAAGCCGCAACGGCCCAGCAGAGAGGAGGCCTCTGCAGAAGTGTCCAGATGCAGAAGCTCTTGAAACACCCTTTGGTTAGATCAAAGGAGAGCTTGATAGGAGAGAGAAACGCAAGGATCAAATGGCAAGGCAGAATGAGCCAGAAACTCTGGGCCGGAATCCCAGCTGGTTGTACTGCTGGGAACGGCAAAGCAGGGAAAGGCCTGGTCCTTCCTCTTGGCCTACCCTCATCCGCTCTGAAGCCTCTTCCTTTCCCCCTGGTCTCTAGGGACCCTCTCGGCAGTTCCCCAGGCTTGCCCGCTCCCCCGCTTCTGTCTAGGTGAGCCCCTCGTTCGGTCTGGTTTGCTGGAAGGGAAGGAACGCAGGAACCGAAGGGCTCGAGAGGGCAGGTGGGCCTGCGCAGCCCTCCTTTTCAGCTGTGCTGTTGCTGCTCTCCCTTCGAAGTGTCCCGTTGCGGCTCTTAGGGCTCCTTCCTCCCTTCCCTCCTTCCCGCTAAACACCGTCTCTCTCTCTCTCTCTCTCTCTCTCTCCTCCTCCTCTTCTCCGCCTGGCAGCTGGGGGCAGGACATGCTTCCTGCATCCCTCTCAGAGAGATCAGATGCCCTCGCTCCTCTTCCCTGTCCTGAGTGGAGGTCCTTAACCTAAAGGACCCTTTTGTCTTTACTAAAGATAAAAGCACGCTCCATCCACGTAGGCGCCCTTCCTCAACTGCGCGTGCACACACTCTTTGGCGCGCACACTCGGGGACGCAGTCTTCCGTGGTTAACCTGCTGGGGGGCCGGCACTGCCTGCCTCCTGCCTTGCGCCGTGCTCGCTTCCTGCCCCCTTGGGGACGGTTTCAGTTCTGAGGGAGGGGGCATAACCCTGTAGAGCTGGGGAGGGGGGTGCCTTCCTGGCCTGGGGTGTGTGCCTGGGGGCTGCCCCAAGGAGGACCCCCCTGGGTGTCAGTGCGGGCTGCCGGCTCTAGCCTAGGACACTTCTAGAGATTTGGGAGCAGTGACTGTGGAGGGAGGGATTTGGGAGGGATTTCACTGTGCACCTGTGGGGCCCCCCCGAAGCTGCCATTTTCTCCAGGGAAGGGTTCTCTATACTCTGGAGAGAATTCCAGGAGATCTCCAGCCCCCTCCCCTGAGGTTGGCAACCCTGGTGCCGGCTTCTAATTAAGTGGTTCCTTTAGCAGGGAGGCTCCTGGCTCTGAGGCCGCGAAGAGAATAGGATTCCATAGGCGTGATGATGGGAAGGACCGGCCGGGACCACCAAATGGAACACTTCGGCCAAACTCTGATGTGTGCTGCAAAGTGTGGGAGGTTGGGGGGTGCTTGGAGGTCCTGTTCCACCCGCGCCCCATAGACAGTTGGAAAGTCACTTGCTGCAAAGCATCTGAGGCAGGAATTGGCCTCCTGCCGTCACTTCCCTGGTGAGTGAAGAGGGTTCGGTGTCCCCTCCCAGGGTGGGCTGGCCTGTGCTGCCTTTCCCTGCGGCAATGCTTCCTCCGGAGGGTCCCACGCCCAGGAGCCCTCCCACGCCCCCAAGGCCTGTGGCTGCCCAAGTCCGTTTCTTCTCTGCCCTCCTCATGGGCCTACTGTGACGGATTCTTATCCGTGTCCTACTAAGCCCCCCCCCCCATCTCAGAGCAAAGATTTGTCTTGACTCTTGGACAGATTTCAACACTTAGTTAAGACCTGCAAAACAGAACTTGCTCTTTGAACAGATTTGTTTATCAGTACCTTATTTATAGGTTTCTTCGTGCAATACTTTTCCCCATCAAGACACATAGAAACCTTCTAAAGTTTATTTCTTTTTACTGAAATACACTCTAGTCTTTTTAAAGAAGCAAGATATCAAAACATATATGATTATTAATATAAATCCTACAAAGGTGGAACACAGAAAAGCAATATGAATTAGGTTTGCTAACATTTCCTAATTAAGTTTAAAACAATCAAAGTTTCTATGAAATGCATTAAGATTCCCTTAGCAATAGAAAAATTCTCACCCAGGTCCTTATGAGATTTCTTCCAATTAAAACTCTGACATACTATCAGAGTTGGCATTTTTTCTAGGTTATGTTATATAAAAATCTAAGATCTTTTTCATGTGATAGCACAGATAAACTTATGATTGGTTTAATACTTAATTAAATGTTTATATTTTCTATTGTATAACGTTCTAATCAGCCTAAAAATTATGTTGTATCCAACTTGCCAAAAAAATTTATGAATCTGTGAAAAATGACAGAGAGAGTTAAGTAAGTAGATCACCATTGGCCCATTCTATGATTGGAGAACATTAATCTAGATAGTGTCCACTACTTGTAATTAGCTGTCAGTGATGAAAGCACACCTGTATTGGTGATACATCATGTTTTAAAAAATACAAGGAAGTTCATGTAGCGAGAAGTTCACCAGAATACAAGTGTATTGCTGCAGTGTAGTGTACTTTAATCTGTATTAGTGCAACGCTCCTGCAGTGCAGCATCCAGGGGGTTAATGTGCCTCCCTTTGTGCCTTGGCCTCTCCCGGCCCCTCCTGCTCTCTGAGGAGCATCCCCGCCTTGCCCTCCCCAGTCCAGAGCCACTGCCAGCCTGCTGAAAGCCTCCCCCCCCCCTCCCCGGCCATGGCCTTTTGTGGTGGGCCTGCTCAGCGCATGGGCTTCCTTCACGGTCCTGACAGCACAAACTGAAAGGCTCATTCATGCCGAACAAAGCTGCCTTGGCTGGGCGCCCTTCTCCGCCAAAGGGAAGGCGCCTACTGCTGCTGCGGCTTCTTCTCAGGTGGGGCTGGTGCCAGTACGCTCCCCCATGCACACACGTGCACGCACACGCACACACACCTGAGAGCAGAAGGCATCAGTCCCCGCCAGCTTGGTTCAGATGCCAGCTGTCTTCTATGGATGCCAACAGATCTTCTATGAACTTCTCTAGAGGCTCTGGTGCCCAAGGAAGGCAAAGTTTTGACTGGGGAGCTGTCTGCAAGGGGAATGCCCTCTGTAGGCAGTCCAAGGCAGAGCCAGCCCAAGGGCCTAAGGCACTGTACTGGCTCATTTGCCACGTGCGGCAGTACTCCCAGAGCCTCCAGTGAAGCTGGGCAGAATCTGAGGGGCTGGCCCCAGCCCCCCCCCCCCCCGGGGACAGGCAGCTCCTGTTTGGAAGAACTCTCTCGGCAAGGGGCTGCTAGAGCTCTGGTGCTAGCCGCAGCAGCAGAGCGTGCCCGTGGGCCTCCTTTCGACCTCACGCAGCAGTCTCATTTGAACGAACTGCATACGTAGCTGCTTGGCAAACATAGCAGCCCAGTTTATACAAGTCCACATGCACGTGTAAAGCCCCCCCCCCCCACCGGCATTTGAACTGAGGCTTTGTCAGATTTGTCAGGGCTGCACCTACTTCTGTGGGACAGGGCTCAGGCCTACTGCCCCCCCCGCCCCCCCCCCCCCAAGAGGTTCATTTTGCCCTTTCATTTGCCTCTTTGGCAAAGCACCAGTTTCTGGCGGGCTTGGAAGCACAAGTTGTCTGCTAGATCTGCTGTTGGTTTGGTTAATTGATTTAATGTCAGGTTTAACTGTAACTTGCATTGAATCACAGAATCATAGTGCCTGGAAGAGGTCTTACAGGCCATCTAGTCCAACCCCCTGCCCAATGCAGGAACAGCCTAAAGCATCCCCAACAAGGATTCCTCCAGACATCCTTGAAGGCTGCCACTGAGGGGGAACCCACCACGTCCCCAGGCAGCTGTTTCCACTGCTGAATTACTCTTAATGTGAAGAAGTTTTTTCTAATGTCCAGTCGGTGCCTTCCCTCCTGTAGTTTAAACCTGCTGTTTAAACAGGTTATCCATGTTAAATTGCATCGTATTCAAATCTGCCTACTTTTCCAGTGTGTTCAGGTCCGGTTGAATTCTATCCCTGTCTTCAAGGGTGTTTGCCGCTCCTCCCAGTTTGGTGTCATCTGAAGATTACCTGAGGAATCCCTTCACACCCTCGTCCAGGTCATTTAGAAACATACTGAAAAGCCCTGGACCCAGAACCGAGCCCTGCGGCGTTCCACTGGGCACCTCCCTCCGATCAGACGTGACGCCATTGACAACCACTCTTTGTTTTTAAAGTTGTAAAGTTGAAAGCAGATGTTTTAAAGTTGAAAGCAGATGTATAAAAAGCCGCGTGCCCATACAGCAATAAAGAAATGAATCAATGACGTTACCCTCAGCTGGCATCTATATGTCTAATTCTGTGCCTAGCCTATGGATGCCAACCTCTGCGGGGCCTGGAGATTTCGTGAAATGACAACTGATCTCCAGAATTCAGAGATCAGTTCCCTGGAGGAAATGCATGGTTGCCAGGCCCTCTGCCCCAAGCTGGTGCTTCCCAGGGGAGGGCTTCCGGGGCAGCTCGGGTCCTTGCCCGCAACATCATCCCATCACCAGTGATGTGTTGACATCACTTCTTACACACCTGGAAGTGATATCATAACCTCACCGGGTGAAGCACCAATAGTTGGGCAAAACTCATAGAGCTTTACCCAGATACAAGGATGGTTCTGATCCTCCAGCCACATGGTGACGTCACTTCTGGGAGTGACATCTGTGCATTGCTAGCAACATAATTTCATTGCCGGTGAGCAGCCCCGCCCACTGCAGGTTGCCTTGCAGGATCTGGCAACCCTGGGAAAATGGCAGCTTCAGGGAGCAAACTCTATGGTATACCATAGATTATAGGTGAAATCCCTCCCCAAATTCCACCCTCTACAATTACTGCCCCCAGGTCTCTGGGAATTTCTCATGTCAGAGTTAGCAACGCTAATGTAGACCCAGAGGGAGGATAGAAAGATCCACATGATGGTGTCCGCGAACCTGGAAGAGCCGCCAGCCTGGCAGAAAACTCTTGATAGATAGACGGGCGGGGGGGGGGTGAGAAGAAAGTAAAAAAGATAAATAATGTATGAGGAATAAATGGGTCATTTCCTAGAAAAAGAGCTGGAGGAACTCATTAGCATAACTCATTAGCATATGCCACGTCCCTTGACATCACCGGCAGTGTGTCATTAGCATGCCTGATTTGCATATGCCACACCCCCTGACATCACCTACCCTGGCTGTTTTGGACCCAATCCTGGCCATTCAGGGCCGAAATTGGGCCTAAAATGGCAAAAAAGGGGCTGAAAATGGCCGAAAAGGCGCCCAAAATGGTCAGAATTGGGCCACTGCTGAGCAGGAGAGTGATCTACCACTCATCAGAGACCCGATCCTGGCCATTTGGGGACTATTCTTGGCTGTTTTGGGCCCGATCCTGGCCATTTTGGTCCCAATCCAGGCTGAAATGGGCCCCAAATGGCAGAAAATCAGGTGGGTGGGGCCACCTGACACGTGACTTCTTTGGAGAACTACCGGAACTGCGTTCCTGCGCATCCCCCCTCAAAATGAGCCCTGTGAATAAATGAATAAACCCTACCCAGCCTCATGCATGCTGCAGGCGATCCTTCTGCCCCACGAAATCTACGCAGATGATTCAGTTCTGTGGTGACTTGGAGGCCCTTTTCTCGCTGTTTGCGTCTGAAGAAGTCCTTCCCTCAAGCCTTGGAACAGAACGTGGATGGCCAGGCAGCATCTTCACAACGCAACAGTTCACAATCGATTGTTGCCCAACTGCCATCTCTACATCCCTCCGACAGTTGTAGCACCAATTGCCACCCACCCAGCACGGCAGGAAGCAGAACTCTCTATGGCTCCCTCTGAGGGTTACGGGGCCACATTAGATCCCTTTCACCACCACTAAGCCCAAACGGACGTGCTCAGGAATCCTCCCCTCCCTCCGCACATCCTCACCCGCGCTGAAAGAAACGCTATGAACAGCCTCAGGAATCATCCAGGCAACATGACTAAGGAGCTGACAAAGGAGGCACGGTTGTCATCATGGATAAACCTGACCACATCTGAGCGGCTGAAAGACCAATACGGTTTTCTACAAAAGCCTAACCTCAGATCCAACTCAGGAGTATCAAAGAGAATTAAACAGGATTCTAAAGGGATCAACCAAACATGTACAGGAACAAATCATAATGAACAAACCACAGGAACTTGGAACAGGCATTTTCTAGCTTCTGTGCAAAGCGCAAGCTTTGCAGCCCAGGATATCCTGTTGTTTTGGGCATGGGGACCACCACTGTTGGGCCGCCTGGGTACAGAGACTCCATTCTCAGACCATATGCCATCAGTGCCCCCAGTTACGTGGGAGACACCACAGGCTTCCTGAGAAAAGTACAGTCGGTTGACAGTCTACCAGGTAACGCTGTTTTGGCTACCAGGATGTATAGAGTCTCTATACAGCAACACCCCCAGAAAGATGGACTGCCAGCCATTAGGAACACCGTCACTCACAACACCACAGGTGGCCTTGCTACCAAGTTCTGCCAGTTTGCCCTCACCCGCAACTACTTCAAATTTGGTGAAGATTTATTCCTTCAAATCAACGGCACACTTACGGGCACTCGCATGGCACCGCAGCACGCCAACATTTTCGTGGCTGACTTGAAACAACACTTTCTCAGCTCCCACCCGCTAACACCCCTCCTGTACCTGGGATTTATGGGTGACATTTTCCTCATCTGAACATGCGGGGAAGAAGCACAGGAGGAATTCCACCGGCCTTCAGCAACTTCCATCGCACTTTCCGCCCGGCCATGGATCAATCCACACAGGAAGTACATTTTCTAGATACCACCGTATACATACATGAGGGACACTTGAGAAACACCTTATACAGGAAACCTACAGGTGGACAATCATGCCCACACACCTCCAGTCACTGTCCGAAGCACACCGAACGATCCACCATCTGCAGCCGAGCTCTACCCCACAGTCGTATCTGTTCCAGCCCCACTGAGAGAGATTTTCATCTGCAGGATCTACAACAAACATGTTTGGGACGGTAATACCTGCCTGACGTAGTAAGGAAACGGATCAACAAAGCCAGAAGAACACCAAGGGATAACCTGCTTGAGACAGGCCCAGCTGAAACAACAGCAGGATGCCGCCGGTGGTCTCACACGGCTGCCAGCGTCACCCAGTTCAACGCCTCCTCATCGACTGTGCTGGACAACAATACTCTTCTTGCACAAGCGTTGGGAGGCTGCTGTAGCACAGCGGTCGAGTGGCTGGGCTGCACGTCAGCAGTTTGGAGGGACAGGTCAGTGCCTGTGCAAAAGAACAAACGGACCTGCACCTGACATTAGACATCACAACACCCCCAAACCAGTAGGAGAACGTTTTACTCCTCCAGAACATCTCATTGCTTGCTTAACAGTGGCTGCCTTCAAACAGAGAAACTTCAGTGGGAGATTACAAGGTGAAATTGCTGCACCTGCGTCCATTTACTGGTTCAGAACAATAGACACACACACACACACACACACACACACACCCCGCAGGGGTGGGGAGCTGAACAGAGACTTTGGATCCTTATCTCACGACAGATGATAATTTCTGCTCCTATCTTTGCATCCGGATTCCCTTCCTCACGCCTTCTTGCTGGGATATAAAGGCACAGGGATCTCCATTTCTACTCCTATTTGAATAAGGGAGCTTGGAATCCCTCAAAAGTTTCCACCCTGAAAATCTTGCTGCTCTCTAAGGCGCCACTGGACTTCCTTAGCGGGACATTCCTTGCAAAGCTCCAATGGCTGCAAGACGAGCAGAGTCACCTTTCACAAGAAACCCTCTTGGGCATCATTCTTTCTCAGCCCAATCTACATTGCAGGGTTGTTGTGAAAATAGCACGGTGGAGGGGAAAGCCACGAGCACTGGCAAGTCTAACTTTATTGGTTTCAGTTTCCTGACAGGAAATGAGTGGGAGGGGGAGAAAGCAGGACTGAGCAGGGCAGCGCTGGGGGGGGGGAGGCAGTTTCTCTATGAGTCTGTGCGAGAACGACAGTCCGGCCGTGGGCCAACCTCCCAGGCCGCTCTCCCGGCCTGGCTGGCTTTGCAGAGGCGCCACGCGCTTGCCTTATCGATCGTCTGAGGGGCTCAGAGCCCAGCTTCGACCAGCCTCCCCAAGGGGCTGCCGCCGTCACGTTCGCATCCGGCTGCACTGATGTTGGCAACAGGGCCGCCCAGTGCTGCTGACGGCAAGAAGCCCTTGCAACTGGGCCAAAAGAAGCTCTTGGGGGCAGCCTGTCTCCCTCTCCCTAGCCACTCGGGAGGCCGGGGAGGTCTGGCAGCCCTCAGTGGAAGCAGGGCTCTGCCTCTGCCGCCTCCTCCTTCGCCTCCCCCCCCCCCCATTGGGATAGCTGGGCTTCCTGGCAGGGCAGCAAGGGCACCAGAGGTCTTCCTCTCTGTCCCTTGCTAGAGTTCTCCAAAGGAGAGCCCTCACTTGCCTGGCCCAGGAGCCAAGCCCTGCCAAGGCCGCCTGGCTGGGAGGAGGTGCCTGGGGGAGGCCGGGGTCACTGAGCATCCCCAGGGTTGGTGGGGGGCTCCAGGTGTGCCCCCCCCGGAGGAGGTCCTGGAGGCATTCTGGTGGGAAAGTTGTGCCTGCAGAGGGTGGAGCGCCGGCGGCAGAGGCACTGTTCCCCCTCCCCCTCTCCCAGGATGGTTGTCCGCCCTGTTGTGTTTCCCCAGTAACGGCAATTGTGTTATCGTGAGCAAAGAGTTAATGTGTGCAGGCTTATTGTATTAGCCTGAGTGTGCTGAGGGGGTCAGCGGGGCAGAGGGGGGCAGGGAGGGGGAGGGTCTTTGCTGGCTGCAGGCAGGCGCAGAGGCCCGACTTGCTCCCCCCCAGGGCAGCCCTGCTGCTGCTGGGCCCGGGATCCACAGGGGCTCCCCACAGAACCAGCCCAGAGGGAAGCCCGGAAGCGCTGCAGGTGGGGCTGCCTCTGTGAGCACACCCCCCACCCCTCCTGAGACCCATGTGCCTGGCAGGCAGTGACAAGTGGGAGCATCCGAAGAGACCCGGCAAGCCAGCTGAGCCCCTCCTGGGCACTGGCCACGGGTGCCCCCTCCAAAGCCACCCCTGAGCAGGAGAGGGAAGCCAGTCGAGGCTTGGGGGGGGGGGGAAAGCACCGAAGCTTCTCCTTGCGCAGCCAGACCTCTGCTCCCGGGACTCCAGCCAAAGGCACCCGCCTGGCCCGGCTCTCAGGAACGGGCTGGCCCCTGAAAAGAGAGCAGGCCGCTGAGCTCAGCCCCCGCGTGGATCTCCTGCCAGCCGCAGCCTCTGCACGAATGGAGCTCCCCTGCTGCAGCCTGAAGGTAACAATCCTGCCCTCCCAGGAAGGGAGTGGAGAAGGGGCAGGCCTCACTCCCTTAGCCATCACTGAACCCCCGGGCTGAACTTGGGGGGCCAGGGCTGGACTCGCAGACCGGCCCACAACAGAGGCAAAGGCCATCCCTTGGAGTCCAGGTGGGCATGCTCAGGGGGCGTGGGGCAGCGCACACGGGCTGGCCTGTCGAGCACCTGCAAGCCAGAACTACAGTGTGTGTGTGTGTGTGGGGGGGATGAGGCAGTGAGGGCGGGCGGGCATGCCAGGCAGTGGCGGGGCAGGGGGGATACTGGGGGGCGGGGGGGAGTTTGGCACAAGAGAGCTCCTCAGTGCAGGTTAGTGTCTGTGGACGGGGTGGCTCTTTCACGGATGCCCTGACTGGATGCGGCTGAGCGGCTCATCTGGGCCAGAGCTGCCGCCTCCTTCGGCTGGGGCTCCAGGAACGGACAGATGGCTTCTTTTTCTGGTCCGCAGCTTCCTCAGGAGTTAATCTGATGGCACAATGTGATGGCCGTTGGGAGCAGCTGTCTGGCCTGCTTCCCCTTGCCGCTATGTGTGGTCTGGGATGTCTGGGGGGGGGGAGAGAGAGGGCAGGCCTATGCCCACAGTGGGTCTGGGAGAGCTCGCGCACCAAGGAGTGGAGGCTGCGCCCCACTCCTGCCCTGGCCGGCCTCCCACGAAGCTGCCCCCCTTCCTTTGAACTTGGACAGGCAGGCCGTGTCCAGGCCTCGCCTACTTGGTCAGTGCCAGCAAAGCCACATCTCCGGCCACCAGGCGGACAGGGGCCGGTCGGTCATTTCTCCCCTGGCCTCGGCATTCCAGCCTTCTCTTCCTGCTGAGATACCGGCGGTGTCTCTCTCATGAAACTATACAAATATCTAATGCCAAAATCTAAAGGGCGCTTTCTGGCCTGCGGGGATTAGAGAAGTGTGTGTTTGCAACGAAACTGCAAAGGGACGGGTGGGAAAGGTCGGCTTGTTTTGAGAGCTCCGCTGGCGAGCGGGGCCATTTCCACAGTCCAGCACTGCAGGGCAGGACAGCCCTCCCGCTGTTAGTCTTGGTTTATTTATTATTATTATTTTTTCCACATTTCTATTCTGCCCTCCCTGCGAGTGGGCTCAGGGCGGATCACAACCCATTAAAATACAATAAAATTCATTTCCATAAAACATTTTAAAACATCATTAAAATAAAAACATATTTCGAATGATGCAGTCAGCCTTACAAACTAAAACAGGATGGTGGACAGCCTTCGCAGGGAGGGTTAGATTTTATACAATCCTTGTTGTTTCAGGCGGGCGGAGGCCCAGACCTCAGCCATGTGCCTCTGTCTTACAGGCCCAGCGAAAAGATAGTAGGTCTTGCCGGGCCCTGGTCTCAGCAGACAGAGCGTTCTACCAGGTGGGAGCCAGGACCGAGAAGGCCCTGGCTCTGGTCGAGGCTAAGCGGGCCTCCTTGGGGCCAGGGACCTCAGTGGCCTGAGGGCTTTTCTTTTCCGTGTGTTGGTCTGGGCTCCCCTCTCTGGGGACAGGTAATGTGGCCGCTGCTCCTCTGTTTCAGGCAGGGATCCTCTGAGCCCCAAGCCCTCCTCTGCCCTCTGCCAAGCTGGTCTCCACTGCTGGCCATGGGCAGCTCAGGGAGCAGGCCCAGCTGCCTGGGAGTTAAAAGCCAGAAATCAGAGGACTTCCTGAAAGACTCGTACCTCAAAGACTTGGGCCTGGATCCTGGGCCCTCCTCAGGGAGGAACAATGCGGAAGGCCACGCGGGCCCCCCGGAAAAGTCTCCCCTCAGCCCGATGGTGATAGAGAACGGCTGGCCGGGGGGAGCCCAGCAGGGCAGCCCCCTCCCAAAGCTGAACAACCGGGACGTCCAAGTGCAGAACCGGAGCGTGAGCTGCAACCCCCTGAAGGCCCACCTGGAGGCAGCGGGGGCAGCCTGGAGCCCCCCCAGGGGCCTGCTCCAGAGGAGGGGCGCAGGAAGCGGTTGGACCTGGAAGCCCCTGGAGGTGACGGAGGTGACGGAGACGACGGAGACGATTGTGACGGAGATCGTGGAGGTGACCGAGTACCCTGGCGGGGACAGAAGCCAAGAGCCTGTGGTCACCAGGACGGTGAAGGTGCTGACGGAGTGTGCAGGATCCCTGCCCGAGGTTAATACGGGGCGGTTGGGAGCAAGGGCAGAGGGGGGCCTGGAGCCTCGCCTTGCTGAGCCCTCCTCCTTTGCACCCCTCCTCCTCGGGCCAGCGCTCTGGCGGAGCGCTGCAGGAACGTCGTAGCGAAGGGAGAGGCCTGTGAGCCAGGTGACTGTAAGAATTACTGAGCATTCGGGGAAGGCGCTCCAGAAAAGCACAGCCAGGACTGCTTTCAGTTGCGGGAGGCTCCTGGCTCCAGGGCATCTCCCGTCCCTGCCTCAGCTACCTTTGCATGTGGCTCGATGCCCGATCTTGGTGGGAAGGCTCACCCGAGGAACTACCCAGAGAATCGGGGCCGGACCAGCTCTTTCCAGATACCTTGAACTGTGGCACGCCAACTGCAAGAGACCCCTCCCTGGCCTCCTGCCGCCAACGCCTATCCCGACCCACGACAGCTCCACCGGGCTCTGCCATCTTGGGCGGGGGCGGGGGGCAGGGGGGGGGAGGCAAGCAGCAGCCCTTCTTTCCTCCCACCCGAGGAGCTGCTCCTGGGCAAAGCGCTTCCTTTCCAGCCTCGTGGGCTTGGTTTCCCTCAGGCGCTGCAAGTCAAGCAGTGGTCTGAGAGGAAAGCTGGTGTTGGGGAGGTTGCTCAGGGGGGTTGGGCTGGGCCTGCCTCAGGCCAGAAGGCATGGCCCACTGGCCCATGTGCCCCTGCTGGACTGCTGGCCCAGGGTTAGGGCTTGTCCTCTTTCCCCCCCACAGGCAGTGGCCTTCCTCGGAGACCTGCGGAGCGCCGAGCAAACCCAGGAAAATGTCGGGAAGCTGCTCAGCTGGGTCAGGGACATGGAAGACCTTGTGGCCAACCAGAAAGCCCCGTCTTCAGAAGCCAAGGTGGTGAAGGCCCAGCTGCAGGAGCAAAAGGTGAGCCAAGCCCCGCAAGGCCGCCGCAGCCGGGCTTTTGTTCTCAGAGACCCCCAGGCCTCGGGCTTTAGTCAGAAGAGGAGCCTCCCCTGGCTGGAGGCCCGGAATCTGGGATCACAGGCCGGCTACACCCAGAAAGACCAGGCATGCTTCTTGGAAATGGGCTGGGGGGGGCCCACCTCGTTCGCAGCCAGCACACTCACTTCCATGAATTCATGCTGATGCCTGAGGAAGCGGGTGGGGGGGGCTGCCTGTGTTCCTGGACGCTTGCAAGGGAACGGGCTTTGCTCTGCATCCTCTTCCCCAGCAGAATCTTTGAACCTTTTGCACTCAGTGCCCACTTTAGCCTCCCCCTGCTCATCTCCTGGCAACGGTACAGGAGGAAAGATACCCATGGCGGACTTTGGGCCGTCTTTCCGTTTTCTTGTTGCAAGCATTAAAACCACGGTTCAGAGAATGGTATGGAGAGTCTGTTAGTGTTAGGTGGGTAGCCGTGTTGGTCTGCAGACCCGAAGGAGGGAGCTCTGTCTCTTGACATTTGACACCCTGGAAATCTTGTGGGTCTCATCTTACTAATTGGTGGTGGTGGTGGGCCATGGCCCTTGCTTACCTGCCCAGGGGAAGGCCGACCGCCACCTCGGGGTCATGAAGCCGTTTTCCTCAGGCCAGTTTGGCTGGGGATCCTGGCGGTGTTTCGCCATCTTCTGGGCATGGAGCAGGGGTTGTTGGGAGTGGGGGGGGGAGGGGAGGTAGTTGTGAATTTCCTGCATTGTGCAGGGGGTTGGACTAGATGACCCCGGAGGTCCCGCCCCTCTGATCCTATGACTTTGCCTCCCTTTTTTGACTGAGTCAGGTCAAGCAGTGGGTGTCCTTAAGCGATGCCTGTAGGCAGAAAAGGGCTGGATGAGCCTGGCACAGGCTGCGGCTCAGTGGGGAGCTGGCTGACACCCAAGCTGAGACGCTGCCTGCTCAGGACGGAGCTTTGCGGGCTGGCGGTCTTTGAGAGCTGCGTCTTCAGATCTGAACATCCGTCTCTAGTGTGGATAGCAGCACCTTCGATCAGCTTTGGTTGATCCCATCCTTGGAAGTGGCCCTGGCCTCCCTGGCCCAGGCACTAGCAGCAGTCAAGGTGAGATGGCTGCAAGGCACTCTGTGTGGGCGGCAGAGCTTTGGAAGGCAGTCCGGAAACAACAGCAGGTCCCGAAGGAGGCCGTGAGGCTAGACACTGGGTGACACCTGAGCCTTCCTTGGTTGTCTGCACGTTTCTGAGCCCGGCTGCAGGCGCTGGTTCTTCCGTGCAAAGGCCCGAATGGGCTGGGACCAGCATATCTGCATGGCCCCCCCCTCCTGCTCCTGCAAATGTCAGCCTGGGCGCTGAGCCCTTCCTCTCAGGGCCTCTTGACATGCAACAAAGCCCTCGGCAGGAGGACTTTGCATCAGGCATTCGGAGGGAGTTTGGTGCCTTCCAGCCCTGCGTGAGCCCTTTGCCCCTTGGGCAGAAATGGTGGCTCCCTCCACACTGTTTTCTGCCCCGTGGAGCCACTACCGGCAGCATTGTGAAACTGACACGCACCCCTTGTAAGTAAGGCGATTTTGCAAGGGAAATAGGCCCTTTTCACGCTACTTGCTTGCTTCCGAAACTTCGTGAAATGTAGGGCAAAACCCGCGGAAGACAGCGTCTTCTCGCAAGAGTTTTGTGCAACATCGCGCAAAATTTGCGCGAGAAGACGCTATCTTCCGCGGTTTTTGCGCTACATTTCGCGATGTTTCAGAAGCAAGTAAGTAGTGTGAAAAGGGCCATAGCCAGCTTATAGGGAAGCCAGCCGTTCTTTCTGGAAAGCCTTGAACTTGAAAGAGCAGAATAGAAATATTTTAAATGTATAACTATTACACTTCCCAGGGGAACAGGCAAGGGGTGAAGCAGCATTTTAGCAGAAATTCCCAAGCCAGCGGTGGTGCTCCTAGCCAGAGGCTTCTGGGAGGCAAGCGCCAGGTTCGCTCTGGTGCTCTCTCCACTATGCCCAGATCAGCACCACCAATGGCCTCATCTTGCAGGAGCAGCAGGGGGGCCACCTCTGCAGAGAAAGCCGTGTTTCCTGCCAGCAGAAGCTGTGCTGGGCTCAGTGCCAGAAACGAGGCTGGGTCGAACCTCTGGAGGAAGCTCAAAGGGGAAATAACCATGTAGCTACTTGCCCCACAGCCAGTCTGTGGAGGGAGGTGCCCTGAGGCCTGTAATGAGCCACCTTCCCTCTGGTGGGCTGTGGCGCAGTGTGCGGGCGGGCATTGTGGATGCCACCCCTGGGTGCTTCCACACCACTCACTGCTGCTTCCCCAGTGGAGATGGCTTTTCCTCCTCCTGCGTGAAAGCAACAAAGGTCCCTGGGAACATAACAGTTGAAACACTGGAATGGGATTAAAAAATAGAATCAGGTTAAAAGCAGTCATCAACAAGAAAGCCAAGCGGAAGGAGCAGCCCTCTCAATGGTTCTTTGAGCCACGGACGGGCTCTGAACTTGTGGAAACAGATCAGGAGAAAGTATTTTTGGCTATATAGGAAAACATCAAGTTATTGTGCAACAGTGGTGGCAAAAACAGAGATGCTCCATGGTAGGAATTATTCAGAAGGCGGTTGGAAATGAAAGGACCAGAGCTGGAATGCCTCGGCACACATCTCTGGTGCAACTGCATCTGGGGCACCGTGGACATTTCAGGTCGACTTTTGTCCCTCTCTGAGAGTGCTAGAACTCAGAGGCACCCGCCGATCCTGATGAGCAAAAGACTGAGGACACGTGGCAGGTCTCTCTTGGGAAGGCACTGTAGAAGGTGGGCGTCCTCACAGAGAAAGCCCCACAAAGGGAAAGGGAATGGCTGCGTGCCCTTGGTGGGCAGCAGGGCCCTCTGCCGTGCTCTCTCTGCACGCCCCCTCTGTGTGTGCCAGGTGTGCCAGACAGCCTGGTGCTGCCGAGCAGCCGGTGCCGCCTCGCCCCTGGTCAGGCAAGGGAACCAAGCTGGGGGGGGGGGGGAGACGCCTGGCTGGGTGCCAGGGCAGGCTCATGGGGCTGCCTCATGGGAAGGACGGGAGACCTTTGAAGGTTTGTTCTGGGAAGTCTCTGAAGTGCCCTTGCCAGGTGGGACTCGGGAGGGGGCCAAGGGGAGCCCCAGCCCCAGCCCCAGCCCCAGCCGAGTTCACTGCCACCCTGTCCCCCACAGCTCCTAAAGCGGCTCCTGGAGGAACGCCGAGTCCACGTGGAGCAGCTGCTGCAGGGTGGGCAGGTGCCCTTTGAACCCGCTGGCAGGACTGATGGACATGAAAGGAACGGGGGTCTCGCCAGTCTTCGGGAGAAGTGGATGGCCTTAACCCAGGAGGCAGAAGCCAGGTGAGCCCCAGCGAGCCAAGGGGGACTGGGCCTCCCCTCCCGGTGTGTGGGCCATTGAGCTCAGTCCTTGGAGTGCGTATTTGTGTGTTTTGGATCCTTCTTAGCCGCCTCTCCAGAAATCTGCTGAAGGTGGCTCATAACAAGCCTTCGGGAGCAGCAGGTTACAAAACCCTGACCTGACCTTCCCTGGATGTGACCTCGGTTACCATGGCCAACTTTTGCTTCTCAAAGAGAAAACACCCAACTGGTTTACCAGCTGGAGCCGCTTGGCCGTTGCTAGGCCAGTCCTCACAGCCACCTGGTGAAACGGGTCTCTTTTGCTCTCATTTGAAATATGAGGCTGGAGGCTGCAGGGAGAGTCGCTTGCCCAGAGCCGCTCTACACACTGCTGGCTACACACGCCCCGGGTGCCTGTGTGTTCCTTTCCTTTGCAGCCATGGTGGCCTTTGAAATCCTTCCCCAGGAGTCATTTCTGGGGCCGCTAGCTCCGCTCCACTTATCTCAGTTGCTGCCTTTTTTGGCCCGCTTGCCTGTTGGAAGGAAAGGCCCTTCCTTTTTTAAGGGTTTGCTAGATGGTTTTGCAAGAGCTCCCCCCATGATGGGGTCCTTCATCTGGCTCCTGGATAGAGTGGCACCCCAGTTCGCTGCCCCCATGGAACAGTCATGGTTCAGCCAAGACTGCTGGTGCCTGGAAGAGCCGTGGCTGTGAGCCCAATGGCAAAGCAAAGCCCCCTCGGGATTTCCCGCTGGGTCCTTCTCTCCAACAGCTTCCACACAAGGGCGCCTGCTCCCAAGGTTTCCCAGGCTTTGCAAAGGGCTCGGTGGTCTTCTAGTTGGACCTAATTTTCTTTCAGGCTTGGCCCAGGTGTCGCCTCCGGGGTCCAAGTGCAGTCCCTGCCTTGACCTGTGTGGTGGCAGGGTGAGGGCAACTCCCTTCCTCTGCCGAGATCTCTTCACTGCATTCTGCATTCATTTTTGGCTTGGGGACCTCACAGGCCCCCTGTACCCAGCCACCTGGCCTGGCCTTCACATTGGCACAGGGGTTTTGCTGGGCATGGCTCCCAGTGAGTTGGCATCCGGCTGTTGGCTCCTGCCAAGATGCTGAGGGAAGGAAAAGGGGGCCCAGCCAGCCGGCCTGGCCTCAACTGGAGGGTCCTGCCTGTGACATCCCCGCCCCCCCCCAAGCAGTTTTGGGTTTGTGGGCCCCTCGTGGCATGGAACGGGGGTGGGGCAAATGTACAGAGCAGTCGTCCGGGTCCGTGCGCCAGTCCCCTCTGGGGCCCATTGTGCCAACGGGCTCCCCTTCCGCGTGTGCGCTTGAAGGGCTCTTGATAGAAATGCCTCTCTGGGTCTACTGAACCTCGATTCCCCCGGGGCAGGGTGGGTCGGCCTGCCCCCCCCTTCTCGCCACCTTGCCTTCTCTCCGTCCCTCCAGGCACAGGTGCTTGGAGCAGATCCTTCCCGCCGCTCAGACCTTCCAGCACTCAGTCGACTCATTCCAGGACTGGTTGGGCTCCACCGAGCGCAAGCTGGCCCAGCTCTGGCAGGACAGCGGGGGCCTCAGCCGTGCACAGGACTCACACCAGCAGATCCAGGCAAGGCTTTGGGGGGGGGGCCTCCCGGGGCCACAGGAGGCGGTGCTGGGGAGGAGTTCTGGCAGAGCTCAGCTCTAAGGACGAGGGTCAGCAGGGAGCTGTGCCTTGAGCTGCTGGCCGTGAGCCTCCCCCCAGGGACGGAGCCTGGGCCTTTGAGCCTTCCTTCAGGGTTGGCAGGGTGTGAGAGGGGCCTGGCCTGCCAGGGGAAGGGGCCACAGGCCCAGCGCGAGTCCACCTGCCCCTGCCTCTAAGGAACTCCTGGCTGACGACAGGGGAGGGCGTGGATTTGGCGGGGGAGAGTGCGTGTGTCCCCTGGCTTTATTTGCCTCCTCCAGGAGCTGAGCAAGGAAATTCACTCCAAGCCGGAGGAACTGGAGCAGGTCCTGGGACACGGGCAGCGACTGCTGGGGATGGTGTCAGGCAAGTGCTGACTGCAGGGCAGGCCAGCCTGCCTTCGGAGTGGATGCGGGCGGAAGGGGCCTCTTCTGCAGCCCTGCGGCAGTAGTGGCTTTGGGAGCCCTCCCAGTGAAGGCCCTGGGGAGCAGGGCTGGTGAAGGCCCCCGCAGGGGCCCGGCTCGGTCTCCTCGGCATGCAAGACAGCCCTCTTCCACGTGCAGCCTCCGGGTTCCTCCTGAGCCCTCCTGGCCCGCAGCAGAGGGGTCCTCCCCAGAGGCCAGAGGGCTTGGAGGCACAGAGACCCGGCCAGCTGCGCTCCGCCTACCTGCCCGTTTGCCCAGCCGGCATGTTTCTGTCTTGCCCTCTGGCCGCACGGCTTTCTAAAGCCTTGTGCAGCAGATCAGGCTGAGACAGAGCGACTGCCTGAGGGTCAGCTGGGATTCGAGGGGGTGTTGCCCCCCCACACACTTTGGAGGCTGTGTGGGGCGGGAGGACTTTGCTTTGCTCTCCTCCAGACACTCGGACCTCTCAGGCACTCCTCCAGTCCTGCCTGGAGGCCCAAATGTGCGGGTTTCCTCAGTGGTCCAAATAGACCATTTCAGGTCAGAAAAACAGTGCAGGGTGGCGGGTGGGTGCCTGGAGCCCCTTCTCAACCACGCGGTGGTCCCGAGGCAAATGGGACACTGCACATGTGAGAAGAACCTTCACCGCACGTCTCACCCCCCCCCCCACACACCCCTATCTCGTGCCCCCTGTAACACGTGAATGAGCGCCATCCAGAGACGCGTTTTGGTGGCCCAGCTCAGATCCACACACCAAGGGGGCCTCCATGGCAGCGTCTCCTCTTCGGACCCTCTCACCACCCCACCGCCCTGCCGAGCTCTGCAGGCCTGGCAAGGTGACGGATGGGCCACTCTAGCGGAGACATCAGGGGCACCAGCAGGCAGCAAGAGGACAAGCCTTGGGGGGGGAGGGGAGGGGGAGGCTCCTGCTGATTCCAGGGCCTCGGGCTCTGCCCCTGCAGATGAAGAAGCCCAGCTTGCCCAAGAGAAGGTGGACTCCCTGCGGATGAGGTTCCTGATCGTGGGCCGGAGCAGCACTGACATCTTGCACCGTCTGGAGCAGACCCTGGAGGCCTCCTCCCGTCTGCAGCCCCCCCAGGAGGACCTGGCCCTGTGGCTGTGCCGCATGGAACGGGAACTGTCCCCCCAGGGCAGGCAGCCTGGAGACGGGCCTCGTCCCGTCAGCACTGCGGATAGAGAGAAGGTGACGGGCAGGGGTGGGGCAGAGGCCACTTGCTGGCGGGCTGGCGGGCGGGGGGCGTCTCCCTGGCCTCCCTTTCTGGGCCGGGGGAGGCATGCCCATGCAGAGCCCAGACCAAAGTCCTAACTTGCTCTGCCTCCAATGCTTAGCAGGACCTCTCGGGTGGGATAGGGCGGCAACGGCTGGGGAGGCCGCACCCCCTTGCTCCCTTCCTTCCCTTTCGGGGGATACCGGATCTTACCTCCCCGAAGGAAGGATGCAGGGAGGTGGCCCTGGGTTTCAAGCCAGGACTTTTGGCCAGCACAGCCATGCGGTCCCCCGATCGGCAGCCCAGAGCATCTCCAGCACACCAGCCTCCCCAGCTGCCACCCTCTCTCCACACAAGGGGGGGGGGCTCCTTGTTCCCTGAGGACTTCCTCCTGTGTAAGGATCATGGGAGGAAGGCCCCGCCCCTGCCCCAGCCACCAAAGGGCTGACTTGGCTGCATCTGCCTCAGTTTGAGCAGGCTCTGGGGTCTGAAGAGGCCCACGTGTCCCGCCTCAGGAAGCGCCTGGAAGAGCTGGCCAAAGTCCACCTAGATGCCCACGCCATCCACGTGCAGGTCTCCGATCAGAAGGTTGGTCCGTGGGGCCTGATGGCCCCTTGAGGGAGGGGGAGCAGAGATTCCGCGGGCAGAGGGGCGGCTAGCTGGGAGAATGGCCACAGGATGCCCTGTAGGTGGGCGCAAGGGGGTGGGGGTGGGAACTGTCCTGTCCCAGCCAGACTAGCCCCCCCCCCCCCGCCCTGCCATTCAGAATGAGTGGGCGCCTCCCTAGAGTCAGGAAGTAGCCATGGCTCAGTGGTGTGAGCAGAAGGCCCCAGGGTCAATTCCCACCCTCTCCGAGTAGAAAGGTCAGGTCGTGGGAAGACCCTGCCCTGAGGCCCCGAAGAGCCGTTGCCCGCCCGAGGAGGCAGGACTGGCCAAGGGTCTGACTCGGCACAAGGCACCTCCGTGTGTTTGCAGCAGTCCAAAGGCCAGCCTCAGTGTGGGACTGCCCACGCGGCAGCCCCGATCCACCTGCAGGACCAGGCCGCAGCGTGGCTCAAGCAGATAGCAGGTGGTCTGCTACGAGGGGCTTCCCAGGCAGGTGGCACACCTCACACACCTACGTGACTCAAAGGAAGGCAAGGAATCCTTATGGGAGATTGAGGGAGGGCTCATTTCTGACCCCAAAGCCTGTCCTCTGAGTAGCCAAACGGGGCCCCTGCCTGTCCCATCCTTCGTATGACCGTAGCCCCCTTCATCCCCAGCTCCTGGCTGCAGAGATCCTGCGCCACCATGGCCTGGTGGAACGGCTTGTGGCTATAGCAGACCCACTGCTCCTCTCCTGCCCTCCGGCTGAGCAACAGCAGCTCCAGGTAAGGCAAGAAGGCCACGTAAGCGGAGGAGGGCTGGGGTATCCCGGAGCCCCTGCGGTGCCCCCTCTGGCCACTGGGGGGAGAAGGTGTTCCCCTTTCCTGACCCACACCTGGAGCCAGCCACGCCTTCCCAGGGAATTGGGAGAAAACGTGAGCCGGCTCAGCAGTTCATGCCCTCTCCCTCCCCCCCCCCTCTCTCACACACACACACACAACCGCTACACTCTCCTTGCTCTGGCTTCATCGAGATCACCAAAAGTCAAGGTTTTATCACCAGCCGCTTTGCTTTAAAAGGACTGGTGGTAGACTGGAGAAATGCATGAAATCAGCAGGGATGAGAGAGTGTCAAGAGGCATCCCGACATGGTCTCTCTCTGGGCAAGAGCATGGGGGAGGGGGCTTCCCTCTCCCACCCCCGCTAACTCTGAGCCATTGCGAAGGCAGGGCACAGCAATTCCCAAGGCAGCACAGGCTGTTTGAATCAGTCATGACTTGCGCCGCTTTCAGAGGAAGGGCCCGGTAAGCAGGAGTCTTGTGAGCCCTCAGTAGGGCCTTGGGGACGAGAATCCCCTTTGGCAGATGCTAACAGCAGGCCAGGAAGCAGAAAGGGGGACGGGCAGGGTGAGCAGTCCTGAGGTCAGAGTCAGAGGGAATCCGGTCACAAGAAGAGTCGTGCTGTGAGCTCGTTTTTCTCAGCCGGTTCAGGCTGAGAAGTGCAGAAGTGCAGGCTGGCTCTGAGGCAGAGTGAAGCAAAGCCAGGGCCACCTGCCCTCTGAGCCACCAGGCAATCCCAGGCCCCACCCACAGCCTGCCCCCCTCCCACCCATGCCCTGGCAGCTTTTCCTTGGCCAGTCTCACGGGTCGACCAGAGCTGTGTGCAGGAGAAGCCGAGGCGCAGGGCAGCGTGCACGTGGAGGGCCCTCAGCTGGAACAACAGGCGGGACTTTCACACAGGCCGGGGTGGACTGGGAAGGAGCCCTGCCTTTGCTGCATAGCCACAAAACAGGTTGGGGGTGGCTGACGGCTCCCCAACACGAAGAAAACCTCCCTTACTATGGAGTGGTGGTCGATTGCCTGTAAAGAAAGAGGGAGGGACAGGCTGGACGGTCCGGCTGTGCTGGGCTCCCACAGGGGAGGCGGATGGTGGGGGCAAAGGTGCTTCTTTAGGGCTATCCCCTCACTAGGGTTGCCAAGGAGGCAGGGGCCTGGGGCCTGGGGGGTGGGGTAGGGGGCAGCAGGGTACCTCTGGCACAATGGAGGAGCTTCCAAACGGGCAATTTTGATTGAATCTGGCTTCAGCATGGCCCACAGCGCCCCCATCACACAGCACAACGGGGGAGTGCCGGAGCACACACATGCTTCCCCCGTGCCTCCCCCCCCCATCACTGGCCCAGTGAGCGAGGCTTAGGGATCCCATTCCCTGGTGGGGGTGAGGGACCCCCTGCTCCCAGTCTCTGCCCCCTGCCCCTCTCACCTGGCTGGTCGGGGGTGGAAGGTGTGGGAACGGGCCTAGGAACTCCTCAGCATGCTCTGGGGTACTATGGAGCACTTCCTCGTCATGCCAGACAGCGTATTTCAAACATCGTTAAAGGAAAGACACTTGAAATTCACCTTCTCTTGCCTGGCTTCTGCTTAGAGAGAACCGAAGGTTGTTGGGCTGGCTCTGTTCATGCAAGATGTAAAAGTTGGCTCGTTGTTGGATTACTGTAATGAGCCCGACATGGGGCTGCCCTTGAGGTTACCCCAGGAACCACAACTGGTTTAGAAGGAAGTAGCTGACGGTGACACACCTGCCCCTCCCAGAGCCCCTGTTTGTTTCCAGGTTCAATTCAAGTTGCCAGTTATGATGACCCCAAGAGACCTTCGTGGCCTGGGGCCCACACCCCTGCAGGGCTGGCTCCTCTCAGACGCACCTGCCTCTTCTGGGTGCCCCTTCCCTTACGGGAGCCCACCTGGCATCTGCTGCAGCCTGTGCTTTCCCCACGGAACAGGCTCCCGGAGGAGAGAGGGGCATCGCCTCGAGGCGTTTTAAAGAGGCGCTGCAACAGCAGTCTATTCACGGGAGCTTTAATGGGGGTTGAGCTGCAGGCGTCTTTGGGGTAGGTGGGGGGCTTTACTTGAGTTTTTCTAGATATGTTTTAAAATTTGGAATTGTAAGCCATTGTGACCCTGACCTCGATAGCCCAGGCAAGCCTGATCTCATCAATAATAATAATAATAATAATAATAATAATAATAATAATAATAATAATAATAATAATAATAATTTGAGTTATTTTTGATGTCCCGCTCAGCAAGCCTTTTAAAGGGGCAGAATTTAAAGTCTCCTGCAAGGAAGCTCCCAAGCTATGATTAAGCTGGTCAAGTTGAGCAGAGATGCTATTCAGCTGTTGAAAAATTTCAATAACGGTTTGTGCCGTCAGCAGACTATGATCTAATAATAATAACATTTGATTTATATACCGCCTTTCAGGACAACTTAACGCCCACTCAGAGTGGTTTACAAAGTATGCTATTATTATCCCCACAACAATAATCCCTCTGTGAGGTGGGTGGGGCTGAGAGAGCTGTGAGAGAGATGTGACTAGCTCAAGGTCACCCAGCTGGCTCCAAGCGGAGGAGTGGGGAATCAAACCTGGTTCTCCAGATCAGAGTCCTGCCGCTCTTAACCACTACACCAAACTGGCTCTCTGCAAGCTAAACAGGGTTGGCCTTGGTTAGTGATTGGATGGGAGACCTCCCCCAAAGACCAGGGGTGCCGAATCAGGCAATGGCAAACCAATTCCGTTAGTTTATTGCCTTGAAAACCCCAGCAGGGATTGCCATAAATCAGCTCTGACTTGATGGCACTCTCCACACACACACACCAAGCCCCCCGTGAACCAGAAAGGAAAGGGAGGGTGTGCAAACAGTAATGGATGCATAAACTTGGGTGGGTAAAATGAGCCAGAGGGCTTGGCGGTGCAGCTGCTGCTGTGGTGGTGGCCCAGCCGCTCCTGCTGCTCCGCCTGCCACTGGGGAAGGGGACGGGGCACCTGGAATGAACCAGGCAGGGAGAACAAAGGAAGGCGTCCGTGCCCCAAAGCTGGCTTGGCCCTCCCTCCGCAGCGGGGGAACAGCCCCAACTCGCGCCCTATTGCATATCTTGTGTGCCCCACAGCCATTGGTACAGCCGCTGCAGGAACAGGCAGAGCGCCTCTTGTGTCAGAGTTCAGCCTGCACCATGCAGCTGGAGCATGCCCAGTTGCTGCTGGCCCAGTATGCAGAGGCCCAGGAGGAGCTCTTCCCATGGCTGGAAGAGACCCAGCAGGCAGTGGGGCGCTTCTCTCCAGACGCCATCGGCTGCGACACCCTCAAGGACCAGCAGGAGCTGCTGCAGGTGAGGGAGGGAGCTGCGGGGGGGGGGCAGGGGGGCAGCATCCAGCGCCCTCATGGTGCCGAGGGCCTTCTAGCTCACACCCCACCTCTGGCTTGCACAGTGTCTTCGGGAGGCCATTGCGGAACACAGGCCCTTGATGACCAAGCTGCAGCGTGTGTCCGCGCAGCTAGCCCAGCTCTGCCCACAGGAGGCGGCCCCCTTCCAGCAGGGCTGGCAACTGGCGGAGGAGCAGTACGGGGGCATCCGGGAGCATGTCCGCCAGGCTGCGTCCGTTTTGGAAGATGCTCTCCCCCGCTACGGCCAGGTAAGCCACCAGCTGGGTATCAGGGCACCGCCTGCGCTGGAGAGCTCCTCTCAAGCTGGGGAATGGGAGACCGGAGCCAGCAGCCGAGGGCAGAGCCTGGGCCAGGCACTCCTGCCTGACCCGGGCTTGCTGAGCCGCCCTCTTCCTCCCTGCTCCCTTCCCTTCCGAGGGCCACTGGGGCACACCCAACTCAGAGTTTTACTGCCAGCCAGGGAGCCACGAAAACCCAAGACTATGGAAAGCTAAGTTCTGGAAGCTTTCTTGTTCTCGATTAAATATGTAAACCGTACATGTTATGTAAATAGCATGTTTTTAGTCTGCATAATGAATCCAGGATATCAGATATCTTAGGCACGGACTCCTTGCCCAGAGGAAATAGAAGCGTGAACAATATGTTCCAGACAGTGCGGGGAAAGATTTGGTTTCAGAACAGGGGGGGCCCTGGTTTGGGTCAGAACCACCCTAATGGACAGGAAGAAGAGTGTGTCTCTGGTTCCACCCATGTTGTGTGGAGAGAGAACAAAAAGAGGGTTGTAATCTTCGCCCCCCCCCCCCGTTTGCTTTTGCTGTTCAGAACTGGCTCCCACACTCTGCAGTCAGTGCTTTAGAGGGGTAAAATCAAAAAGAGTCCAGTAGCACCTTTAAGACTAACCCATTTTATTGTAGCATAAGCTTTCAAGAATCAAGTTCTCTTTGTCAGATGCATGGTACAGAAAATTGGTTAGTCTTAAAGGTGCTACTGGACTCTTTTTGATTTTGCTACCACAGACTAACACGGCTAACTCCTCTGCATCTTAGAGGGGTAAAGGTTTTCTTTTGAAATGCTAACAATCAAGCCAGGAGCCTAGTTTCCAACAGTTCAACCAAGGGGAGGCTGAAGGGATGAAATTCCTCTCCTTTCCTTGCGTGGCTCCAAGGCTAACTGAAGCCGCACGAGCTTTGCCTTTTCTGCATGGCAGGAGAGGCACCCTCTCTTGCCTCCTTTGTGTGCACCCTCAGTGCAGGCCGTGTGCTCGCTCTCTGTGCGCAAGAGACCTCGGAGCCAGTCATTGGCCTCCGAGGAGCCTGCCTAGGAAAGACCCTCAGAATAGCAGTCCTGGGTTATATGAACCCGGTGCCACGAAGCTCCACGAATGCCGAAAACAGGTGCAGAAGTAACAGCCCCCGGGTTTGAATTGTTGCAGCCTGGCGGGGCAGTTGAGCTTCTAGCTCTGCCGCTGGGACTGGGCTCTGGGACCCCCAGGACCCTCCCGCCACTGTCGGACGTGAGCCTTGCTGCTCCGTTCTCCCAAGAGGAGCTTCCTAGTAGCCTGCTGGGGCAAGTCCCCGGCTCCAGCCCTCTCTTGTGCCTTCCTTGCAGCTGTCGGAGCGCCTGGAACTGATGGCGGAGTGCCTGGAGAGGCTGCAGAGCCAGGAGCCGAACCCGCCTGTGGTGCGGGGGGACTTGGCGTGGCTGCGGGAGCAAGTGAGAGGCAACAGCCTCAGGCTGGCCGAACTGGAGCAGCTTGCCGTGGCTCTGGAGACCCTCCGTGGGCAGCGGGATGAGCTGCTGGCCACCATGCAGGCTGGTGCAAGCGCAGGTACGCCCCCCCCCGCGGCATCTCTTGCAGCCCCAAGCCAACCGCAGCGTGCGTGCGCGTGTGCATGCGCGTATGTGCGTGTCAGCCAGTCAGCCAAATGCGTAGCTTGCCGTGAGCCAGGAAGGGCCCCTGGACTGGCTGACGTGGCTTCTCCGCTGCTCCCCCTCTTACCTCCACTGTTGCGAGATGCCTCGGCCCCCTGGAGAGCGTCCCTTGCCCTTTGTCACCCGAGTCCCATGAGCCTCTCCTGTTTCGTGAGGGAACAAGGCCCCCCGCCTCAGCCCCTGGGCCAGCCCAGCCCCTGGCCCCTCTCCTAGCGCTGCCCTCTCCTGCTGACAGGGATCCAGGCTCGCGTGGAGCAGCTTCAGAGCCGATGGCAAGGGCTGTGGCAGCAAGCGGAGGAGCGGGAGAGCTGGCTTCAGGGCCTGCTGGCGCTGGCTGACCGCTTCTGGCGTGGGCTGTCCAGCCTGGGGGCCAGCGTGGGCGACGCCCAGCAGGTGCTGCTGGACCTGGAGGAGGCCCCCTCGGACCCCGAGGCCGTTCGGGCCAAGCTCGGGACCATGCAGGTACGGCGGCCGTGGCTTCCGGGGACTCCTGGCCCGGCAGGGGATGGTGCGTGGGCATGCCCTGGTGCTCCCTGGGGGGGAGAGCAGCCGGAGGAGCGGCCACGCTGGCTCTGGACTCGACTTCCCTGCTTGCATCAGCATCTCCATTTCATCTGTCAACGCGCATTGAAGGCAGTGGCGGTGTGGCATAGTGGTTAAGCCAGTTTGGTGCAGTGGTTAAGAGCGGCAGGACTCTAATCTGGACAGCCGGGTTTGACTCCCCACTCCTCCACTTGAAGCCAGCTGGGTGACCTTGGGTCAGTCACAGCTCTCTCAGAGCTCTCTCAGCCCCACCCACCTCACAGGGGGATTATTGTTGTGGGGACAATAATGACATACTTTGTAAACCACTCTGAGTGGGCGTTAAGTTGTCCTGAAGGGCAGTATAATCGAACGTTGTTGTTGTTGTTGTTGTTAAGTGGCTGAACTGCAAATTAGCCCCCTGCTGGTTCAACTCCCACTCCTGCCATGAGCTCAACAGGCGGCCTTGGGTGAGCCCCTCCTCTCAGCCCAGCTCCCCAGCGGCATTGTGGGAACAATGATAACACTACCTTTCCCCCCACTCTGAGTGGGCACTCCTCTGCCCAGAAGGGCGGTATAGAGGCACATCTTCTGGGCATGGAGCAGGGGTCACTGGGGGTGTGGGGAGGGGGGCTAGTTGTGAATTTCCTGCCTTTTGCAGGGGGTTGGACTAGATGACCCTGGCGGTCCCTTCCACCCCTATGATTCTATGTTTCCCCTTCTCTTCCGCAACATCTTAAGTAACTCTGGCGAAGGGCGCTACAAGAACAGCCTTGATAGTTTGGGCTCAGGGACTGCGCCTTGTGTTTTTCAAAGCAATAGCAACTAAAGCCAGTTGGGTCTGTCTGCTTAGCTGGAGGATGCCACTTGGGGACCAAGTGGCAGCTGAAGAGACCACCGGAGGTCCCCTACTTGCGCAGCCTGCCGCCAGCTCTGTCCTTCCCAGTCAGCCAAGATCTGATTCCCCGCAAGCCAGCGGCCAGGCAGCCCTGCCTGTTGTCCTCGCAGCCGTCTCTGCAGGCGATCCCCTTGATGTAGCTACCCAGCCCTTCCCCCCTTTGCCGCTCCAGGTGCTGCGAGAGGAGATTGACGCTCTGCAGAGCGAGCTGGATTCCTTGGGTGTCTTGGGCACGCAGCTGATGTCCTCCTGCGGAGACGGGGACAAGCCAGATGTCACCAAGAGCTTGGACGATGTAAGCAGGGTGGACTCTAAAGCTGCAATGCCACAGGGGCTGCATGGCCGTCTGGGGCTCTGGGAGGGGATGCGTGGAGGGTGCACGGGCAGGGCATTTTCCAAGACCGACTCCCGTGGGAAAGTGATTGTGCACGGCACTCCTGACACACAGCCCCCTCCCCATGCCAGCCAGCTGGCATGGGAATGGGGGGGGGGTCAACCAGGACCCGGGAAGAGGCAGGCTGCCATTGCCTCTTGGCCGTAAAGCTCCCTGAGCAACTTTGGGCCGGCCCTTCCGGCTCAGCCTAGCCCTCCTCACAGGGCTGTTTACAAGGATAAAATGAAGGCAGGGCGCCAGGTGAACTCCTTGGCGAGCAGCGGCGGGGGGTGGGGGGGGGGAGTGCAGGGCATCACGCGGGGCCAGCTTCCTCATGAGGAGGACGTTCAGAAGACTTGCGGCCTCTTGTCAGGAGCTGGCTGTTTTTGATGTACCGATGCAGCAGATACGGGAGGCCAGCGGGCGCTTCTGTTCCTAGCCCCTTGCCTCCTGCCAGCCCCTTCTCCCAGCCTTGCTCTGCCCCCTGCAAAAGTTAGTCCATCCCCTCCCAACCAGGAACTTATGGCACATCACAAACCCCTGGCGTAGCCACTAGCCGTCCATCACCAGCCATTCCTCGTGGAGACTCCTTCCATGACGTGCGCCTCCCTCGCTGGCGCAGCCAGGCTTTGGGTTCCCATATGGGCTCTCCAGGATGACCCAAGTGGGTGGCAGGGGCTCACGGGTGGGCGGGCGCTCTGCGCGCTGCTTCCGCCCACCTGTTGGGTTCGCTCCCTTCCCCTTTCCGCAGCTTTACTCCTCCTGGAGCAGCCTCAGCAAGATGTGGACGGAGCGGCAAGGCCGGCTGGCGGAGCAGCTGCAGGCCTCCCTCCTGTGCCGGGAGACTGTGGAGGTGAGAGGGCACCCGTAGGCCCCGCTCCGCCCCCAGCCCCGGGCTCGTCTTTTCCCTGGGGGCCAGCACTGGCCCTGGGGGCTGTTGCCTCGCCAGCCTGCTCCTCGGCCTCCTGGGCATGGGGCCTGCCGCTGTGGATGCGTTCGACCTGAGGCTGCAGCTCCCTGGCCCCACAGGTTGGGTGTGTGTGTGTGCTCCTGGCTGCAGTGGCGAGAAGAGTGGCAGGCAGCCCGTCCCCGAGGGCCAAGGGTCGGCCTCTGCTGGGCTTGGGCCTGGAGCTCACCCTTCCAGGATCCTGCCCCCAGTTCCCTGCTGTGTCTGCCCCCCCCCCCCAGAGGCTGTTGGGCTGGATGGAGACAGCGGAGCAGCGGATTGCAGAGGCGTTCCTGGTGGGAGGGGAGCCAAGTGTGGCCAAGCAGCAGCTGCTGGAGCTGAAGGTGAGGAGGAGTCTGGGGCGGAGACAGCCCCCCCCCCCCCCCCCGTGCATGAGAGGGGACGGGGGAGGCCCTTCTGTGCATGCTGGCCTGGGAGGGGCCCATGGCTTCCTACACTTCTCCTACCCCAGAGGGACGCTGTGGCTGGCTGAGACAGAAGGGCGCGCGTGTGTGAGACAGAGATCCTGCCGAGGGTGCATTGTGTGGGTCTCAGCAGCCACAGGAAACCTGAAGCAAGCTTGGGAAGGCCAGCGAGGAGGGAAATGGGAGAACTCGGCCCCCTCCCTGACCCCCCAATCCCGTTGGGCAGGACTTCAAACGAGAGCTGTACCAGTGCAGGGTGGATCTGGAAAGCCTGCCCCACCGCGGGGGGACCCCGAACGCCACCAGCGGCTTGCGAGAGCGCTGGCACCGCCTGGAGGAGGAGATTGTGGGCCGGCAGGTGAGGCCTCTGCAGCGGGCGTAAGATGGCAAGAGGGGCAGGAGAGCCGGCCCTGCCGCCGCTGCCGCTGCTGCTGCTTTCCCGCCTGGCAGCCTTGCGCGGCTCCAGTCTGGCCAGTGGCCTCCTGTGGGGCTGGGCTGTGGCCAGGCTGCTGGGGGTGGCGCCTTTGCCTTCCTGACAGACTCTCTGCCCCCCGCCCCGCCCCCAGTCTGAGAAAAGAAGAGCCCCCTGGAGCTGGCCTGGCCAGGGGTGCAGCACTCCCCAGTGCCCCCTCCCCGGCCTGTGTGCGCCCTTTGCCCAAGGCCAGCTGACTCTGGGGGGGGGGGGTCCCGTGGGGCTTCTCTGTTGCAGCATCAGCTGGAAGACGCCCTCCTGGGCCTGGGCCAGTTCCAGAGCCAGCTGGAAGAGCTGCTGCTCTGGCTTCTGCACACCGTGGAGCAGTTGCAGGGCCCGCTGCCCCGCTGCCTGGACCTGCAGAGCTGCGAGATTGAGCTGGCTAAGCACAAGGCAAGGCATGGGGGCCCAGGAGGGGGCCGGGGCGGGGGGGGGTGCCCCCTGGAGGCCCCGGCTCACCTGGCTGGTGCTCCCCCGGCAGGTGCTGCAGAACGACATCCTGTCTCGCGCTCGCACGGTGCAGTCGGTGACTGAGGCTGGCCAAGGCTTGCTGCTCTCCGGTGGGGGGGTCTCCGCAGACGGCCTGCAGGGCAGCCTCCAGCAGCTCCACCAGCACTGGGACTTTGTGCTGGCCCAGATGGCCAGTCGCCAGCTGGAACTGGAGAACAACCTCAGCCAGGTAACCCAGGGCGGGGGCAGCTGGGGGGGGGCGCCTGTCCACACCCCCGGAGCAGTTGCTGCGCTGGCATTGGCCTGGCCCCTTGCGTGGCAGTCCCTGGAGCCCGTGGGGCCACGGAGCCCGAGCTGGCCTCTCCCCGCTCCCCGTCCTGCTGGGTCGAGGCGGCTCAGCCCCTGCAACCTCCACCGTGCCCAGGGGCCGAGCGTCCTACCGTGGGTGCTTCTGCCCCTCGCAGGTGCAGGACGTCACCTTGGAGGCCACAGAGCTGCTCCAGTGGCTGGACCACGTGGAAGTGCAGCTCTGCTCTGCCAAGCCCACCTGGGGCCACCTGGAGACTGCCAAGGACAAGCTGACAGCACACCTGGTGAGCTCAGTTTATCTTTATTTTATTTACTTGTGGTCCGGCTTTCTCACTGGGATTCAAGGCAGACGGCAGAGTGGAATTCAGTATGATCTGCAGCCGGAACATTTATTAAACAAGGCGACAGCATGCAGGCTGCAGAAAATAAGCCCCCTCGAGATGACGTGATAAATCACAGTGAGAGAGCCTGTCAAAGCATCTCTTTGAACCATTTCCTTACGGTACAGCCCTGTGGCTGGTGTCAAACAGCCCTCCTGAATCATCCCGTTTGCCCTGCTGACCTCCCCAGGCAGGCTGTTCCATGCGGGAGGGGCTGCTACGGAGAACGCACATTTACGGGCAGCTCTTGCTTCGGCCCATTTGCAGAGTGGCACCCGCAGAAGGCCCTGTTCAGACAAGCGAAGCTGCTGTGGTGGAGCACAGGGAGAGAGAGCGTCCGGTAGATACGAGGGACCACGGCCATGAAGGGCTGATGGGCGATGGTAACTAATGGGCAGCCAGTGGAGCGACTGAAAAAGGGGGTCAGAGGCACGCTCTGCTTAGCTCCTGATAATAATTGAGCGGTGGTTTTCTGCACCAGCTAGAGTCTCCAAGTTGTGTCTCTTTTTTTTTTTATAATATTTTTTATTTTTCAATATCTAACATACAAAACTACTGCATACATATATAACCTACAAGACAGTAACTACAAAAGACTACAATAGCACAAGGGATGGGGAAGAAGGGGGAAAAAAGAGAAAGGGAAGGAGGGGTGGAAAAAAGGGGAAGGTGACCTACAAACACTAAACACTACATTTCAATGCTTTCCCTTCATACTGCCATGAGTCTCCAAGTTGTCTCTGAGGGTGGGCCGGTGTAGAGTGTGCTACAGTAGTCTAGTCTCGGTGTTAGCATGGCATGGATCTGGGTGGCCGGATTGGCCGTGGCAAGGCAGGTAGTGGGGAGAAGGCCTTTCTTGCAGCTGCCTTGACTTGCTTCTCCAACAGCAGCGCTGCATCCAGTTTAACCCCCGGGCTCTTGACTGAGTCTCCAAGGGTCAGCTGAACCCCACTGAAAGTGGGCAACAGGCTCTTCCAGGTCTCTGCCTTCCCAACCAGTACCATCTTGTCTGGGGTCAGCTTCGGTTTGTTTACTTTCAACCATTTGATCAAAGCTGTCAGGCAGCGACTTAAGGCTTCTACTGCATCACCAGCTGGTTCGGATTTGGTGCGATGCAGAGCTGGGTGTCCTCTGCCTGCTGGTGACGTCCAGTTCCGTAGCCACAAATGATTCCTCCTAAAGAGATTACGTAGAGGTTGAGCGACACGGGGGATGAGCCTGTGCCCTGTGGAGCCCTGCCAGATAACTCCCCCTCTGGATGGAGGCAGCTGGTCTCCAACAGGAACCCTTCCCCTGAGGCTGCCTCCTGGCGCTGGTATTGACTGCTTTACTGCCTATGGAGGTTGCCTTTCCTAACCGGGCTGGTAGCCGTTAAGAGACCCATTCGCCCTGGCTCTGTATATGTCCCTTTCAAAACCATCTGTGCTCGAGGCCATCGCTGCCCCTGCTGGCAGTGAATTCCAGAGTTTAGTTACTTGCTGAGTAAAGACCTGTTTCCTTTTGTCTGCTGTGAGCGGTTGTTGGTTACCTTCATTCGGCGCCTTCATCCAGACGCCCAGCGTGATGGGAGAGGGTCCCTCTGCTTCCTTCTGCCCTCCGTTCCTTTGTGCTGCCTCCTTCTCCGGAGCACAGTTCCCAGCCAGCCGCCTTCAGTTGCCTCCTCCAGGTCCGGACCGTCTGACTCGCTGGACCTTCATCCCTTGAGCCATGGCCTCTCACGCCATCCGGCCTGGCCCTGCCTGCTCACCTTAAGTCCAGCACCCTGCTTTCCAGGCGGCAGGGCACCTTCAGTCCTGTCACTGCGCCTGTGGGCCATCTCCAAGTCCTGATCTCTGCGAGGCCTTTCCCGCCCCCCCACCTCCATCCCAATACATACCAGTCAGGCACGTCCCTTCTCCCTCCTTTGCCTGATCAGGACGCCCTTTGATGCACAGTGATGGACAGGGAGCGACAGCGCACACTCACGCGCTCATGTGCCTCGCTTTGTCTGACAGGAGTTGTGCAAAGAGGCAGAATCCAAGCAGCAAGCTTACAACCGAGTCCGGGACCAGCTGCAACAGCTGCTGGCCACCAGTCCTCCTGCCCGGCCCTCCAGCACGGAGCACAGCGTGAACATCCTGGAGCAGAAATGGAAGAGCGTCGCCAGCCTGGTCCAGGAGAGAAAGGTCGGTGTGGGTGGGTGGGGCGGGGTGAGGTGTGCAGTTGCGGTCACTGGGCAGGAAGGGGCTGCAATGCTCAGTTTCTCCCCCAGGAGCAGCTCAGCGAGGGCCTGGCGGCGACCACGGAGTTCCACTCCACCTCCCAGGAGCTGCTGTCGTGGGTGGGGGCTGCCGAAGAGGCCCTGGGGGCCCTGCCCCCTCCCAGCTATGTCCTGGAAACAGTCACTTGCCAGATACAGCAGCAGAAGGTGAGTCGGAGTACCAGGAAGGCGGTTGGGTTTGCTGGCACACTTGGGGGTCCAGGCGGAGGCGTGCCACCCTGGCTGCCTTCCTGGCCCCTGTGGGATGTTCTCAAGCTGTCTTGCCGAGCAGTTGTGTGCGCTCTGGACTCATCTGTCAGATTCTCCACAGCTGGAGATCCCGGGCTGTAGAAACCGGTCCCTGAGGCCGGAGCTGGCCAACAGAAGGGGCCCTTTTCAGGGTCTCCCCGCCCTTCGGAGGCCCAAGATGGAGCCTTGAATGCTCACTGTGAAGGGGCGTGGCACCCTCTGAGATTGGCAGTTAACTTCCCAGGGCTCTGGCGGTCCTCCCCCGTGGCCACGCATGGAGTATAGATCCCCTTGCTTCCTTCGGGCTTTCCTCACGGACCCTCTGCCTTCTGAGGTTTATCCCAAGTGGTTTCACTTTCTCGTTTGCCTGACATCTCAAGGGCCGAACGGTGGTGGCCCTTGGACTCCGCCCTGCTCTGGAGTGCCAGAGACTCTTCCTTCCTGGAGACCCCTGATGGTCGCCCAGGCTTGGACCCTTCCCCGGGCCATCTGGGGCAGACCTCACGAGGCTTTTGAGGCCGCCCTGGAGGAGCTTTGTCTCTTCCCCAGTCAGTAAGCACTCCATTCTGGGACACACACCGAGCTGGCACTTGGCATTGTGAAGGGCTTCCATCCCAACGGCTGCACTGGCAGAGAGGGCGGAGGGGGCTGTCTGCCAAGCCCTCCATCTCCACGGAGCTCTTTCTGGGCTGGAGCTGGGGGGCGTGTGCTTGGCAAAGGGCCTGGCACCTCTGGGTCCATCTTCCCTCTTGCGCACTGCCAGGCTCTGCTCCAGGATGCCCATGCCCACCGGGAGAAGCTGGCTGGTCTGGAGGCAGCGGCTGCCCGCATGAAGGACTTTGGCCAGAAGCAGGACGGAGGGGTCACCCACAGCGTCGTGCTGGCTGCCAAGGAGCGGCTGGCCAATGTGCTTCAGCACGCCAGCGAGAGGGGCAGAGTCTTGGAAGAGGCCCGCAAACAAGCCAAGCAGGTGCTGGCAGGCGGGGGGGGGGGACGTGGAGGGAGGGGAGCAGGCGAGGCCCCAGTGTCCTGGGCGCTGCTTCTGGGACCGGCGCAGGACCGACTGCTGACCGCTGCACCCCTCTGGCCTTCAGTTTTACGAGTCTTGGCAGCTACTTCTTGACTGGCTGGATGGAGCAGAGGCCACTTTGGAGATGCCCAGCAGTGCCATGAAGACCCCGGAGGAGATCAAGGGCCGCCTCGGAGAGCACAAGGTAAGGGGGGGGCAGTGCCCCCCTGCTGGGACAGAGGGATGGCCAGAGGCTTTCCACCCAGCAGCGTCATAGAAGCAGCCCTGGATCCTGCAAGTACGGCCCTCCTTGGGCGGGGCCTTTCACCTGCAGCCCAGTAGGCGGCACCTTCTTGCCCTTCTCTGCCGAGTGAAGGCGTGGCTGACAGGCCTCGTGTGGCTCCTGTATATTCCAGACCCCCGGTCCACAGAACCTTGTTGTGGAGTGAAATCTTGTTTCCGGTGCCGTGAGAACGGCTCCTGTCTGTTTGCATGAGGGTAGGGAATCCCCCCAGCTGAGTGCCCTGGCCAGTGTGAATCCTCCCAAATGTGGTCCCTGGGCTACATAAAAGACCTGCCCAGAGAAACGCCCCAGGCCCCCCTACCCGCCGGCATCCTGTAGTCTCTGGTGCCCCACAGGAGGGGGGAGCCCCGAGCCCCACCAGCATCCAGGGAAGAAGACACAGCAGCGCCCTAGAAGCAATCTCTGCCTCCTGCTCCAGCTGCAGTCAGGGGCTGCCTTGGGAGGTTCCCCACGGAACTTTTTCTCTCCTCTGCCACTCACATCCAAGCAGCCCTCCATGCCCATAAAGCTTAGCGAGGAAGTTCTGGAACTTTATGGCACCAAAAGCGGAAATCCTCTGGGTGTTAAAGGGGAGAAGTCAGTCAGGACCCAAGACGCCGTTCCTCAGGAAGGGCCCACCGCTTCTCTGGGAGGACAGTGACTCAGCCCATTCCTAGCTGCCCTCGCGCCCTCCGTGCACACCTGGGGGCCTCCGGAGCTTTCCTCAGTGGGCTCCTTCGCTCCTTCTCAGACCTTGAGGGTCCACACTGCATGCATCTTTCCAGTGGGCACATTAACCTTTCTGCAGAAGATGGAGCGTGGAGGTTGACCCGAGCTGCCAGGGCTTTGAGGAGATGCTGAATGCGGGTGTTTTGCCAGCTGGCGGCAAGAGGAGCAGCATTGCTCACATTTTTTACCAGATAAATACATACCCAAAGCCGTGCTTGGCTCTCCTCCCTGTGAGGGGGCTTGAACTTGAGCGGAGCTCCTAAGAACCTTCAGGCTTAGGGTGAACCGGACGGGACTCTCAGAGACGCTTGGAGGGGTGCCTCTCCCTTACAGCGAGGCTGGTTTTCATCCCTCTCTCGCAGGGGCTCAGGGCAGCACTCCAGGTCTTCATAGGCTCAGGGCAGTCATACCCGCGGGAACTTGAGCCTGCACAAAGTCACAATCTGACCTGTCCAGAGAGGTTTAAGAGCTCGTTTTGGCATGGACTCCACCCACTTAGCAACAGGCATGCCTAAGGGGTGGAGCCTTGCCTTCCTGCACAGTTCCTCAACTACCACCGCAGTTTATCACAGGAAGAAACTCTCTCTGACTTAAGTGTTTGTTCTCTTTTTGGTTTGTCTTCTGAGCTTTCCACAGAAGGACAGGCCTGCATGGCTTCTCCGTTGCTGGTGTGGCTGCTGATAAAGCACAGTAGCAACGCGGCTTCCACATGACATTTCCCTGCCCTATTCTCCCAGCAGCTAACCACTCCCCAGGGCCACTACGGCTTTGGCGAGTTAAAAAAATCTGCACTAGAATATTGTTATATTGCAATAATGTTATACTAATATACATAACAGGTTCTTTGAATTCCCAGTGTTCATTTTTTAAAAGTCTCTAGCCTTTCCCATTGCGAGAAAACCTTTCCCTTTATATCTCTGCAATGAAATGGGGCTAGAATTTTTTTTTAAAGAAAGCTGGGAACCTAGAACAGAGGGAAGGGGAGGAAAACCTTTAGTGGTGGGGGAAGGAAATGGCCACTGCAGGACAAGGTTAGGGATAATGGCTGCCACGTGAGCAGGAAAACCCCAGTTTCCCCACCGCTACAGTAGCTACTCAGGCTTTACTGCAATCCTCCCCCAAACTTCAGAGAAAACCAGGCTTGAGAGAGATCAGAGAAAAGCCTAGCAAATCCCAGGAGGTGCACGTTTGCAGGACAACGTTGCGAGGAAGCAGGAAAAAAAACACCTCTCCAAAGAACTGAACCCCGAGCAGCCATGTGTGGACATGGCCCTGGACTCTTTCTGGATTGGATTTTACTCTGATCTGTACTTGGACACCTTCCCTGTCGTGGTTTGATTCCTTGGCTCTTGATCCAGACTGGCTTCCTGCGTTTGTGCCTGTGGCTCATCGCACCACTTGCAAAGGGTGCTGGAACTGTGGCGGCCATGTGCCGTGTCTGTTATTTCTGGGCAATAGCCTCATGGTTGATTCCGGCCCCTGTTGTCAGCATTTCACTGGACAGGCGCAAAGGAACGCCTACAAGGCGTTGAAGTCCAGGAGTTACAGGCAGACTGGAAACTAATAACTCTCCAGGTCCAGATGGCAATACACCTGAGCGTTCTTAAGGAGCTCAGAGGTGAAATTGTTGATCTACTGACCTGTATATAGATCCAGAGGAGTTAGCCGTGTTAGTCTGTAGTAGCAAAATAGAAAAGAGTCCAGTAGCACCTTTAAGACTAACCAACTTTACTATAGCATAAGCTTTCGAGAACCAAAGCTTTCTTCATCTGACAATGCATCTGACGAAGAGAGCTGTGGTTCTCGAAAGCTTATGCTACAGTAAAGTTGGTTAGTCTTAAAGGTGCTACTGGACTCTTTTCTATGGACCTGTGTATGTAACCTGTCACTAAAATCGGCCATGGTATCAGAAGACTGGAGAGTAGCAAATGCTAGACCAATTTTTAAGAAGGGGTCCAAAAAGGAACCAGAGAATTCCCGGCCACTTGGCCTAACAACCGTCCCAGATAAATTAGTAGGAACTGTTATTAAAGGTGGTATTATTGAGCACATAGAGGAACAAAGCCATAAGGAGATGCTTCAGACTGATGTGCTGGAATGGGATGGGGACTGTAGACCGTAGTACTGTGTACGAAGCAGCGGAGGCTGCACTGAAAAGCTGCCTCGGCCACGTGGGGGACCCTGAGCAGAGCTCCATCTCTTGCCTGGAGTGCTCCATCCAGCGAGTGGGAGAGGCAGAGGCCTACAACAACAACAACATTCAATGTATATACCGCCCTTCAGGACAACGTCCACTCAGAGCGGTTTACAAAGCGTGTTGTTACTATCTTCATGACAATCACCCTGCGAGGTGGGTCGGGCTGAGAGAGCTCTGAGAGAGCTGTGACTAACCCAAGGTCACCCAGCTGGGAGCTCTCCTGCAGCTGGGAGCCCCCCCTCTCCGCTGGAGCCCTTTGCCACCTCTCCCGCAGTCTCTCTCTCCCTCTTTGCCATTAGGAGTTCCAGAAGGGGCTTCGCACCAAGCGCCCAGTGTATGAGGCAGCCCTGCGGAACGGGCGCTTGCTCTGTGAGAGGGCCCTGCTCCCTGCCGATGTTCAGGCGCTGGATGAGATGCTGGCCGAGCTGAAAGGGCGCTGGGATGCTGTGTGGAGCCTGGCTGCAGAGAGGTGTGTAAATGGATGGGGGGGGTGTGTGTGCCTTCACTGGTGTGTGGACTGCCTTGCAGGGCCCCCCAGACTGCTGCTCTGCACTCTTGGCTTCCCCCCTTCCTCTGCCTTCCCACCCCACCCCGCCCCTGCAACGTCTCTCTGCTCGCCTCCCCTTTTGTTCTGTCTTTGCTTCCAGAGTTTCCAGCAAGTCCCCTGGCCTGAATGCTGCGGACCTTTTCAGACAGTCATCAGTTGATCTGTGTTAAACACGTCATTGCTTGGGTGGAATCCCATCTGTCCACCAGTCAGATCCCAGTATTTTGCCAGTGGGGAGGCACAGCTCTTCCCCAGGGCGCGCCCATTGCGCTTGCACACCTTGCTTGGATTCACGCGCTCGCTTACGGGACGCTGACTGTGATGTCACATGCAGCTGGTGCCTTGCATGGGGGGGGGTTGCTTTGTAAAACCCCCTGGCGAGGCTGTCCCACGTCCCCAGCCTTTGCTGTGCACACTACCGCGGTCACTTGGGAGCTGAGACCCTGCAGCGGTTTTGCCCACTCCTCTCTCTCCACCTGACCTACCTCACAAGGTTGTTGTGAGTGACAATATACTGGCTGTCTCTCAGCCCCAGGCTCCCCTGGCACTCAGCTTGCTCCCTTCACCTGTTGCTTATTGCTGGGATTTGCGGGGTGGGGCGGTGGGGGGGGAAGCGGGGAAGCTTTTATTCCGTTAGGGTTCCCTCCCTCCAAACTGGGATCAGAACCAGGCTAGCAGCCTCCAGCACCCAAGAAGTGCCAGTTAATGGACTCCCCCCCCCATAAGATTCTGGCTTCTGGTCCACCTCTGCTAGGTGCAGGCAGGCAGGGGGAGGCCAGGCTCACCCGCCCCCAGTCTCTTGCTCCCCACACTCCCTTCTTCTCCACGAGAGAGGCCGCCGCCCTTCCAGGACTGGCAGTGCCTGCGCGGGGCTCAGCAGTCTAGGGCCGGAGACGCTTCTGCGAGGAATTCCCTCTCTCCCAAGGATCAAGCCCATTGTTTTCTAAAAGAGCTTTATTCTGTGAGACGTCTGATCAAGCACAGATAGTTAGGAAGTACTTTACAGCCAAGGTCATAGATCCAGAGGAGTTAGCCCTGTTAGTCTGTAGCTGCAAAATAGTCAAGAGTCCAGTGGCACCTTTAAGACTAACCAACTTTACTGTCACATAAGCTTTCGAGAACCACAGCTCTCTTCGTCTAACAATGCATCAGCCAAGGAAACGTGCTTTGGGCTAGTTTGAATCGTTTCTCAAGGGCGGGGGCTTTTCTGCAAACTCAGCATTTCCCCAGTTTATTTCCTGTCACACATGGCTTAAATAATCATGGTTTTCAAGCAAGGTTGCCACAGAGCATCGCAGCAGCGCCGCCACCCTTTTAATTTCTGTGCATGCCGATATCAACATAGGGAAATAATAGCTGGATTTTAAAAAAGATCAAAAATGAACACACACACTTAGGGATGAAGGGGGCACCACTGGCACACACACAAGGCTGCGGGGGGGGGGGGGAATACCATTCCTGGTGGGGGGGGGCTGCCGCTGGCTGTAGGGAAGGGTGCATGTGAGGCACCCCCCCCATACAATGTGCAGATGGTGCTTTCACTTCCATCCATTTATGACGCGTACGGGAAGCACGACGTCCCTTTCAACCCGTGCCACCCTCTGTTGCAGCTGAATGTGCCCCCCCCCACTCGGACCACCAGGAATTTTGCAATTGTTTTTTAAAAATGGGCACGAGAATATCTTTATATTGCCACACTGTTGTAATGCTCAGTTTAGCAGGTTCTCACAATTCCCAGCTTTCATTTTTTCTAGGGTTCTAGCCCTTTCCTCACATAGATACAAAGGAAAAGGCGTACCTACACAAGGGAAGAGGCTAGAGGCTTAGTTTTAAAAAAAGGAAAAGCTGGGAATTCAGAGAGCGTGCAAAAACTATCCTTATGATGATCGATCAATACATTTATATTCTAGTGCTAAAAAACCTTTTTGGGCATGTTTATCCATCTACATGTAAGAGCCCCGTGGCGCAGAGGGGTAAGCGGCAGTACTGCAGCCCAAACTCTGCTTAGGACCTGAGTTCGATCCTGGCAGAAGGCGGGTTCAGGTAGCCGGCTCAAGGTTGACTCAGCCTTCCATCCTTCCGAGGTTGGTGAAATGAGTACCCAGTTTCCTGGGGGTAAAGTGTAGATGACTGGGGAAGGCCATGGCAAACCACCTCGTAACAAAAAATCTGCCAAGACCTATCCGTCCATATATGGATATAACAGGGTTGAATTGTTTTTTTAAAAGACTGAAAACGAAACTGCTCCCTTTCATGGGGGCAGGGAGAGCAGAGGGCGTGGCCCTGCGATGGGCTCTGCTTGGGTTTGCTTCACAGGCCGCTCAGGAACTCCTGCAGGTACCAAACATCACCGCTTGGTTACTGCTGGTACAAGGCGGGACATGCTCGGCACGCCCGTTCTCTAGACTCTTGGTTTCCAGTTACAGGGTTCAGTTCAAGGTTCTGGTTATCGAATGTCAGGAATTCTCCTAAATAGGACAAGGTAATATTCAAAGCTCCATTGTATGAAACGAAGTCTAAAACTCAAAGTGCACAAATCTGCCCAGTGGATAAGAGAGCTCTCACCCAGCTCCAAGCATTCTCCTGAGAAGTATTTCTGCAGACTTCTAGCTGATACTCCAGTGAGCAATGCACGTCCAGCAAAGTACAATGGATGAAGTCACATAATGCCTCTCGTAGCCTCCTTCTGCTATAACAACAATAACAACAACAATAAACATCTCCCGGAAAGTAATGTTGACAGGTTATATTTACCACAAAAAATTGGTGGAAGTGGACTGTTGCAAGTACATCAGGTAGCAGCAGAAGAAAAGAGAGGCCTGAATGATTACATCAGTAGAAGTACAGAAAAATTACTTCAGACTGTGAAAACAGAGAACTTAATAAAAACAACCGAAACAAAGGCTGAATACAAGAAGAAACAGTTTGAGGATAGATTAAATGGCGGGAAGAACAAACCCTTACCGGGGTAACATCTAAAAAATACTGAAGGAAAAAGTGACAACAGCCTAACTGGGGCATGGTTGAAGATGGGCACAATGAAGAAAGAAACTGAAGGTCTGACCTTCGCAGCACAAGAACAAGCGTTGCAAACAAATGTTTTGAAAGCCAAAATTCAGAAAATCAGTGAAAATCCAAAATGTCGACTTTGCCAGGAGAAAGATGAAACTGTGTCCCACCTTATCTCTGAATGCAGAAAAATTGCACAGACGGATTACAAAGCTAGACGTGACCGGGTCGCAAAGCCGATTCACTGGTCAGTAAGTAAAAAGTATAATCTGCAAGTACCAAAGAATTCACGGGAACATCAGGTGGAAAAGGTGCTAGAAAATGAACAAGTCAAGATCTTGTGGGATTTTAGAATTCAAACTGATTGACACCTTGAACACAATACACCAGACATCATAGTTGTGGAAAATCGAAAAGTTTGAATAATTGACATTGCAATTCTGGGGGATGCCAAAATCAAAGGAAAAGAACAAGAAAAATTATTAAATATAGAGATCTGGCAATAGAAACCACCCGACTATGGAAGAAGAATGCAACAGTAGTCCCCATTGTCATCAGGGCACTGGGAACTATTTTGAAAAACTTTGCAACTTATATGGAAAACCTGCAGCTTTCTGACATAACACCGACAGAACTGCAAAAGACGGCGTTACTTGGAACAGCGTACATATTACACCAATACCTGGCTGACACTTAGGTCTCTGGTGGAAACTTGTATCAGCTTAGCAAGGCCAATCAGTGATAGCATGCGATCTTTATTTATTATTGATTGTGCTGCGTGTAATTTGAATAACAACAACAACATTCGATTTATATACCGCCCTTCAGGATAACTTAACACCCACTCAGAGCAGTTTACAAAGTATGTTATTTTTATCCTTACAACAATCACCTTGTGAGGAGGGTGGGGCAGAGAGAGCTCTGAGAGAGCTGTGACTGACCCAAGGTCACTTAGCTGGCTTCAAGCAGAGGAGTGGGGGATCAAACCCTGCTCTCCAGATTAGAGTCCTGCCGCTCTTAACCATCACACCAAACTGGCTCTCTATGTTTATTCTCTCTCTTCCATGGGAGTTTGCTGGGTGACCTTGGGCCAATCACAAAATCTTTTTTTTTTTGAAAATTTTTTTATTGGGTTAGGATCAAATGTTTACACATTACAGTCAATATTCCCATTTCCCAATTTCTAACCCCCTCCCTTTCCTCCCCCTTTTTGTTGACTTCCAACAGTTTTCCAACCCTTTGTCCCTTTTCCCTTACTCTTTATATATTCCTCTATCTAACAAATATATATTCTCCCTTTATTCTAAGCAATACTTCTTTAACTATTTTTAATACTCTGTACCCTGACTATGAGTCCCATTTTCCATAATGGATAAACAATTTATCCCATTTTTCATTATTTCACTTTCAAATATTTCTATATATCATAAACTATGTAAACCATACATTCATATAAATCAACCAGTTTAACTTATACTCTATATGTTATTCATTCTATCTTCTTCTTTCTATTTTAGTTATATTTGTTTACATTAGTATTTCTATTCCCCTTCAGTCATAAGTCTATATATGATATCAATCAATTTGACTCATATACAACTTCAAATAAACATATTCAGTTTGGTACACTGTACGGAATCAAAAAGAAAATATTATTAGTTAATCAATCCTTATAGTTAACCCTTATGATTAGGCCAATCACAAAATCTTAGCTGAACCTACCTTGCAGGGTTATTGTGAGGATAAAATGGAGGTGAGAAGAACGATGTGAGTTATTTTGGATCTCCACAATGTCAGGTCCAGTGTATATCTAAACTGTACTGACTCCATTTTCTAATGCTTCTAGTGTTTGAGTATTCTCTTCCCAGGTGCACCAGTTCCCAGGCAGCATTCCCACCGGAGGAGACTGTTTTGTCTAACACCGTTCCACCAAGCACTGGCCTTGAAGGAGAGCAGCTTCCCAGGACTGAGAGATGTTGTTTTGAGAACTGTGGGGGGAGGCTGATCCAGATGGGTATTGTTACTCTGTATCTTATGCTTGCTCTTCATTGGTAACAATGATCATGTACCATCCTGATTCTCCTATTCAGGACAGTGGACTATAATGGACCTTTTCTGCAGTAAAGTTTCCTTTTCCAAACAATGGACTTGTGTTTGCTTCTGAAGGGAACCCTGTAGTGAGTGCCTTATTTAGCCACAGTCTGACATTTTGTTACCAATCATGTCTGAGTCGGGCCCAGCGGAATCCAAGGTTGTCCCGGACAGGGATCCTTTGTTTGATCCGTATGCGTCTCCCGACAATCAACCTGTGCAAGCCCAAGACTCCCAGGAGCTGGGAGCAGCCGGGAACGGAACCGGAGCCTCCACGTCCACCCCGCCTCTCATCGACCTCAGTACTCGGGCCGAGACCGAAGCCAACCTCGGGGCAAGGCCGAAAGCGACTGCTCTCCCTTTGATTTCGGTACCCACCCCGTCGGAGTGGGGAGCCAGACCCCGAGAAACCAGAGAGCGTCGGGCAGGTGGACTCCATCCACTATTTTCGATGGAAGGGCGCCGAAGCCTAGGAACCGTCCCGGAGCTAGACAGCAGCCAACCATGGCGATATTGGAACAGGACGTCCGAACAGGCGGAGGGGGACACGTCTCGCCGCGGCGCCCTGAGTTGGGATTACTCCGAACTTGTTTCGTGGAAAGAGCCAACGGAGGTCCCTGAACAAAGTTGGGAGCAGATACAAGGTCGCACCTATGCGGTGGATACCAGCATCTCGGCCGTGACGGGTATGGCCAAGGGAATCCTAGCTGCGAGATCGAGAGTCGTCCAAGGGGACCCTCCTCCTTGGGGCCCCTTGTCCCCGGTGAGTGCAACGAATGAAGCTTCCATAAGCGAGCAACTGGGGGCAAGTCGAATGCAACAGTTAGAAGCTAAACTGATGGATATGGAAGAAAGTTTGGCTCATGCCATCCATTTAATTTCGGCAATGGGAGCAGGGGAAAGACTGTCCCCTGAAGAGATGGCGGTACAGATAGCTACCCTTCAAAGTGTTATCTCCTATCCGATGGAGAATGTCCAGCAGCGGCCGTCACCTACCGGTGAAGGAGACACCCATCCGGGCGAAACGGGAGAGCAACCCAAGGAACTTCCAGCACAGCAGGAAATTCCACCGAGCAAGGGAGACCCGGTTGAGCCACCCGGAGAGACCCCCACCGAACTCCCTAACCAGGCAGGGGATGCGCCGCCAGACGGGACTCCCGTTGAGAGGCCTACGGAAGGGGAAGAAAAGCCCAGTGATACACCGGTGAGACCCCCTCTTACTTCTTCTATAACGGTCCGGCCGGACCAAGCGGGAGCACACGCGGCTCCATCTGAGGAGGGAACCCCTCGTCAACCGCGAGACATTGTCCCCGCCGGGCAACCTACGGGGGACGGTCTAACAGCGCCAAGAGCCCAGCCGCTGCTTCCCAGATTAACAACACCCGGAGGGGCAAGCCCGAGCGGCCTTCCACCGGTTCAACCCTCGCCGCTGCGGCCTCTCTCACCTCGACCGCAGCTCATACTGTCGCAGCAGCCCCAGGACCAGCCCGTTTTACCACCCCCGAACCAACCGGGACGGCCTGCACCACTACGACACCTTCAACCCCCTCCACAGCGGCCAATTTCCACTCTCCCACACCAACCTCCTCCACCTCGACAGCTGCCACTAACGCCTCCCGTGTTACCGGCCAGACCGAGACTGCCGCCTCCTGCTCGCCTGCCACTACAGCCTCCGGCCCAACCAAGACCAACCCCGACACCGCAACCACGGCAACCTCCGCCCGCACAACCAGCCCAACCCCAGCCGGCACCGCCGGTTCAACCGCCACCCGTACAGCAGGCACCGTTGCCCCGACCGAGACTCCAGTTACCTCCTCCCGCGCCTCAGGCGCAACTAAGACTGCCGATGGACTTTTACCCAGCGCCTGCTCCAAGACAAGAACTCCCGATGGGCTGGGTGAAGCTAGAAGCCACCTTCGATGGGGATCCATCCAAATTGGGATTTTTCCTAGTCCAAGTGGTACAGTTTTTCAACCGGTGGGGGCACCTCTTCGGCAGTGAGGCCAGTCAAATCGAACATCTTGGATCTCGTTTACAGGGCAAAGCAGCAGACTGGTATGTAGGACTATACAATGTCGGGGCCCCAGAACTCGATACTCTTCAGGGGTTAGTGGATGCTATCCGAGCGCAGTATGAAGACCCCTTAGAAGAAACCCGGGCCCGGACAGAATTGCAAGCCATCAAACAAGGCAGCATGTCAGCAAGAGACTATGTCACAAAATTCCGGCAATTAGCAGCCAAGTGCCCTAGGTGTGAGGAGTCCACCAAGATTATCCTGTTCAAACAAGGCCTTAACCCGAGACTTTTGGACAGAGCCCTCATGCAAGACAATCCCCCCACGTTGTTAGGGTGGATCCAACTTGTTTGCGAAGTAGAAAATCGCATGTTGGAAGTCCGTTTGGTTGAACAACAACAACAAACGGGACAAAGAAGACCATTGACCTTACAAAGGGGAGCACGGGGAGCTAGCTACGCCACCCGTGGAGCGAGAGATGCTAGATGGCAACAAGGGCTGTGTTTGCAATGCGGACAGGCTGGTCACTTTGCAGCACAATGCCCTTACCGGCCTGTGCAAAGACCTCCGCTCCAATTACAGCGTCCAACCCTTGCTCCGTTTCCTACGCTCCAACGCCCGACTCCAGCACCCCGAGCAAATAGATGCCGCGGCGCTGCCCAAAGGCCAGCCTCGGAGAGAGGGCTGGAAGCGGAAGAAATCATGGAATACGATCCCGCTTCCCCAACCGCAGAGGCTAATCCAGAAAGTCCCCAGTCGGGAAACGAAATGGATCTGTCGTGAAAGGACCCAAACGACAGATCCGCTCTAAGCCCGTCCCTGCACGGAACCGGCCGCCTGGGTCCATCTTATTCATGCCAGTGACTCTAATCAACCCAGAGAGGAAGATGCATATTCGGGTGCAAGCTCTTATTGACTCGGGCTGCTCAAGAGACATCATTGCCCCTGCTCTAGTCAATGGACTAGTCCTACCAACTCGGGATCTACAAAACCCAGTAATCTTTGAGCAAATGGATGGTACCAACATGAATCCTGTAACAACTGAAACCATCCCAGTGATCACAGGCATGGGACAACATTGGGAGAAGAGGTCCTTTGTCATCAGCTCGACTGCCAAATACCCGTTAATTTTAGGCAGCAAATGGCTATGTGATCACAATCCCTACATAGACTGGGCACAAGGATGTATTACTTTCAGTCATACCAACTGCAAAAATCACCGTTGGAATCAAAACTGGGGCGAAGATCCGACTCATAAAGAAAAGGCCCTTCTCACCCAAGAAGAAGTCAACCAAATACCCGAACCGTACTGGCCTTTTCTAAATGCTTTCTCTGAAGAGGAGGCAGATACTCTACCCCCGCACCGACGAACGGACTGTGCGGTAGAAATTCTACCCGGAGCCTCACTGCCCAAAGGACGACTTTATCCCATGAGTCTCCATGAACGCGAAGAGCTCCGGAAATTCATCGACACCAACCTCCAACGAGGGTTCATCCGCCCAGCCGCTAGCCCCCACGCCGCTCCAGTCCTCTTCGTGAAAAAGAAGGATGGGGGGCTTCGACTGTGCACAGATTTCCGAGGCTTGAATGCAGTGTCCACCAACAACGCCTATCCTATACCGCTCATCCGAGACCTTCTCAACGTCGTGGCCCAAGGTAAGATCTTTACGAAATTAGATCTAAAAGATGCTTACTTCCACGTTCGTATCAAGGCAGGGGATGAGTGGAAAACCGCTTTCAATACGCCCCTCGGACAATATGAATACTTAGTTATGCCTTTTGGTTTGACGGGAGCCCCGTCCGTATTCATGTCCATGATAAACGAAGTTCTACACGAATTTCTGTACAAAGGGGTGGTAGTGTACCTTGATGATGTGTTAATTTACTCAGACACCGAGGAAGAACATATTCAAACGGTACGAAAAGTTTTAGCCACCCTGATGAAGAATAAGCTGCCCATCAAACTGTCCAAATGTGAATTCCATAAAACCGAACTCACTTACCTCGGGTATTGTATCTCCCAAGAAGGCCTGAAAATGGATCCAGCCAAAATACAGGCGATCCAGGACTGGCAGAAACCCACCACCCGTAAAGAACTGCAATCCTTCCTGGGTTTTGCCAACTTCTATAGAGACTTCATAGCAAATTTCGCCCAAATCACGCTCCCTTTAACAGACTTGCTGAAAACCAAAGATAAAGGGGACCAAGCTAAAAAACCCTCTGCCAAACTGCAATGGACCCCCGATTGCCAAACGGCCTTCGATTGTCTAAAAAAGCAATTTGTAACGGAACCCATCCTCTCCCACCCCAACGAACAATCCCCTTTCATAGTGCAAGTTGACGCCAGCGATACGGCGATAGGGGGGGTTTTACTGCAGAAGGGGGAGGATGGCAGGCTGCGGCCGTGTGCTTTCTTGTCTAGAAAATTTTCGGAGGCGGAAAGGAATTGGAATGTGTGGGAGAAGGAGGCCTTTGCCGTAAAAGCGGCCCTTACTAACTGGAGACATTGGCTGGAGGGGGCGCGATACCCTTTCGAGGTCTGGACGGATCATAAAAATCTGGAGGCCCTCCGAAGCCCACGCAGACTGAATGCCAAGCAATTGCGATGGGCGGAATTCTTTTCCAAATTCAACTTCACTCTAAATTATCTCCCAGGCAAAACTAACTTTTTGGCAGACGCCCTATCGCGCATGCCCCAACATAAGAGCAAACGGGAGGAGACTGTCGACACTGTCTTCTCGCCTACGCAACTTGGGGGCGTGGTGACTACTCGCAGCCGTGCCAAGCAGCCCCTCCCGGCCAACCAAGAGTGGAAATCGAAACTTAAAACTGAGGTGGAGAAGGAGGGGGATAAGGCTCCGCGAAGCAAACTAACCCAAGCCCCACAAGGGGATTGGCTAGCCGGGAGCAAATTTTATGTCCCAGACAGCCTTAGACTGGAAGTTTTGCAGCGCTGTCATGACGCTCCCACTGCTGGACATTATGGGTATCTGAAAACTTTGCACCTAATCCAAAGACAATTCTGGTGGCCGGGCATGCGCAAAGACATTTCCCAATACGTTAGTTCCTGTCCTATTTGCCTCAGCGCCAAAACCAGAAAAGGGAAGCCTCCGGGTCTCCTGCAACCATTGGAAACGCCAAACAGACCCTGGGAAATAATATCTATGGACTTTATCACTGATCTACCTATCTCAAAAGGACATAATTGCATTTTAGTGGTGGTAGATCTGTTCTCCAAACAAGCTCATTTTATCCCCTGTACTGCTATACCCTCCGCTCGAAAACTAGCAGATTTGTTTCTAAAACACATCGTAAAATTACATTCTTTTCCGTCCAAGGTGATTTCGGATCGCGGCGGACAGTTCGTTGCCAACTTCTGGCGGGAGCTTTTGAAAATGTTGAATATTGAACAAGGCATCAGTTCAAGCCACCACCCACAAACCGACGGGCAATCCGAAAAAACAAACCAAATTTTAGAACAGTTTCTGCGTTGCTACATTAATTTTCAACAAGATAATTGGGTGGACCTTCTCCCTCTGGCCGAGTTCTCTTATAACAACAGTGTACACGCTTCAACGGGGGAGGCCCCCTTCAAAATTGTCTACGGGACTCACTTCAATCCCTTCCCGTTGGATGCCCCCCCTCTCCATTCCTCTAAATTGCCAGATGTATCTTCGTGGTGGGGGGAGGCGGCGCAGCAATGGGATCTTATTAAGAAGCACCTTGACAAAGCCAAACTGGATTACAAAAAATACGCAGACCGCCATCGTGCGGCCGAATGGGAATTACAACCCGGAGATCATGTGTATATTTCCACAAAAAATCTAAGACTTGCTCAGACCAGCCGCAAACTCGCTCTGAAATTCCTAGGACCTTTTCCTGTGCGCAAGATAATAAATAAAGTGACTGTTGCTGTAACTCTGCCCAAGAACCTGCGCCATGTGCATGATACGTTCCATGTCAGTCTTCTAAAAAGAGCTCCCACCGACAACAAATGGCACGTCAGAGCTCCACCCATTCCAACGTTAATTGACGACCAAACACACTATGAGGTACAACAAATCTTGGACTCTAAACTCAAAAGAAATCAGCTTTTTTACCTCATTAGGTGGAAGGACTTTGATTCTGGTTACGATGAATGGGTGAACTCTGCACATGTTCATGCTCCTAGATTAACCAAAGCTTTTCATACTCGCTATCCATATAAGCCAGGGGGGGATTTGTTTTAAGGGGGGCAGAATGTCAGGTCCAGTGTATATCTAAACTGTACTGACTCCATTTTCTAATGCTTCTAGTGTTTGAGTATTCTCTTCCCAGGTGCACCAGTTCCCAGGCAGCATTCCCACCGGAGGAGACTGTTTTGTCTAACACCGTTCCACCAAGCACTGGCCTTGAAGGAGAGCAGCTTCCCAGGACTGAGAGATGTTGTTTTGAGAACTGTGGGGGGAGGCTGATCCAGATGGGTATTGTTACTCTGTATCTTATGCTTGCTCTTCATTGGTAACAATGATCATGTACCATCCTGATTCTCCTATTCAGGACAGTGGACTATAATGGACCTTTTCTGCAGTAAAGTTTCCTTTTCCAAACAATGGACTTGTGTTTGCTTCTGAAGGGAACCCTGTAGTGAGTGCCTTATTTAGCCACAGTCTGACACACTGGGGAGAAAAGGGGGTATAAAGGAAGTAGGTGAATAAATACAGCAAAATCATCGGCGCAGTACCTAGCCACCCAGGACATGCAACATACAAAGTATGTGAAGCTTCTCATTGCTAAGTTTCATTCCCACCGTGATTCTGAGCAAAGTTTCCGAGGCTCTTGCAGTCTTAGAGGAGCGATCACTAGCCCATAACGAGGCCGTAAAACCGTTCTCTCTTCCGCAGGAACGCAGGAAAGAGTTCGTTCAGAACGGCGTTTCTTAACGAGCTTACTGTTAAACTCGCGTTTCAACCGCGTGGGTCGATGGGCATCCTCATCGTAATTCCCTGTCAAAACGCCGTGGCAGCAGGATCCAAAGGCCCTGCAGACAGACGGCTGCCCTTTCCCTTGCAGGCAGCACAAGCTGGAGGAAGCCTTGCTGTTCTCGGGCCACTTCCCCGATGCCCTCCAGACCCTCATGGACTGGCTGTACCGGGCCGAGCCGCAGCTGGCTGAGGAGACACCCGTGGCGGGTGACCGAGACGTGGTCAGCGCCCTCCTGGATAAGCACAAGGTGCACAGGGAGCCCCCACCCCCCCCCAACCGCAGTGTGAGAAGGCTGCAGACCTTGAGGCTGGGGGGGGGCTCCTCCAGCAGTTCAGGCAATGGCTTGGGGCGGCTGCGTGGGGTCGTGCTTGGCTCCCACCCCCCACCCCCAGCAATGTTACCGGGAGGGAAGAGGGCTTGGCTTCACCTGCCTGCCCGCCTGCTCCCCCAGGTGTTCCAGAAGGAGCTGGGGCAGCGGGCCAGCTGCATCCGGACCCTTAGGCGTTCCGTGCGCGACCTGATGCGGGGCAGCCGTGCGGGCGAGTCCCAGTGGCTGCAGAACCAGATTGAGGAGCTGGGCCATCGCTGGGAGCTGGTCTGCAAGCTCTCGGTCTCCAAGCAGGCACGCCTGGAGGCTGCGCTGCAGCAGGTGAGCCGGGCAGGTTGCCTCTGGTGGGCCCAGAGAGAGAAGGGGGTGCTGGGGGCTGCCTGGTAGCACTCGGCCCCAGGCTGCTCTTGCCTCAGGCTTGCTGCTCCCCTGTGAGCCTCCTTGGCCTTGCTTCCCTTTCAAGTTTTTCCCCCTTGCTGCAGTTTTTGGGCCTGCAGGAGCCGTGATCTCAAGGGGAGCTGTGCAGTGGCCCCCTGGCCCCCTGACGACTGTTGCCCCTTTCCTGCTGCAGCTTTGGACCCCGCAGGGAGGGGGGAGGGGGCCTCCACCGTTGCTTGCCAGCCACCTTGACCCCGGGCACCGCTTGCTCGGGGGGAAGAGGGCAGGGCCGGTGGCTGAGGTGCCGACCCCTTGTTCCCTTATCCCAGGCCGAGGAGTTCCACCGGTTGGTGCATTCTTTCTTGGGCCACCTGTCCGAGGCAGAGAAAACGATCAAGTGTGGAGCCTTGCCAGAGGAGGCGGGGGCTGTGCAGGAGTGCCGGGGCCAGCTGGAGGTAAGCCGGGCAGTGCCCAGGCAGGCCCTTCCCTTCCGCGAGGCCTTTGGCAGTGGGGGGGGGGGTCTGGCTTGAGACCCCCCCCTCTCGCCCACAGCACAGGGCGCCCGCCCATGGAGAGAGTGGGGGGGGGGGGCGTGGAGCCTTGCCTTGCTCCGCCGGGGTGCTGAGTGGCCCTCTCCCACCCGCTGGCAGGAGGCGAGGCAGAGCTTGCAGTGCCAGCAGCTAGAACTCGACTGCATCACGTCGCTGGGGGAGGAGATCCTGAGCACCTGCCACCCAGACTCGGTCGTCACGGTCAAATCCTGGCTCACTGTCACGCAGAGCCGCTTCCAGGAGGCGAGTTCGGCCTGGTGGGGGCAAGGAGATCCCGGGGGGAGAAGGTGGCGCGGGGGAGGGGCGTGGCGACCCAAAGGGCAGCATTCGCACGCTGCGTCCCGTGAGCCAGAGGGGTTCGCAGCCTCCCGGCTTTTGCCCTCCCTGCGTGGGACTTCCAGGGGAGGTACGGCTTCTCTCGTGAGCACGGCAGGGAAAGGCGTGGGGGAGGGGGATTGCACCGGACAGGGGGGTGGGAACCGGCCCCCAAGCGGCGTCAAGCCGTGTGGTGGCGGCGGGGGGGGGGAGGCTCAAGGGTCTCCTGCCCTCACAGGTGCAGCGCTGGGCCCAGCAGCAGGACGAAAGGCTCCAGGCCCGGGCTGCCTCGCTGGCTGCAGAGCAGGAGGAAGTGGCCCAGCTGATGGACTGGATCGCGGCTGCCGAGGAGTCCTTGGGCCTGCGGGACCAGGAGCCCTTTCCAGAGGATGCGGAGCAGCTGGAGGAGCTCAGCTCCCAGCATGCGGTAATGTGGCCAGAGAGCAGAGATGCAGGATGCACACACACACCCCCGCACACACGCACACACACACCCCCGCCAGCTCCCTCCCCACCCCCTGGCAGCAGAGGATCCCATCGGAGCTTCGCATGCTGAACGTACGAAAGCAGCCCTTGGGAGAGCCAAAGCCTTAGATGCGCCCTCTGTCTCTCCCCTCTTCTACTTTGATCCTCACAACAACCAGCCTGCAAGGTAGGCAAGCTTGGGAGAGAAAGACTGGCCGCGCTCTCCCAGCAAGTGTCCTGGCGGAGCGGAGATCCCAGTCTGGGCCTCCAGCGCCTGGCCCGGTACCCTCCGCAGTCCAGGTCAGCTCTCTGACCCCCAGCCGTCCAGGTCAGGAACATCTGCTCCAACTTCCGGGGGGTGGGGGTGGGGGTGGGGAGAAGGCCTTTCCCAGCCCCTGGGCATGTGCGGCACACCCCTCTCCCCATTCTGAGAGTGAGCAGGACATGGGCTGTGAGCCCTCCTCTCCCTGGGAGGTTCCTAGTTTCAGCCCTAGTGGGGGGGGGGCAAAGGGGCGGGGGCCCAGGTGACCGAGGGGGCGGTCCCCTCACTCGCTGCCTCCTCTCCTCCCAGGTGTTCATGGAGCAGTTGAGCTGCAAGCAGCCAGATGTGGAGAAAGTCACCAAGAGCAGCAAATGCGAACTGCCCGGCGACCCCCTGGGCCTGGCCACGGCCCCCCACAAGCCCCCCTCCCGTGAGTAGCCTCCTGCCAGATGCACTGACGGACGGACGGAGACTCCTCTGAAGCCCCGCTGAGCCAGTGGCTGGATGATGCCCGCCTGGCTTCCTTGGAGGGCCGCACGATTCCTCTCCTGACTGGATCCGCCCACGGGGCTGTGCCCTTGTGAAGGCTCCGAGGGTCCCGCGGAGATGGAGAATCCCCTCCAGAGCGTGTGCCTGAGGCAACTGGCCTCAACTGCATTTAGCGGGAGAAATTCTGTTCTTGCTCCTCCCGGCTTCGCCTGATCCTATGAAGCTGGCGGGGAAGGGATTTGGCCAGAGCAGCCCGTAAGAGCCAGCCCGCCGGGCCCTGTGACCTTGTCCTGTGTCCCCCCTGGACAGGAAGGGCTCCCAGTAGGACCCGTCCCCACCCCCAGCCCTTCCACTGCTGTCTGCTTCATCCAGACGGGCATCTCGGCTCTGTTGCCAGAACCTGCTGGGGGGTGAATTCAGAAACGGGGGCCCCTGGCCCAGTCATATGCAGCTGGCACCCGATGTGAGCCCAGTGACCCTGCCTGCCGATTGCATGGGGGGCTGCCCATCCCCAACGGACCTTCCTGGGAGGGCCTGAAGCGCGGCTCTAGGGACAGAAGACATTCTCTGAGCCTCGGAAGCGGTGCCTGAGCCTGCGTGTGCTGGCTGCGGTGCTCCATGCCTGCGCTCAGCCAGAGGAAGGCCTGGCCCATTGCCTGCGGCCAGGGGGCCTGTGTCGGGAGGGGAGGGGAGGGAACCTGGGGCCTTCCATCCCACGTGCGAAGGAGAGTCCTTCTCAGCCACCAGACTGTTGCTCTCTTTCTGAGAAGCCCCCGACCGGACCAGAGAGGAGGGGCTGCTCAGGGCCCCCCCATGAGAACTGCTTTGCTTCCCTCCCCCCACGTATTGGGGAGGGCTGCCTGAGGCACGGACTGAGACTGTGGCTGAGATGGGAACTGGGCTCTCTCTCCACCCCGTTGTGTCTCTTCCCACAGGGAGACGCCCAGCCAGCAAACTCTCCCAGAGGGCTTCCAGCCTGCCACTGGGGGACCCACAGCCACAGAGCCCCCTCCTGGCCCAGCTGGGGCACCGCTGGCAGCAACTCTGGCTGCTGGCCCTGGACAGGCAGTATCGGCTGCAGAAGGCCCAGCAGCACCTGCGCGAGGCAAGGCCAAACTGGGCAAGAGCTGGGGGGCTGGAGCACCGCCCTGCTTGCCACCCACCAGCCCAGGCTGCCTGGGCGGGGAGGGGAGGGTGACGCAGCATCCTTCCAAAGGCCTCTCTCTCTCTCCCTCTCTCTCCCTCTCTGGCGCAGGTGGAGGAGTTCTCCCACTTTGACTTTGCTGTCTGGCGAAAGCGTTACCTGCAGTGGATCAGCCGCATGAAGTCTCGGGCCCTGGATGTGTTCCGGGGCATTGACAGAGACCAGGACGGGCGCATCACCCAACAGGAGTTCGTGGAGGGCGTCCTCTCCTCCAGTGAGTGCAGCACCCCGGTCAGGGAGGGCTTGAACCAGTTCTGCCTGCGCGGGCTGGCTGCCAGGCCACGAGCCTGCCCAATGCTGCTGATACTGAGGGGTCCCCTCCCCCAGGGCAGGGATGGAGTGGGCACCCCAGGCTCCTGCTCCCTGGTTCGTGTGCCCTGGCTGGGCTACCAGCTGGGCTTTGGGATGGCCCTTGAACCCGTCCCCGCCCTTTACTTCTCCAGAATTCCCCACCAATGTGCTGGAGATGAGTGCCGTGGCCAGCATCTTCGACCTGAATGGGGACGGCTACATTGACTACTATGAGTTTGTTAGCGCCCTGCACCCCAGCCGGGACATTCTGCGCAGGAATGCTGATGCGGACCGGATCCAAGACGAGGTACGGCGGAGGGAGCTGAGCTCAGCTGATGGCGGGGTCTGCTCCACTGCGAGGAGAACAAGTGAGGCAGCAGCAACTGGGCCAGCCCCATTCCCCCCTTTTCTTTCTTTGCAAGAGAATTGCAAAGAAAAACCCTAAACTTCCCTTCAAGGACCGCAAGTATTAAGACTTCCCCCCAACAAAGAACTCGGCTCCTCAGCTAGCAGGCCCAGAAGAGAAAGAGGGAGAAACTCACCCAGGATGCTGTTTCCGTTCCTGGCTGCTGTCGGGGGGGGGGGGGCTTTGACCTGGGCAGCAGAGGTGCCTTCACTCCCTCCTTGTACAACTAGTCTTATTTTATGTCCCAGCAGAGCCTCCCTTGGAGCGCAGTGGGCCTTTGCGCTGCTTTTTGGACTCTGAAATGCTCTAGCGACAGTCATCTGGTTAAGATCAGGCGAGGGAGGGTCGTGGCCAGGCATGTATTCTAGGCAAGGCCAGATGTCGCCCAGAGAGGCAGGACCCTCTTCAGGCTGAGCTTTGGGGGAATGGAACCAAGCAGTATCAAACTGGGACCCACAACCTCGCCACCACCACCCATTGCCCAGGCCTCAAGACACGCCCCCTGCTCCTGCCCTTCTTCCCTAAGAAACCCCCTTTAAACCCGTCACTTGACAGGGCCCTCCTGCTCCGGGAGGGTCCCCTGTCCTGGCCACTGTGGCTTTCACCCAGCCTCCACAGGCAACCCCTTTGCTTCTGCGGCCGGCAGAGAGGATGCAGTGGCGGCCAGGGTTGTAAATGCCGTCTCAGCAGAGGCCGCAGGCTGCCTGCTCCTGCCGGGTGGTCTCCACTCCGGCCTCTTCCTGACAGTCTGAACGCAAGTAGCCTTCTCAGTGCAATTCTTACATATAACATAACAGAGAAACAATGTTTTTAAAAAGAGCTTTAAGCATGAGGCACAGCACCCAGGGAGGCGGAAGGCAGGCATCGACCCCTGAGCTCTTCTGGCCTCCCTCAGAGCTGGTCTCCGTTTGTCTTCCAGGTGAATAGGCAGGTGGCCCAATGCAACTGTGCCAAGCGCTTCCAGGTGGAGCAGATTAGTGCCAACAGATACAGAGTGAGTGCCAGCCCAGCCCTGCCAGCCTCTGTCTGTCCTGCCCCCTCCTACGCTCTGGCCTTGGTGCTGAGGACTGCCTGCTGTCCTTCCCTGGGGCAGTGCTGGGAGTCGAGGCTCCAGAGTTCATGCCCTTCTCTCAGTGCCAGAGATCTGAGCGGATGCCAAGCCCCTGGGAATCTGGGAGCTGCTCTGGGGCAGGGGAAATTGGGCGGGAGTGCTGGTGGTGGCAGCCGCACCAGCGAGGGCAACCAGTCCATTCCGGAGGAAATCCGCCTGTGCCCCTAAGCCCAGGGAGGAGGGGTGCGGGATACTCACGGCAAGCGAGGGAAGCCAGAGGGCAAGCGCCTTCCCCTCTGCTGACTCCCCTCTTCCCTGTCTCTGCTGCAGTTTGGGGAGTCTCAGCAGCTGCGCATGGTCCGCATCCTGCGGAGCACTCTGATGGTGAGAGTTGGTGGAGGCTGGATTGCTCTGGACGAGTTCCTGGTGAAGAACGACCCCTGCAGAGGTCAGTGGGACGCTGCGCCCCAAAGGATGTGCTGATGGGAGGGCTCAAGTGGTCTGCTTGGAGGGCGCCTCCTAAAGGGAGAGGGGGCAACAGCCCCCCTGGGAGGCATCTGAGCCCCCCCCCCCCCCGCGCCCCCTGCAAGAGGGCTTACGCGAGGCTGAGCTTGGCCTCCTGCTCCTCTGTCTGTTTGTGTGTGTATGTGGGGGGGGGGTGTCCTCAGCAGAAGGTGCTGGGGAGTTCCTACAAGTCACCAAGAGCCCCGCCTGGCCCTCTGGCTGTGGGGCTCGCTCTTTGGGGAAGCCAGCTACTTCTGCCCCCAGCCTGGGGCGCCCCTCCAGCTCACAGCTCATACTCCTGGCTTTGTGCAGTGAAGGGCAGGACCAACGTGAAGATCAACGAGAAGTACCTGGCCCCCGACTCAGTGGCTGGCCAAGGGACTGCCAGCCTGTCTGCCGCCAGCTCCAAGGGGCTGTTGCCTGGCCTCTCCGCCTCCAGCCTTGGCCTCTACAGCAGCGCCTCTGCCCCCAGCAGCCCCCTCCCCAGGAAGGTGAGCCACCTGCAGAGGGAGGGAGGGAGGGAGGGAGGGAGGGCCACCCTGCCACCTGCGCCTTAGTTGGTGGGTCCCCTTGTGTCCGGCTGCCCTCCAGGGATCCAGCACTGTGCTCCTCCTCCTTCCTTTGCCACCCCCTGCGAGGCAGGCCAGGCAGAGAATGCACAGCTGGCCAGCCGCATTGGAGCTCCCCCTACTGGGGTCGCTGCCAGGGGCCTCCCGCCTCTTCTCCCTTTGCTTCCAGACTTGCGTCTTGAGGAGGACACGCTCCGGGGACCGGTGCCTCCCTTCCCGCACTCCTCTGGCAACCGACAGCACAGGGCCGACATTTGCCACAGCAGCCGAGGGTGGTGCAGAGCTTCGGGCACATGCAGCTTCTCCTGGTGAGCGTGTGGGCAGCCGCCCTCACTGCGGTTCCGAGGGGAAGAGGGCTGGGAGTTGCTCCCGGGGGCCCCTCCTTTCCCTGTCCGGCCACCCAGGCAGCTACTCTCTGCTTCTTTGCAGACCCCCCCAGTGGGCCCCCGCCTTGAAGACGCCACCTGCACCTCTGCATGAGAGATGCCCACCAGAGCTGCACCAGCTGGAGGGGCTCCCACCTGATGGCCTCTGTGGGTGATGGTTCCGCCCACCCCAGCGCAGTTGAGAGCAACCTCTTCCCGCCGAGCTGCGCCACGGACAGCACTGCCCAGATTCCAGTCCCGGCAGCCGCCACCCCTCCCCACCATGTCACTCACTGCTGGCTCAGAGCCAGTCGCCAGGCTGGCTTGGCTCCCACCTTCGGCATCCCCCGTCAGGCCCCCCCCCCATCATGCCGATGCAGCAGTAGGCTCTTCCCAGCGCTGGCCCCTTGCCCTTCCCCCAGAGCCTGCCCGCTCTCGCAAGGACAATAAAGTGTGATGGTTTCCGGACATGCTGCATTCTGCTGTGCGTTTCTCTCTTGCCCGGGGCTGGGAGATCAATCAGCAGCCCAGCTGTGCCCCAGGAGTGCTGCGGAGGCTGGCCCTGCACACCACGCTCGGCTCTCCCCCCCCCAGGGTCTGGGGGGCTTCCCGTGTCACCAGGGGCCTGGAATTGCGGCAGGCAGCAGGAGGTGCCTGGCCAGGCCACGGGCACACCTCATTTGCTGCTTGCGGGCTGGCCAGGTGCTGGACTTGGGGGCTTCCAGGGCGTGCGGGTGAGGCGATCTACGTGGGCTCTTCCATGCGGCAAAGGCACAGGGCTCCCATGAAGCCGCTTGGCCAGGCGGGCTCAGCCCCGACAGCGCTCTGCATTGGAAGCTGAACGCCACGCTGGAGGTGCCACGGCCCACCCTTAGGCTAGCCGGCGTAGCCCCAGGTTTTTGAGGGTAGGGTTGCCAGATGGGGTTTGGAGTAATGCCATAACCTAGGGAGAAGCGGGGCGGGGGGGGGCTGACTTTTTTTGTTTAACAGTCACGCACAGACGGCATGTGCGCACCCCCAGCCAGTACGATGACATCCCTAATGGAAGTGACATCACGCTGATCTCCCTTCTGGGCTGGCGGGCCTCTCCCACCAGTGCTGCGCAGGTGGCCGGGCACCCGGGCTGGGTAGCTGCTTCTCTAGGCTGGTGGCGGCACAGCACTGCCTCTGGAGGCTGGGCTACAGGCCGATGAAGCGGGGGGAGGGCGTCTGGTATTTGGGGAACGTTTTTCCCAGGCAGTCCCCCAAATGCCGGACTGTCCAAGTGAATACCAGACACCTGGCAACCCTCTCTGTGGGCCTCTGGGCTGCCGGGCCCTGCTCTCTTTCCTCGGGCTGCTGCAGGCCCAAGGCTCACCCGGGTCTCCCTGGGGTGGTCTTGCCTCCTCCTGCTGAGGGCAGGCGCTCTCCGGGGCCTCCACTCAAGGACAGGGAGCAGCTCAGCAATCTTTGTGGTGCGATCTGTGATGCCTTCACTTAGCCTAGGACTGCTTATTCGTTTATTTCCTTCATTTATACCCGGCCTTTCTCCCCAGTGGGGAACCCAAGCAGCTGACGTCATTCTCCTCCATCTATCCGCACACGTTCCCTGTGAGGTAGGCTAGGCTGAGAGGGTGTGACTGGCACAAGGTCACCCAGCCAGCTTCCCTGGCAGAGTGGGGAACCGTACTCAGGTCCTTAAATCAGCAAATGCCATCAAGTAAGGATCAGGGCGTTCACCCTGCAAACAAGAACATTTAGCTTTCCTTTTTAATTTGAAATGTAACAACCATTTTATTAAAATGACAATGAAACAAGCCAGCAAGCAATTAAACCAGCGTAAATACTCGATGGACGCAGTTACAGGTAAATGCAACCCTGTTATCTAGGTCCAATTGCACCTTAAAGGCAAAAGGTCTTTAAGGTGCTATTGGACCCGGGTCCTGCTGTTTGACTGCGGACCGATACGGCTCCCCCCTGAAACCACCGGGATAGCAGAGAGGAACAATGGCCAGGCCCTTGGCCGCTCTCTTCTTGACTCTCTCAGGCTGGAGGCAGCATAAAAGTCCTTCCCTTTACATGCACTAAACGGTGCACTAGAGTATCCCCTTCTTCCTTTCCAAAGGTGAACTTCTCTCCTTTCCCTTCTCCCCTCTGCAGAGGCCACCCACCGGGAGTGTGGCTCCCTCTTGGCCCTCGCCAGAGGGCACGGCACGAGAGGAACCCCACTGAGGTTCAGCCTGCAGAGTGGGATGTGCCCCGTGGGCCAGCATCGGGGTTCCAACAGTGGCTCACCGCTGGCCCCGAAGCCAATCAGTGGGGCCCGACTCCTCCGCTTGGAGCCAGCTGGGTGACCTTGGGCTAGTCACAGCTCTCTCAGAGCTCTCTCAGCCCCACCCACCTCACAGGGTGTTTTGTTGTGGGGATAATAATAACATACTTTGTAAACCGCTCTGAGTGGGCATTAAGTTGTCCTGAAGGGCGGTATATAAAGCGAATGTTATTATTGTTATTAAAACGGGAGGCTGCCCTCGCCCGCCGTTCAGGCCTGCTGCCCAAACAGGCTGTTTCTCGAGCTGCGGCAGAGAGTGCGGCTGGTGGGCCCCTCCCTCTAGTTAGCTGCCATGAACGGCACCTAAGCAGCCAGACATCACCACGCCTGGCCCCAGAGCTTTCCCAGGGGGCTGTGCGGAAGCAGCCCTTCGGGGCGGCCAGCCCTGATCCTTAAGTCCACTCCCTGTTCTGCTGCCTGCAAGTTCTAGTCTTGAGGAGGGGGGAGGAGGAAAAGCTACTCTCTCCGGTTCCTCCACCCCATGCCTCATGAATGTTAGCAACTCTGCCCCCTTCCCCTCATCGCGAGTGTCAGACTAGACATGGCGCACCCACAGATCTGCAGGATTTCAGTCCAGTGGCGTGACGTTCTGAAGAAGGGAGCTCTGACTCTCGAAAGCTCACACTCGGAAACTCTGGTTTGCCTCTGAGATGCCACGGGCCTCGAATCTTGCTGTTCTACTGCAGACCAACTCAGATACCCACCTAACTACCCACAGATCTGTGTTAGACCCATGACAGCCAGGCAGGGGCCCCTTCTCACAGCCACAAAAGAGGGGCGGAGACAGTTTAAATCTTTGACCTGCATTTGGCACTGTATTTCCTTAAAGGGCTGCAACCAGCCAAGGGGCCAGGTTCTGACCTGCAGTGCTCAGCCCTTCTGCTGCCAAGCGGGGGCTCTTCCTGCTTACTTGGCCGCCCCATCTGCTGCAGGGAAGACCAGGCCTTTCCCCACGGAAGCCAGAGGTGCTCATTAGTTTCATTGAAGGAACGTCACCCTTCCTTCTCCCTCGTGCCCAGCACCAAGGGGCCTCTCCCTCTTCTCTCGGGCATCTGGCCCTGCTGCAGCAGCCTCCGCCCGGGCACCCTGAACCTGCTGCCAGTGCAGCACCAGATTCAGGCGTGTCCATCCGTGGTCAGCCACAGACTGCCTCCCCGCCCAGCTCTGCCACTCCTCAAGTAGCGCCGTCGCCTGTCTCCCTTGGCAGACAGAAGAACAGCCGCCTCTTTCCTCCCTGAAAGATAATGTCTTTTCCTTATCAATCAGCCAATCTAAATCTCACAATGAAGCCAATATTTCACGTCGCATAACGCCCCTCGGCACCTCCTTCCTTCCCCCCCTCTGCTCATCTATCTCTGCAGATGCATCACTGCTGGGCATGCACGCGCACACATGCGCAGGGAGAGCGTGACAGACCAATGGTTCTCTGATTCAGTATATGGCAGCTCTGAGCATTCGAGCAGCATGCATCTCTGCATGTATCCGGCACTGTTTTTCCTGCATGCCTGTGAAGCCACCCAGGCATATGCGCAGCGAGGCAGATTGCGCCCCACCCACGGAGTCAGCACACAAGACAAGCAACACTTTGTTGCGGGGGGGGGGGGGGTGAGCGGGGGGGGGGTGCTGATCTGGAGTGCACATTTGTTCTCTAGGGCTGTTTCAACTTCCCAGTCTCTCGGGTTCAAGGCACTTTATAAGCTAAAACACTTAACGATGCCAACAGTGTTCCTAATGGAACCTAAGAACACGGCGGCTTGCAAACGTTGCCTACTCCCCCTGCAAAACAGGAAAATCAGCCAGAAGGCCATCGGAGCAACACAAATAATCCAAGCAGACAAGGGCAAAGGGGGCAGGGAGGACACTGGGTGGCCTGGGGCACAAAGGAACCCTCTGCTTGTTGTCTAAAGCAAAATAAACTCCGTGCCAGGTGAGCCGCTGTGGGGAGTACGGAGGTACGGAGCCAGAGGTACGGAGCTACTTTGGAGAAGGTCCTGCATCCTGTGGCCCCCTCCTCAGGCCTGATGGGGGGCATGGAGCCAAGCCTCTCCTGCATCTGATGGAGACAAGCCAGGCCCACTGGAGGCCTCTGCCTCACACCGGGACTCTGCCTCCGGGCCTTCCTTGCTTTGGGCAGCAAAAGGGAGATGCAATTTCTGCCATGAAGTTCACACGAGGCTTGCTGATTTCAGAAAGAAACAGAAGTCCTTTACTGCCAAGGAAACCCATTCTGGAGAGGAAAGGAAGGATCGTCTGTCTCTTTACGCTAGAACGGATCGCAGAGAGCGCGCCTTGCCCTCGTGGCGGTTAGAAAGAGAAGCAGGAAGAGAAGGCGTCCGCGAGAAGGAAGAGAAGGCGTCCGCGAGAAGGAAGGAAGGAAGGAAGGAATCCAAACCCCCAAGAGTCGTGTTCTGGGTTACAAAGACAGCAGCAGAGCTGACCAAAGGTAGGAAGTGCCCTACCAGCCTTGCCAGCTGCACTGCCACCCCCTTACGCCTACGGGTGTGCTGTGCACAGAGGAACGTGGCGCCACCCTCTGCTCCCTCCAACATCCCAGGGGCGCTGCTTTCCTCTGAGCCAGCCTTGCCCAGCAGCCTTACCTGACAGGAGGCCGAGCCCTTTTGTGGGCACCGCACGTTCCTCCCCGGAGGCCAAAGCCCTCAGGCCAGCAGGTCCCCCCACAGTCCAAGCTGCACAAAGCCTCGGAGATGAATGGCCGGCCTCTGACGGAGCAGGCCCCGGATTTCAGAAGAAGCGTTTCCCTCGTTGCAGGACATGCTTTAAACTTGTCTCTCCTGCCTCTTCCGCAAAAATCCGTTCAAGAGGCAGACTCATAAAATGCCCATCCACATATCAAGACCCAGCAAACAAACCACAGTCAAGAGATAAGAACCCTCTGGGGGAAAAGCGACCTGCGTGCCTCCCGGGGAGGAGCGCTCCCGGGCCGTACCTGGAACGCCTGCCCAGGGCCCTGCTGCTACGTTTCCCCTTTCGCGCGAGGCCTTTGAAGGGGCCCTGATCGACGCTTGGCTGTTGCGCTGCCTTTCGTTTTTCCCTCCTTGCTCCCAGCATGCCAAGGCTGCCCCGATACCCGCCACGCCCTGTGCCTCCTGAAGTCAGCAAAGTCTTCTGTGCAGACTCGGCCTGAGGACTGGCTCATGTGCAGGCACGGATCTTGGCCCCAGGGATCCCCTCCCCCGCATGTAAGCACTTGGCCTGATGAAGCGTCCCAGAGAGCCTGAGACGGGCACCTAAGTTTGTTCTGCTTGGTTGGAATAAAAGGCCATCGGTGCCTTCTGTCTTGGTGTCCCACGTGGGTGCCTCTTCTCCATGTGAGCAGTTAGTGAATCATCCCGTCCTGTGTCAAGCCCTTGATTTCTTGTTATCCTGTTCATTTATTCTTGTTTCGTGGCGTGACGAAGCCTCTTAGAACGAGAGGGGAGATTGGCCACCCTTTGGGCGGGGAGCGGAGGGAAGGGTACGGTGTGATTGCTGCCCACTCACAGTCACGGTGGAGGATACCGGAGCCAGGCCCTGGGCAAGAGGAACACCCGTTTCCTCCAGGGAGCAAATTGTTCTGGAATGGCTCCTGGAGCGCTCTCTTTGACTTCCCCAAAGGACCTGGAGAAGGTGAACGGCAGAGCAGCTGTGTGTGTGTGTGTGTGTGTGTGTGTGTGTGAAGGAACAGCAGGTACGAGCCTGGGGGAAAGGAGCGCAACAGCAGGCGGTCCGGCTGGGGCAAGTGTGAGCTGGCGGAGGGGCCTTGCCAGCACAGCCCCCCCTCCCCCCACCCCATGGAAGGGCAGTGGATTTGCTGCCTCCAGGACCCCTCCGGTGTGCTCCGTTCATATAGCTGCCCATGAAGGAAATGTTACACGCACACACACCGCAATGACCAGAGTGCTGTTCTCCAAAAGGAGCCAAGCTGGGTGATGCCTGCCCTGGCCGCCCAGCTCATAGGGAGGGGGGCACTCGGGGTTCTCGGAATCAGAGCCCCCGTCCACCCGTTCCAGGCACACTGCCTGTCTTGCCCTGCCGAGCTGCCTGTGCCCAGAGTGAAAACGTAGCTGCCTGTCTTCTCATTCTCTTCCGGAGGCTTTTGCCTTTCAGCCGTCCAGTCTGGCCCCAACATCCCTTCCTTCTCTGACAAGCTCTGTGATCCCAGCCTTCTTGCTTGAACTCGATCCCAAAGGACGGCTTTCGTCCACTTCAGAGCCCCCTGCCATTAAAGCCGGCCTGTTTCTCCCCACTGGCCAGTCCCCTGGCCAACACTTCCTTCCCTGATTGCACTGCTGGAGCAGATGGCACGGCCAGACCCACCCAGGCAACTCCGAAGCGCTGTGCGGAAAAGTCAAGCCCCACCTTTGGCTCGGACCGGCCAAACGACGCTCGGCAGTGTGCACGCTCTTGCCGTTCCCTGGGTGCCCTGGTTTGGGCTCAATGGAAAACCAGCAGCGGAGGGAGAGGTCACAGACAGACAGCGTGGTGTAGTGGTTAGAGGGTTGGACTGAGATCCGGGAGAACCAGGTTCAAATCCCCGTTCGGCTTTGGAAGCTTACTGGGTGACCTTGGGCCAGTCACACCGTCTCAGCTTAACCTACATCGCAGGGCTGTTGTGGGGATGAACAGGAGGAACGATGCAAGCTGCTTTGCGTTCCCACTGGGGAGAAAGGCAGGCAATCTCTCCCTCCCTCCCTCCCTCCCTCCCTCCCTCCCAGGCCTTCTCGTGGTGCTCAGCTGCCGGTGTGGAAAAGGGATGTGAGGTGGAGCTGCTCTCAGGTTGCGCTGCTGGCAAAGGCAGGCGAAAGGACGCCCCCACTTCGAAGCGCTGCTCAGTTGTCTTATGAGACGGAGCGCATAAGCCCCATAAAAGGCCAAGTGGTTTCAAAACCATTTTAAATTATGCCCTGGCTTGAACCTGCATGGTTGGTGTGTGTGTTGGCAAATGCAAACGACAACAGGTTGTGCTGCCTTTCCGGTGTTGTCCAGACTTGTGCTTTTCTCCTTTGGATCAGCAAATCTCGAGGGAGTTTCTTCCAGTCTCACAAGTTCTGTCTGTTTCCTTAGCCAGCGTTGCAGCTCCAGCGTGTGAGACACAGAAGTGTGCGCTGGCCAGCCTGGCCTGTGCACCTGTGGGGCATGGCTCCCTGATCCAGCAGCGCACTCGGCCCTGGTGCGCCGCGTTTCCCCTGTGGGGCCCTTCCCCAGTTGTGTGCTCCGTTTATCCTGTCGACACCAGGATGGGGAAGCCCGGGCATGGGGCCCAAAGGAAGCTCCCCAAAGGGTGGGCAGGTGGGAGGGTAGCCCGGCCCCAGCCACCCCCTGGCTTTTGCACCTCGCGCCACTTAGCCCTCTGGCTGTTTCTGATGTTAACATGTGGGCAACGGTGGCCGCGTCTCCCTCTGACAGCAGACCCCCAAGTCAGAAGCAAAGTCCCCCCCCCGCCACGGGGTCTCTCAGGGTGGAGCAGGGGCCCACTGGGGGCCAACGGTGGTCCTGTAGTGGCCTAGACACAGTGACCGCGTCTCTTACACATGTTGCCGGAGGCCACCTGGGCCAACATTTAAATCTTCCTGGAGGTTTTCTTTCCGCAGCCACCACAGTGGAGGCCCCGGATCCTCCTGGTCTTGTGGTTAAAGAGACGCTCTTTGAGGTATAACATTTCCAGGCCGATTCAACCAACACCCTCTCAAGCACAGGCTGGTTTTGTTCCTCGTGATCTCCTTCTTCCGAGCCCTCGGCCAAGGCATTGCTGCGGCCCCTGAGCTCTTCTCCCTTGGGAGAAGACAGGTTTGCCGGGTTTCTTGCATGCCAGAGGCTGCAGCTAAGGATCCACCAGCACCCACCACCGCCTCCTGCTCCTCCTCGTCGGGAGAATGCGGCCCACAGTGCTGGCGAAACGCCATCTGCACCCCAAGGCCCGTTACCCTGGTGATGAGGCTGTGCTTTGCCCCCATGGCTGTTGCCAAGGCAGAGATCTCACCGGAAACACTCCTGGCTCCTACCGGGTGCAGCCAGCCAGCCACGTCTAGCTCAGCACGGACTACTTGCAGTGAGCCAGCTTTTCACCTGGAGACAGCCGGACGGGACTGGGGGCCTTCTGCAGCAAGGGCTGTGCCGGCTTTGGCTGCGATCACGAACAAGGCCAGGGCCCCATCCAGCCCAGGACCGTTTCTCCGGTGAGCGGGAAGTGGCACGCCGTGGATCTAGGGAGGTCTCCACTGCCCATGGGAAAAGCACCACCACCCTCCATGCCTGACACAAGCGGCTGCTCGAATAAAAGGCAGAGGAGGGCTATTTCTGCCCCGTGACTCTGGAGGCGCAACTTGGACATTTGGGCGGGGTGTGTGCATGAGCCTCCCGCAGAGGGTTGGTCTGGAGCGGAGAGCCTGGCTGGGGCCACGGCCCCCAGCTGGAAGCACCGCCCTGTTCCTCCCTCCCTCCCTCCCTCCCTCAGTCCTCCCCTTCTTAGCAGAGCTTTGTCCCTGGGAGAAATACTCCGGCCGCCCCTTGCTGGCTCCCAACATCCCCTCCCTGGGGCGGCAGGGCAGTCCTCCTTCCTTATGCAGGTGACTGCCTTGTGCTGTTGGCTGCCTGCTGAAGAAAGATGCATGCCGGAGGTGGGCTGGGGCTGCAGAGAGAGGGTGGGCAGATGCCGCGCAGTCACACAGCAACTGCGAGCAACCAAGCCCTTGCTACGCCTGCAGCAGCCAGCCCTGCCTGGCCTGGCCTGGCCTGGCCTGGCGGGTTTAGAGGTGACTGGGCCTCCGAAGGGTCAGAAGGGCGGCCTGGTTTCTCCTTGGACCACAGGCCTCCTCCTTAAGCACAGGCCCTGGGATGGGGAAGAGGCACCTTGGTCAGGGCCCTGCCCAGCAAACAGTGTGTGTGTGTGGGGGTGGGCACACGTGCCTGCAGGGGAGATGCCGTTCAGTTTGTGCTGCGGGCTGGAAAGGCCCAGCTCTGAGGCTGCCTGCTTTGGAGGCCCCGGTGCTGAAGGGAGCACTCGCTGCAAGCCGGAGACGCCCCCTTCACCGGGGGGCTTCAGAGCAGCCCCAGGCGCCGGGGCTGGAAGCTGGGCCACCAGAGCCACATGGCACGGGGGGGGGGGGGGCTCGCCTGGTGCCAAGCTCTGCTGCATCTGGACTACAGCAGTGCTCCCATCGCTCAGCCGGGGTGGGTGGGCAGGAAGTCCTGGGAACAGAGTCCCGTGGCCCCCACAGCTGAAAAAGGAGGGCTCAGCACTCCCTGCAAGGAAGGCCGGCGAGAAGCACCCCATGAGCAGGGCAGTGAGTAAGGGGGCTGCTCTCAAGCGGCAACCCAGAATGCTTAAGAGCCGGGAGGGCTGTCTGGCTTGGGGACCGCAGAGGATTCTTAGACCCAGCCTCAGCCAGGCAACCCGTGACAGCCCTGGGGGGGGGGGGGCGGTCTCCAGGCCCCAATGGCCATCTCCAGCACATGGCCTGCCTTTCCTGGAGAGAGGCTGACCCCCACTGTGGAGTCACAGGGACCCCCCCCCCCCTGCCACAAGCCCTGAAGTCTAGGAGCTGCCTGATGCTTTGTGCATTTCAGTTCAGAGGGCGTTCCCGTCTCTTTTCCCACAGGAAGGAAGGAAGGAAGCAAGGAAGGAAGGAAGGAAGGAAGGGGAGAAGCTACCAGACCCCCCCCCCACACACACACACCCCTCCCATCAATACCCTGCCATCCTGTGCCTGCCCCTCCTGGGGCAGCTGCAAGCAAATGCGTCTCTTTGGGCTTTCACGGCCAATCTCCGTGACGGCAAACACTGAGACAGGCAGGCCATTAAGTCTTGGCTGCCTTTCTCCCCGGTGCCTGCCGTGCCAAGGCGTCGGCTTTTCTGAGCAGGAGGTGTTCAGCAGGCCCTTCATGGGCCCGCCCTGCAAAGCAAGCCCTTCAGGGCATCTCTCTTGCAGGCACCCGGGGCCAGGTGTGGTCTTGTGTGCAGCAGCCACAAAGGGTAGAATCTGGACTGGCAAGTTTGGGGTGGAAGCAGCAAGTGGCAGGAATGGCCCCCCTGAGACTGTTGTGGCACCTCCCTGAGAGCGGTGTGTGTGTGTGTGTGTGTCTCTCTCTCTCTCTTCCCAAGGCCCCAGCCAGCCTCGCCTTCCATCTCTCAAGGGGCCCTTCCTTTGCCTCCCTGGACCCCCTGCCTCGCTCCCACCTTGTCCTCCCTCCAGTGCCACAATCTCTTCCCTTGCCCATCCTGACCATTCCTGCCAGCTTCCGCCCTGTCCGGCACCTGCCCACCCCCTCCTGCCAGCTGGACGGAGGAAGGCCAGCTCCAAGGGGGCCAGCCCAGCCCCAAGGGTGTTGGGCTTCCCCTGGGATTACTCTTAATGTGTTTCTTAGATGAATGGCCAACTGCTCATTTTTTCACAGCCCCTTAAAATAACAGATTTATTGTGGCTGTCAAGAGTTTACATCATCAGACGGATAGTATATCTTCAGTTAACAGACAAGAATTTAATTAAATATGAGAGCTGTAGACGGTGACATTCCTATGTAAAGCTCAAATGTATACAAGATAAGCACAGTGAATATTCACAACGGCAGTCATTGCCGATTACGGAATTACTGTAATTACTTCCTTGTTTTGCTAAGCCAATTCTCCTCCCGAACGCCTTCATCTTGAGCCAGACTTGGACAAACGTAATGACGCTTCCCAACAAATTCTAATCTAGCAATTTCATCTCGGAGATTCATTCAGAAATATTTTTGCTGAATTGTGGTGGCTTGCCAGCAGCGCACATTGTCCTAGGACCCTGACCGGTTTCTGGATGCCGCCATTTCCCTTTGCTTTTGCAGTCTGGTTGAGCACAGAAGACGCTATTCCCACCCAGTGGTGCCCATTGCTCAGAGCAGCCGTGAGGGCACGGCTGAGGCGATGCCGTCCGATCCTGGCGCAGTGCTGCAGGAGTGGCCATGGGCAGAGTGGGCATCTGGCCTCGGTCTCTGTGAGGCAGGCCGCTATCGCTGGTGAGCGGCTGGTTTGGATTAGGGGGCTGTGTGCAATGGACAGTCCCATGGGACGAGACCTGCGGAAGAGAGGCGTGGTTGCCCAGGAGGGACAAAACAAGGCTTCAGTGGGGTATGGGTTATTCTTAAATCTCAGATAATGTATGCAAATAGAGAGCCCAATGGATGGGAGAGATCTTATCTGCAAAGTGCTTAGCAAAACGACCGCCGTGGGCTGTGGAGCAGTCCAGCTCCTCCTGTCGCCTGGAACCCAACAGGCCTAACTGCCCGGAACATTTGATCAGCCCTGGGCAGAGGGCAGAGAAATATGGTTTCTTTGCTGCTGTCGCCACCACCGAGTAAGCGTTAAAACTGCTCTCTAGTCCATGTTTTTCAGATTCACCCCCAGTCTTTCTCTTCTGTCACTCTGGTCACCTCCCTTGTTTTTCTGTCACCTGCAGCCTCCCAGTAGACCAGGGGTCTGCCTGAGCTCTTGGGCAGGAGAGGGGCACCAGGAGCGCTCTGGGGCATTTCCTCTTTCCAGATGTCACCCCAGGTATTGACAGGCGCACCACCTGTAGCGACGGGAGAACCTCTTGATGCCATCTAAAACGTAGTAAAGACGTATTGAGGAAGGGGGCCTGACTCTCTCGAGCTGATGCCCTGGAAATCAACTCAGTCTATAAGGTGCTGCCGGACTCCAGCCCGACATCTTTGCTGATGCTATTAGGCGGGCAGGGAGGAGACAGGACAGATGTGGGAGTGGGGAGGGCAAGGGGGAAAGGGCCCCTCCTCCAGCACCACATCCCTGCATTTCAAAGCAGCTGCTGGGGGCTTGTTTCAAATGTCTCCAGGAGCAGCCCCCTCAGGCAGCCCTAAAGAGGTCAGCCAATCCGTCTACGGGAGGGCTCAGCTCCACCCTGGGCTCTTCTTGCTTGGATGCCGCGTCCTGCCCTGGGCTCTATTCTGCCTCTGGCTGCTCTAAGCAATCGGGATGGCCCTGGAAGGGGCACCCCCTGTCTCCCCCCACCCCTCTGGGCCTTCTGGACTTGCATTCCTGTTCCACAAGGCTTGGGAAGAGGGGAGGGTTTTTCTCGGCCAGCCTTCACCTGCTGGGCCATCCCTTGTGCCTACCAGGGCCTCGGTACTGCTGACAGCAGGACAGAGGCTCAAGGGACCAGTGGGCGGCACAGAGGGCGCGCGGCACTTCCCCAGTTCCTTGCTCAGGGTAGCTCTCCAGGAGGAGTTTCCTGGGGGCATGCCGGAGAGAAGCGCACGGTGTCAGACATACACCCCCTTGCAGGGCACAGGCCCCAGAGCGTGGGGTATATGAGTGGGGTAGACCAAAGCTTATTCTGGAGTATAGGGCTTTTAAAATGTCATTAATATTTTTAGCTGGATTCACAAATGAGGAACTAGGAAGTGTGAATAAGGAACCAGGAACCGGGATCCCACTTCTGCCTCCCTCTTTGCAGGCAAGGCAGCCAAACACCTGGGCCCGGTTCTCTGCTCAGGAACGGATGGGAGAAGGAGGGAAATCCCCTGGCCACGCCCCATCCCTCGTCAGAGGAGGGCGGCTGGCAGTGCAAAGCCGTGCATGCACCTGTGTGTGTGTGTGGGGGGGCTCAGCCGAGCCCAGACAGGAGGGTCTGTACAGCTAGGTAGACACTTCCTGCTCCGTCACCACACCCAGAGGCCGCAACCCAGGATCCCTCGCCAAATCATGGGGGCGAGAGGACACGTCCCTTAGGACACCACTCCCATAAAACCTCTCACATACTCGATGTTGGTGGTGGGGAGGAGCCCCTAGGAGCCTGGACTCAGAACCGGAGCACAGTTGCAGAGGGAGATTGTCGCCCCCCCCCAGCCCTGACCCCAGCAGTGTAACTGGCACATGCAGTTGGCACCCTTGGTGGTGGTGCCAGAACTTGGGAATGCCCTCCCTAGGGAGGTTCACCCGTCTCCCTCGATTGCCTTCTGCCAGTGGGTGAAGACTTCTGGTTCTCCCTCACTAGCCCTTATTAGTGAGGGCCTTTTCGGTCCTGGCCCCAGCCTGGTGGAACTCTCTGTCTGGTGAAACCAGGGCCCAGCAGGGTTTATTATCCTTCCACCGGGCCTGTAAGACAGATGTTCCGCCAGGCATACGGCGGAGGCTCGGTTGGGCCCCCGCCAGCCATACCTGACTTGACTTGAAAAAGTCTGTCCAGCCCCCTATATATCTATATCTATAGATATGGATATATGGGCCATGTCTGAAATCCATCTGAGGAGAAGTTTTTATTGTATGTAGTGTTTTAAATTTTATTGTAATGTTTTATCTGTTTTTATGTGTTTTTATGTAAATTAAAATGTTGTGCTCCACCCTGAGCCCGCTTGGCAGGGAGGGTGGACTAAAAATCTAATATAATAAATAATACAATAAATAAATTATTAGCCCTCCTCCCTCCCCGCCTGATTGTATGTGTTTATGTTTTATGAAATTGTTTTAAATTGGGGTCTGCAAAGCATTCTTTTTTTTTTGAAGAGGTGCCCATTCAGTGCAAGACAACTAAAACCGAAAGATGCCCCCGCCTCAGCCAGTCCTCCCCAAGCACTTCCCCTACCAGGGTGAATGTTGGGGGGTGGGCTTCCTTCCCTCTCCGCTTCTCCTCTCAGAAGTCCAGGGTGTGCGGGGTGGGGGGTGGCACAGGCAAGTGCTATGAAGGCATCACGCCCAGCCCAGGTGGCTCTCCCGCCTCTCCCTGAGCCACGTTGGGCAACACTGTGCAAGGCCCAAACGCTGGGATTGCATGCACCAGGGGGCTTCTTCCTACCCCAGCACCGGCAGGCCTGAGAGTGGACAGTCAGACTGGATGGGGAGGAGGGAGGGCTCCCCTCTGCCCACCCAATCCAGGGGCAGACCAGGGCCAGGAGAAGAGAGGAGGGGAGGGGCGGGGCCCACAGGCAGCTAGGGGAAGGGGCGCCCCAGCAAGAACCTGGGCAAGGAGGAGGAAAGGGACCCTTCCTCCGGCTTCCTCCAGGGCAGAGTCCGGCCTGCCCCGGAGGGAGTGAGGCGTGGGTGGCCGGCAGCTGCCCACCCTTCAGCCTGGGAGCGGAATGGCTTCCAGCTTGGGCAGCCGAGTGGAGGCTGGAGGCCCTTTCCCTGCTGGTCCAGGCAAGGGCACCTTCTGCACCACCCCCAAGAAGGCTGAGGAAAGACGACGCCCAGGTGGGCGGGCGGGCGGGCGGGCAGGCAGAGCAGCACCCACCGACCAGAGTGCTGCTTCCACCAGGAGCAGGAAAACAGGGGAAGCAGCAGCAGGGGAAGGGGAGAGATTGGGCCGGCTGTGGCGCAGCTGCCCTGCCGCCTCGTGTGTGGAAACTGCGCACCTCCACAGTCCAAACACACCCAGGCGCAGGGCCACACAGACAGGCACAGCATTTCACAGGCAACAGAGGACACTTCTGAGAAATGTTTTCCTCCCGCTGCTCGGTTGTTCTCTGCGCAGGTCCCTTCTCCCTGTCCCCTTTTCTCAGAAGAGCATGCCGCAGGAGTGGAGGGGTTGGCCCGCTGCCGCAACTGCCGCATGCCCAGTGGGGCATAATCCCGGCCCTGGAACTGCTGCCCCCCCCCGCTTCTCATGAGCACTCAAACCTCGCCTGACTCCTTTGCCTTGGCGAAGTGAGAACTCAGTTCAAACACAAACGACGCCCCGATTACTGACGAGCTCAACCCCACAAGACAATGCGCAGCCCACGGGAGATGCCGGTCGGCTTTCTGTAGAAGGAGCCCCACCCATAAGCCTCCTTCCAGCTGTGGGAAGTTCCGCCTGCCCCAGCAGTGACACATCCTTGTCCCTTCTCAGCTCCTCGCCCCTTTCCATTCATCTCTTTCCTGTCCAGTGCGCTTCTTTGCTTCCTGCTGTCATTCTTTGGGCCGTGCTCATGTGCTCTCACGCATGCCCGGCCCCTCAGCAGCCTTGCCCCTGCGGGTTAGCACACGAGAAGGGCGCACAGGCGTGGGCCTGGAGAGAGCTCCCAGCCAGGCAACAGCGAGCACGTGATTGGAGGAAGGTGGGGTTGGGGGGGGGGCGGCCTGAATGAGGGGGGTCCCAGGCGCCAGGGCCTGCTCAGGAGGGCTACAGCCAGGCCCTCCCTGGTGTCCTTTGCCTGGCTTATCTTCTGCCAAGACTTCAGCGGGACTCAACCGTGGGGTCTGGTTTCACTAGCAGCGCTGAAGGAGGAAATGGGAAAGGAAGCACTCCCAAGCCAGGGCAGAGCGCCTGGCCCTCCTTTCTACAGAACTGCGCCCCCCACCACCACCCCGCCCACCTGGGAAGCAGGAGGTGCCGTTCTCCCTGCCCCCCCCCGTGCTCTCCTGGTCTCCACCCCCCCCCCCCCGACTCTTTCCCAGTTTCTTTCCTGTCAGCACCCAAGTCATATTCTTTGATAGACAACTCAGCGACACAGTGGGGAAAAGTGCATTTTCTGGAAGGGCCCATCTTGTGCCCCCCCCCCGCCCCATATCCAGCGTTTCACTTGGGTGGATTCTCAGGGGGCAAGAGGAAGAAGGGTTCCCAGTGACACTGAATGGCAAGGCGTTGGCAGGAAAAGGAGAAGAGAAGAAACATCAGCAAAGATATATTTTTGTTTAATTTTTAATTTTATTTACATTATTCAGAGCTGTCCTTTCTCACTGGGATTCTAGGTGGATTACGCAGATTACGCATTTTGTGCCCATTTCTCTGTCCCAGTGAGAAAGGATCAACATTTAAGCAGAGGGCTTGGAGAGACAGGATCTGTTTGGGGCTTAGGCAAGGACAGGCGTGCAAAAACAAGCGTGTGAAATTGTGTGTGTGTGTGTGTGTGTGCAGCCCTGGGGAAGTGCCCCCGCTGGGCAATGGCGCCCCCTGGTGGGAGGAATGGGCCTGGGCCAGAGGGCACAGCCCAGCTGCAGTCGCCCTGCCCGCTCACCTGGCGCAGCAGGCAAGCACGAGGCCCCGCTGATGAGGCTGGCACCGCTGATGGCTGGCAGCCCCCCCTCCCCAAAGACTATTGCCTGCCCCACACGTTTCCCAGTTCTTGGTCAGTCTAGCAGCAGGAGCCATCACCAGACGTGATCTCAGCGTCTTGGGTGCCCATGGCCCGAGAGAGCGGATGGGGCAGGAAGCGGCCGCTAGCAAGAGAGACAATGAACAGCTGGGACACGGGAGAGGGGTGTGCAGTTCTCAGAAGGAGAGGGGGGCCTCTGGGTGTGTGCGTGAGAGGCTGTGAGCTGGCCCTGCTTCCTTGGTAGAAATGCTTTGCATACAGTTTTGAGCCACTTCCATGGAAATATGGCCTGGCTCACTTCCTGGAGAGTTCTGCTTTGCATGGGCGGTGAGAGGGCAGGACTACCCAACACAGCAGGTGAGCACTTGCTCTGCTTTGCAGGCCCGACCACTGGCTGAAAGACCTCAGCTATGGGGGGCACGTCCCAGTGCTTGGGGTGCAGGCAGGAGGGCGGCCACTGAGGAGAGACTGGGCCCCCGCCGTGCTCTGCAGCTGATGAAGGAAAAAGAAAAGCCGGGCGGGGGAACGGCTCTGATCTGAGCGGGAGGGCAAAGTGCAGCTTCATCTCTGCTGCCTGTTAAAGTCCGTCCCTGGCCGAGTAGCAGGAGAGTGGAGGGGGGGAAGGCTCCCTCCCCAAGCACGCCTGGGGAAAGCTCCCCCCAGCCTTTTTCTCCAGGGGGGGAGGGGAAGAGTGAGGTGGGGGCACTAAAACTGGGGAGGGCAGGCCCTGCATCTTGCCCCATGGGGGCCTGGACTGCACCCCACAGCAGCCTGGCTGGGATGTGCACCTCTGCGCACCAGGCACGGCCCACAGCCTTTCTGTTCCTGGAACTCACCCCCACGTGCTGCTGTCCTGACTTGCACGCCCAGCCCTCCCAGCTCAGCCTTTGCACCCAGCACTGGTGCATGGCCAGGGCTCAGAGCAGCAGTCACCACTGCAGCAGCAGCGCAGCACAGGTGCAGCGGGTGATGCACAGGCAGAGGCAATGCACAGGGAACAAAAGCGTGTGGATGAGTGCGTGCATGTGTTTGCCTGGCCCAGCCAAGGCAAGCATGCAAGTGTCTGTGTGCCTGACCCATGGCCTGCTCTGTGCCCGGGTCTGCGTGTGAGCCGTGGAACCAGGTGCATTTTTGTGTATGTTTATATTGCAGCAGCAGCAGGGCTGGGCCAGTGTGTCATTCCGGGGCGGGGACACGAAGCAGGTTTCAATCCAACCCCATCCCAGCTTGGCGCAGTTTGAAACAGCAGCCGGAGGAGGCAGGTGGCCCAGACACTCCGCCTGGCCCAGGACGTACAGGTGAGGCTGGGGAGGGCAGGGGGCAGGAGGGGGGAGGGGGGAGGACTGGCGCGTTCCCCTCTGCTCGGCCCAGGGAGTGATGAGCACCGGCAGAGGCACGCTTGGAATGCAGTCTGGAGCCCAGCGCTGATCCCTCTAGGCCGAAGGTGGTGGGAGGTGTGCGAGTCTTCCTAGCAGAAGGAAGCCGGGCTACCTTTGGACCAGCTGTCTTGTTGGCCTGTTTGCTAGGGTCCCGTGCCCCCTTGAACTCACAATGGGGGTGTGGGGGGGTGGGCCCTTCTGAGCAATGCCAGGTGCCCCCCAGGCCCGAGAGCATTGCTCTGCCCATTGCTGGGCAATGGACTCATAGAACCAGAGGGCTGGAAGGGACCTCCAGGGGCATCTAGTCCACCACCCTGCACAATGCAGGAAATTCACAACTACCTCCCCCCCCCACAGTCACCCCCAGTGACCCCCTCCCACCCCCCGCTCCATGCCCAGAAGATGGCAAAACACCGTCAGGATCCCTGGCCAAACTGGCCTGGGGGAAGTTGCCTCCTGGCCCCCACAGAGGAATTCTCTCTCCTTCCGCCCAGATAGTGGAAGGGCTGGCATGGAGCAGCAAAAAAGACAGGCCTGCCCGCCCACGGCCGCCACCTCCTCCGTGTGTGACGTTTTGTACCCACCAGTGCTGCACCTTCATTTGCAGCTCCCTCTACAACGCCAACTCTCCCCACCAGTTGCCCGTGGTGCCCAGAGCGCCCGCTGCTCTGGCTGGCTTCCCTCCCAAGCACTCTCCCGGCCGCCCAATCGCCTGCTGCATCGCCAAGGGCCTTGCTGCCGGCTCTGTGCTTGGTGCCAGCTCAGCTGGGGTGGGTTGGCCAAGGATGGCCAAGGATTTTGTCTTACAAGCATCTGGCCGGAGAGCTGCCCGCCTTAAGAGCAAGAAAAGCAGTGCGGGGGGGAGGGGTGTTGCTGGGCCCTGTCGGAGCAGCGATGGAGGGGGCTGGGGCTGCGCCAGCTGCCAAGACTCGGAGCTTCTGGCCGGGGACTTGCATCTCCCAAAGGGGACCGTATCGGAACCCTCCGCTGCTGCCCAGGCGAGGCGGTTGTCTCCTGCGCTGGGCCAGTGGCTCCTGAGGCCGTCTCGCTCCCATAGCCAGCAGGGGCTCAGGGTCCTCAGGGCCCTTCTGAGCTTTGTTGGCGGGTGCTGTTGTTTCGAAGGGGTAGGAGCCCTGCCGGACCAGACCGGGGAAGGTGCCTCTCGCCCAGCATCCAGCCTCACGTGGTGGCTGGCCCCTGGGGAGGGCCCCTGTGCTCAGCCAGTGGTGGACCACTCCTCCAGGAATCTGCTTACTTCCCCCAAATCCAGCAGTGGTTGTGGCCCTTCACGCCTCCCCTGGCAATGAATGCAGCAGTTTAATTACTGTTGAGCAAAGCAGTATTTGCCTTGGTCCGTCACAAATCCATTGCCCAGCAACTTCATTTGGTACCGACAACTTCTAGTATTCTACGAGAAGGAGAAAAAGTTCTCTCTGTCCACCTTCTCCCCCTCTCGTATAATCTTATAAACCTCTATCCTGACCCCCCCCCGCCCCCCGCCCCCTTAGCCCCGGGATCTGCAGCCTCCCCTCCTAGGAAAGGTGCGCCACCCCCCGAATCCTCTTGGCTGCCCTCTGCTGGACGTTTTCAGGCTCTGCAGTGACCAGAAGGGCACACAGGATTCCCAATAAGGCTGCACCGTAGAGCTGTACAGGCGCACTATAGTATCAGCTATTTTATTTTCAGTCCCTTTCCTAGTAATCCCCAGCGTGGAGTTTGTTTTTTTAGCTATAACCAAATGTTGAGTTGGTATTTTCATCGACCTTTCCACAGCAACCACAAGATCTCGTTCAGTCCCAGTCTCGGCCAGTTCAGATATTTTTAAAATTAGGATTTTTCATTCCACTACGCACCTTACACTTACCCACCCTGAGCGTCTTCTGCCAGGTTGTTGCCCACCCACCCTGTTTCGAGAGATCCTCCCAGAGCTCTTCGCCATCTGTCTTGGTTTTCATCATCCGGAATAATTTGGTACCTTCTGCAAGCGTGGCCACTCTCCTGCTCACCCCCAATTCCAGATCATGTCTGAGCAAATTAAATAGTGCCAATCCTGATCCTTGTGGGACCCCCCTGCTTATCCCCCCTCCCCCGGTTGTGAGAACTGTCGCATTTATTCCTGCCTGCCATTTAACCAATTTTTAATCTGTATGAAGATCCGTCCTCTTATCCCCCGACTGCTAAGCTTACTCAGGTATCATCGGCGAGGCACCTTCTGAACAGCCTTTTGGAAGTCCAAGTATACAACATCTGCCTGGTCACCCTTATCCACGTTCGTCAAACTGCCCCCAAACTCAAAAAGATCGCTGAGGCCGGCCTTCTCTTTGCAGAAGACAGCCGGTTCTCCCGCAGCAGGCCTTGTTCCTTGGTGCACGTAATAATTCTATCCGTAATAACAGTTTGTACTAATTCACTTAGAACAAACTAAGTGAACTAGCACTTGGTTTCCTGGTTCCCCTCTGGACCCATTTTTAAAAATTGGGGTGACATTTGCTATTTGCTAGTCATCCAGCACAGAGGCCCATTCTAGTGACAAGTCATACGTGTTGGTTGATAAATCAACAGTAATACCTATCTGAACTCCTTCAGAAGCCTTGGGTGGAGCCGTCTGGACCTGCCGACTTCCTGGCTTTCACTCTGGCTAGTAATCCTAAAACTTCATTTCTCAAAGGGATCTTGGGGTAAGAGTGGACTGTAAACTGAATATGAGCAGTCAGTGTGATGCGGTGGCAAAAAAGGCTAATTCAATCCTGGGTTGTATCAAAGGGGCCATAGCATTGAAATCGCAGGAGGTCATAGCCCCTCTCTATACTGCCTTGGTCAGGCCACACCTGGAGTATTGTGTGCAGTTCTGGAGGCCTTACTTCAAAAAGGATGTGGACAAAATCGAGAGGGTGCAGAGGAGAGCGACGAGGATGATCAGGGGTCTGGAGACTGAGCCCTACGAGGAAAGGCTGAGGGCCTTGGGAATGTTTAGTTTGGAGAAGAGGAGGTTGAGCGGGGACATGATTGCACTCTTTAAATATTTGAAAGGCTGTCATTTGGAGGAGGGCAAAGAGCTGTTCCAGTTGGCAGCAGAGGGTAGGACGCGAAGCAATGGGCTAAAACTACATGCACAAAGGTACCGGCTGGATATTAGGAAAAACTTTTTCACGGTCAGAGTTGTTCAAAAGTGGAATCAGCTGCCAAGGGAGGTGGTGAGCTGCCCTTCGCTGGCAGTTTTCAAGAAGAGGCTGGATGAATATTTGTCAGAGATGCTTTAGGCTGATCCTGCACTGGGCAGGGGGTTGGACTAGATGGTCTGTATGGCCCCTTCCAACTCTATGATTCTATGATCACTTCCGTCTGACCCCATTTTTCAGACAGACTTCCCTCAAACAGCGGCTGTGGCGTAGGTGCATTCCCCACGTTTTCGAAAGTTAAAACAGACACGAAGAATTAGTTTGGTTCTCTGCTATCTTCCGATCTTTCTATGGTAAAACCTGATTTTCCTTGGTTATCTAACGGCCCAACCACTTCCCTAGCCAGTTTTCTGCTCCTGATATATTTGAAGAAGGATTATTGTTTGTCTTAATTTGTTTTACTATCTGCTTCTTAAATACTCTTTTTGCTTGTTCTTTGCTGACTCTCCAGTCCACACACACCTCTGTGTGTGTGTGTGTGTGTGTGCGCACGCGTGTGCATGCGTGCACGCATGTCTTTGTAAATGATGTCGAGGCCTCTGTGGACGGCCCTTCAAGGCAGCATGACATTTCTTTGCTTGTGATGTGCATGTGTCCTTCAGAGGCAACTCCTGTGCAGGCTGTCTTGGGACAAGATGGAAACGTGGGTGGAGCTCTACAGTGGGCGAAGGTGGCAGCGGCTCAGGGTGGGCAGGGGGGCACTGGCCTGGTCACACAGTTGGTCAAACTCCAGTTTCTCAAGGGTGAGGAATTGCAGCATGTCAGGGCCTCCTATACGGTGCCCCACTTTATTTGGGGGGGGGCAGGTGTATTGCAACCCACTTCTTTTGCTGGGCTACATTCCCTCCCACCCCCCACCCACCCCAAGGAACTGGTCTCAAGTGAGAGGGATTCCTGCCCCCAATTCAAGCTTCTGGTTGGACTTCTGGCTGGGCCCCTCCACCGTTCCCACCTGCAGGGCCAGACTGGGGCTTCAGCAGGATTGCAGTGGCGCCTTAGAGACCAACCGGATTTCCCGGGTGTGAGCTTTCGAGGGAGTTAGAGCAGAGCAGACATGGCGCCTGAAGGAGGGAGCTCCGGCTCCCAAAAGCTCATCCTGTGGAAATCTGGCTGGTCTCTAAGGCGCCGCCGGACTCCAGTCCTGCTGTTCTATTGCAGACCAACACGGCTGCCCACCTAACTGCCCAGACTCGTGCTTGTGTGTCACGTCTCTTCTGGCTGCAAGGGGCACGTCAAGAGCCATTTGCAGTGGCTCTAGAAGCCGAGATGGTCCCGGGGAGGAGGGATGCTAAGGGGGGGGAGGGCCTTAGAGAAAGGAATTTAGTGAGTCAGTCAGCCTGCAGAATGAGCACCCACACCTTGGCTCTGGTAGCGACGCCAGCATGGTGTGCAGCCAGAGGAATGGCGCACATGGGATTGCAGCTCAAGCGCAGGCATGCAGGACACGCCATGCAAGGGGGGAGGGTCCCAAGGGCAGCCCTGTGGTTTGTGGAGAGGGGCCGTGGCTCAGGGGCAGAGCATCTGCGCAGCAGGCAAAAGGTCCTGGTTCAAGGCCCAGCAGCCCCAGACAGAAATATTCAGTCACGGGTGATGGCAAAGGCCTCGGCCTGAAGCCTGGAGAGCTGTGGCCAGCCTGAGTGGACAGGACTGCCTCTGAAGGACCAGCGGCCTGATTCAGCCTCAGGCAGCTCCCTGTGTCCCTGGGGCCTCCTCTCTTGCCGGAGAAGGCTGTAGAGGGACGCCTCGGGGCGGAAGGCACCATCAGTCACTTGTGGTGGTGCATCTCAGGAGAAGCAGCCCTTGCACCCTGCTTTGATCAGGAGAGAGAGACGGGCACAGAAGTAGTTTAAATAAAGAGAACAAGGGAATGCATCCCTTCAGGTTCCGCATAACAAGCCTCCTTTGCCCTCCCCCCGGCCCGGTGTATTCTGCCCCTGGGCTGCCTTTCTGGGTCCCTCTGGCCTGGTCGGGGGCTCCCTCTGATTCCTCCGGTGCGTATCAAGCCGTGGACTGGAAGAGAGCCAGGGCCATGATCCCAGGGGCAAAGCCTCCGGGAGCCGTAAGGCCTTTCCGTGAGCCTTTCTTCCTCTGCCCGGGGCTCAAGAGCTCGCGTGGGCTGCCCTGCTGCTGTTCAAGCTGTGGCTGCCTTCAGGGCCCCGGCTGTATCTGCCGCCTTCTCACTGGGGGGGAGGGGGGTCCCCAGCCTCCTCACCCCAGGCCAGCCAGGCTTCCCTCTGCCCTTCCGTGCTCCAAACATTGCTTCATTAGCAGCCATTTTCTCGCTAATTGCCAAACCACATAATTGCTTCTCGCCACAGTATCATTTCCTCTTATGTGTGTGCGCCTGTGCTGGTGCACCAGTAACCTGGAGAGTTTCAATGCCGCCTCGTCCGTGAGCCTGGACTTGCTGCAATGCTCCTCCAGTGCCACAGGGAATAGTTGTGAAATAACTCGATTGCCTTCCTAACTTTGCCTGGAAACTCCACCCCCCAGGTTTGGCGTGGCCTTCCTTCTCTACAGTTGCCAGAGCCAACTAGAGCCAGCCCAGCCCAGGGCCGCACGGCCTGAGCCATGTGAAGAAATGCCTTGGCACACCTGGGCGGGGGGGGGGTGGCAGGGGTGGTGGGGGGCTTGGGGGCAGCTTGTCCTGTGTCCCAGATGCGGGTGCCGTGGTAGCCCCTCCTCGTGGAGCGGAGGAAGCACAGAAGAGGTCTCGGCTTGCCGGGAAGGCAGCTGCTGAGCTGAGAGGAGGTGCCCAGGAGTCTGCCACTAGGATCCAGTCCAGGTGCTGAGCACCTGAAGGCAGGAGGTGGGCTGCCGAAATAAAATTGAAACTGGGAAATGGCATCCGGACTAGTGTGGCATGGCGCTTAGACAGTTGGACTAGGATCAGGAAGAACTAGGTTCGAATCCCCGCCCCCCCCCCCCCGCAACGGAAGCTCCCTGGGTGACCACGGGCCACCCCACTCAGCCTACCCTACCCTACAGGATTGTTGCTGTGAGGATAAAATGAAGGGGGGAGAACAATGTTGTAAGCCATCTGGTTCCCCCTTGGGAAGAAAAGTGAGGTATAAATTTCTAAATAAGCGTAAGGTGCCCACGTTTTACTGCTTGTACTGCATAGCATGGGATAAAATTTGGAATGGGGGCAGGGGGGTTGTATTTCACCCAAGGCAGCAAAAGACATCTCCCCTTGCATCAAACATAGAGTTCAAACCATCACGGAGGATATTTAGAGCGTGATCCCAAGCAGGCCTGCTCAGAAGCAGGTCCCATTTTATTCAATGGGGCTTACTCCCCAAGAGTGTTTTTAGGACTGCAGTCAAGGAGAAGCCACAGCCATTCAGCAGCACCCTAAAGATTAACCAAGTTTGTTCCAGCCGAGGCATTTGTGAGTCAGAGCTCCCTTCATCAGAAGCGCACATGGTGCGTCTGTCGGGCAGAAGCTGCAGATACAGAAAGGGGGTGGGAAGGAGGGATGTTGCAACGAGAGGCCGGTGGAGGAGAATCCCCAGGCAAGAGTCATCGCGCCACGTCCAACCTCGGAGGAGCAGCAAAGCAGGCTTAGCGTTAAATATTTCTAGTCCAGGGAGAGTCCGGAGGTCAAGATCTAAAGGGAAAAGAGGGGGCAGAACCAAATAACATCTGTAAGGTGTGAGATGCCCCAGGTGGGTAAGAAAGGACAAGTCCCTCTTAAGACCGGGGAAGAGGTTGCTTCCACAGGGGCCCGATTCTCTGTAGTTCTCTACTGCCGTCACGGCAAATGTGGAGGCATTTGCAATGGTGACAGAGCACCCACACAGCATTTTCCCTGGTTTTTTCTTGCCTCAGCCCCCAAGGCTGCACACCACAGACGGCTTTCCCAAGAAGTGGCCGTTACTAGAGGGCAATAACATTCTGACCGTCTCCTGCCATGGTCAACTAGCTCCTCTGTTTCCCCTGCTTTTGGACTATTACAAAATATGTCTCTACCCCTTTTTGTAGCAGCCATATAAAGAGTGCAACTTTTCTCTTATATTGCTGCAAAAAAAAAAAACCTGGAGACTTGCATATTGCAGAAAAAATAAAAGCTGGGAATTCAGAGGAGCTAGTCAGTTATAAAGTCCTGGCCTGGATAGCTCAGGTGAGCCTGACCTCATCAGATCTTAAAAGCTAACCAGGGTCGGCCTTGGTTAGTAATTGGATGGGAGACCTCCAACAAAGACCAGGGCTGCAGAGGCAGGGGACGGCAAACTACCTCTGTTACAGCCCGGAAAACCCACAACAACCATACCTCTGTTAGTCTCTTGACATGAAACCCCCACCAGGGGTCGCCATAAGACAGCTATGACTTTAGGGCACTCTCCGCCACCTGTTGATTCCAGCAACAGAAGATCAGAATATCATTGTGCTACAGCAATTGCCAGTTATTTTTAAAAGCCCTTCAGTGGTGTAGGGGGAATGGGGGAGGGGCTGCAGCAAGGCAACTGACACCTATGTGGGTGAGACCGTGAGAAAAGGCGCCCCGTCCCCGGTTGCCAGGTCATCTCCCGTCAGGAGGGTGGAGTGCCTGGCACTTGCCCTGTGCTGAGCACGAGGCCTTCTTTTTGCACACGTGTGCCCTGGAGCTGGTGTAATGATGTCACCACGTCAGCCGTGCAAGCGCTCCCACACTCCATGTGGGGTTGATTTGGCCCGTTTGGGGCCCAAATCAGCCCCAAACGAAGTGCAGAAACACTCCCATGGGTGGCGCGACGGTGTCACTTCCGGAAGTGACATCGCTGCGCCGGCTGCCTGCCAGTGGAGGGCAACCTTTGGGTGCTTACCCGCTCCCGCTGGTCGCTGCACGATCAGCAGATGAGGGGGCAAGTCCCCAGGAGTTTGCCCACCACTGGCGGGCACCTGGGAACCCTACTTCCCACCCACATGGCTTGCAAAGCACTTTGAGTGCCATCTTCTTGAAAAGATCAGATCTAATCCGGTTTGGCAAAGGTTGTATTGCAGCAAGTAGATGCCGAGGGGCTGACGTCTTGTGAATGCTCCAGAAAAACCTGCTCCAGTTTAGGTGTCAAACTAGAGCAAAATCTCTGTGTGGAAGCAACCGTGCTTGACAACTTTGATGACTGTACATTCAGCATAGCCCTTTACATTCACTTGTTGAAGTTTTTCTATAGGAGAATAGTGACTTTTAAGTTCAGCCACCGAACATTCTGGAATATGAAAAATTTCACCCCCCCGATTTCTGACGACTGCAATTTTTAATACCAGGATTGTGGCCATTTATTCTTTTGCAGAGAGACTGCAATGTAGGAAGGGGAAGGACTTGACTGGCCCAGAGTTGCGCATATTCCTTGGCGTACGAGCGAGTGGCTGAGCCTCAGACGGGGTCGTGTTGGTGGAGTTTGTCAAATGGCAAAGTTGGCATCTAGGTTTGTTGCAGGGTCCATCTCTCTGTTGTTGTAGGGTGAGGAGTCGTTTTAGATCAGGAGGGCTGCCTGTAAGGTAGCCAGGCCACAGCCGGCAACCCTGAGGAGCCATTTGGGCACGGGAACTGGAATGCTGGGCCGGATGTGACATCATGGGTCACTCTAGGATTCACCAAAGCTCTATGGAAAAACTCCCCTCACAGAGTTGCTGCTGGAAGTATCCTAATGAAGGAGAGAAGGACGTTGCAGGCCACTTTGGGTCCCCATTGGGAAGAAAAGCGGCACATAAATATTTACATAAATTTAAGGTGCTGGTGTTTTGTTGCTGTTACTGCACAGTGGCGGAGAGTGCCCTCAAGTCATAGCTGACTGATGGCGACCCCTGGTGGGGTTTTCAAGGCAAGAGACCTTCAGAGGTGGTGTGCCATTGCCTGCCTCTGCAGGCCTGGTCTTCGTTGGAGGTCTCCCATCCAATCACTAACCACGGCCGACCCTGCTTAGCTTCTGAGATCTGATGAGATCAGGCTCACCTGGGCTATCCAGGTCAGCGCACTGTTACTGCATAGCCTGGGATAAAATATGGAGTGGGGCAGGTGGTGTTAATTTTGCCCAGGGCAACAAAAAACTTTGGGAAGAATAAATCTCCCCTTGCATCAAACAGAGTTCAAACCATTATAGAGGCTGCTTAAACCATGGTAAACCATAGAGATGCTATGACTTCACTTCTGGTTTTAACTAGAAGTGTCATCAGCTGACCGGCACAATGCTGGCACGCTGGGAGGTCTCCTGCTCTTGGGGGGGGGGTGATCTGGCCATCCTCGCTGCCACGCCACGGCCTGTGAGAGAAAGACCCAGGCAGGCTGCAGGTTGTGGATTCTGTGCTGGGCTACGTTCAGCGGGGGGCTGCAGGTGACCGATTGCACGTGGGGCTCCGTGGGCATGTCCTTTAGGCCTGTCTCGGAGCAGGCGGCTGCGGGATACTCACTTGGCTTTGCTGATTGGCTTCCCTGGGCGGCCATTGTAATCCCCCCAGGATGCCTGTTGTAAAGCCTTCAGGTGAGAGTCCTGCCAGAGAGGCCGGGACAAAGGCCCTTGTCTCGGAGTGCCCGACTGCAGGCAGCAGACTGTTTGGTCAGGTGTGCTTTGGGTGATTTGCGAAGCATGCAGGTGTGTATGGCCCTCGGTGCATTTCTGGTATACCGAGGTGCTTTTGTGTACATCATATATTTGTATGATGATGTTCAGTAAATATGTTTGTTTATTTATTAAAATATTTATATGCCACCTTTCTTTGAGGCTCAAGAGACAACATAATTACGACATTACAATTTAAAAACCAATAGCATAAAACTCCAGATACTCCCTATTGTGTGAGAGGAAGATTTGTGTCCTGTTGCACATTCAAGACCAACCAGATTTCCAGGCTATGGGACTCCAAATCCCTTTGTCAGCTACTGCGAAGGGAGCCTGACTCTCGAAAGCTCTTGTGGGTCTTGGAGATGCAGCTGGACTCGAATCTTGCCCTTCCGCTGCAGGCCGACACGGCTACACACCTGCAACTCTCTCCCTGGAGTCTGCTTGCGGGTGGGGTGAACGTTGTTCAGAGTCATGACGGACGCTGCCAAGAGGCTCCTTTCCATGGGTCCAGATGATGAAAATGTTCTTGATGAATCTCAAGTACCGGGGCGGCGTCAATGGCTGGGAGCTGAGCAAATGTTGCTTTAAATCGGCCGTGGAAATCTTTGCCTTGTGGGCGCTCCTGGCTGTACCGTTCATAGAATCCTAGGGTTGGAAGGGACCTCCAGAGTCATCTAGTCCAACTCCTGCACAATAAAGGAAATTCACAACTATCGCCAACTATTTCACAACTCCCAACTATTCTTCGGAAGGAACAAGTGACTGCCAAACATGAAGCGGTTGTGGGTGAGGGCAGAGCTTGGCAGCAAGGACCGAGGTGGCATCTCTGGGGTAATGTGCCTGATGCTTGGGAGTCCATCTTGCGGGGGGTGTTGGGAGCGAGAGGCAGGCCTGTCCTCCATAGTAGCCAAAGTGGTATTTCCTGGGCGACTGTCCAGGGACTGTGGTTTTCTCGGGAAGCCTGCAGTGCTCTGCGAGTAACCGTGTTTGTTGCTGGCATCGCATCTGCGGATGGAGTCCCGATAGCCAGGCACCCCTACAAAGGCAACGGGGATGCTGGCCGGCCAGGCCTGTGCATCTTAGGTAACCTGGCTGAGGTTCCCAGGATGTACCCGTACAGATTTATCCCTCTAGATGGATGGGTATTCCTTCACCACCCCGTTTAACTCTCTCAGGTATTCCTTGGTGGAAACCTGAGTGCAGGGATGTGCAAAAGTTGTTCCCGAGAGCAGCCAGATGGACTCCAGGAGGCACCCCCAGGGCAGCTTCCCCAGGGTGGACATTCTTGTCCTGGCGGGGCTTGGAAGAGGCCCTTATCCGAGTGCCGAAGGCCGAGGGGTGAGCCCAGGGCTGCGGCTTCGTTCTGTTCCCTTGACGCCCCCTGTAAGTTCCCACCACCGAAGCGATCACGTTTGGGCCGGCTTTCAAAAACCAGGCTTGGGAGTATTACAGGATGGCTTTAACTCAGGCAGGTTCAACTTTTGCCTGTTTCATGGGATTTTACTTGTGGAGGCTTTGTAACCACCCTGGTCCTTGGCATGGAGTGCAGTCAGAAATGAACGCCGCCGTGAGCCTGCAGGAGATGGAGAAGTTGCCGGGCCTGTGCTGGTTGGGACAAGTTTGTTGCTGTGTTGCTGTGCAACGCTGGGTGTGCAAATAAGGAGGAGCGGGGGAGAGGAAACTATGTGTCTTCGCAGCTGTGGTTGCAGTCCTGTGTGTGAGCACAGCGAGGTGTGCCCAGCAGGGTGGCTGGTTCCATCCCCATTTGCCAGCTCTCCCACGGCAGCAGATCCAAGGCCAGGCCCACTGCCTGCTGCCGGAGGAGAGGGCCGGAAGCCCCGCCAGGGAATCCTCCCACTTCCAAGCAGAGGCGGATGATTAAAGTTTCCAGGTGAAGGCAACACCCTCTAATTACCGGGGGAACCCACTGCACCCAGCCCGCGGGGGAGCTCTAATCAGCAGGCATCGGGGTGCCAACACCCCGAGAAGAGGCCTCGACCCACGAGCAGTTTCTCCTGCCCAGCTGAGAACCCTCCATGGCAATGCTGCTCCCGGCCCTTCTCGCTCCCCACGCTATCCCCCGTCGCTTCCGACCATTCCCTGGCCCGGGCAGTCCCTCCTCAAGGGCAGACAGTACAGCCGTGGGAGCGGGAGGGTAAGCTGGAAACTTGCCTCGATCCTCTTGCTAGGAGGCAGAGTTGCCAACTTCCAGGAAGGTGGGGCATGGAGGTCTCCTGGAATCACAACAGATCTCAAGACAGATCAGTTCCTGATCTGGACATTATATGCAGATGAGATGTGACGTTGCAGAAGATTTGGGGGTGGGGAGCCTGGGGAGGGCAGAATTTGGGGGCGGAATGGGGATGTGGTGATGATGACACATCCTGTGATGTCAAAGGTCAGCTTTCCAACTCCTCCCCTTCCCAAGCGGTCACTTCCTCCCTCTCAAATTCAGATTTTAAATTTCCCGCCTCGTGTGCTGCTGTGCGTCCTTCTGAGCCTTTGATCCCAGATCCCTCTGGCTGCGTCCATCCAGGGACCTTCCTGCATCCTGGGAGGAGCCCGGAGGCGTTTGCAGGTGCCAGGAGCGACTGCTTAGGGCTGCCGAGAACGGCCTGCCCTGCACACCTGGGGCTGCAGATACTCTGGGATTACTGTCGCAGACGTCCCTTTCCGGGAGGCCTGGCCACTTCCCAATTATGGTGGCAGTCTCGTAACAGCCACGCAGTTTCCTAAGGCAGCCAGCTTTTTGCCCACCCAGTGGGGACAATTCTCAATGAGAATTACGTCTCCATACAGAAATCAAAAGAGGGATCAAAGCAGTGCTTCCTTTTATAATATTATAAAAATAAACTCGGAGGCCATGGAACGGCATGCACAAGCTTGGCTGAGTTAGAGCAGTCTCTTCGGCATCATTTTTAGGCCTTCTGCCTCTCACCTCCCTCGTTCCTCCTTTTGTCATCAGGAATCACTAAATGTTCTCGAGACATTCCAGGGTTTGCATCTTGCAACTGGTACAGCAAGACCGAAGAGTTTTCAGGTAAACATTAGGAAGAACTTCCTGACAGTGAGAGCGGTCCCTCAGTGGAACAGGCTTCCTCGGGAGGTGCTGGGCTCTCCTTCCTTGGAGGTTTTTAAGCAGAGGCTAGATGGCCATCTGACGGCTGTGATGATTCTGTGAGCCTGGGCAGATCGTGAGGGGGACGGCAGAATGGGTTACGTCAGTGCTTAGTTCTCGTGGCCCCTTCTTACCTGCCCAGGGTTAGGCAGATCGCCACCTTGGGGCCAGGAAGCAATTTCCCCCCCGGCCAGTTTGGCTGGGAATCCTGGAGGTTTTTTGCCGTCTTCTGGGCATGGAGAGGGGGGTCACTGGGGAGGTGTGGGGGGGTGGGAGGTAGTTGTGCATTTCCTGCATTGTGCAGCAAGGTGGACTAGATGACCCTGGAGGCCTCTTCTAACTCTACGGCCGTTTCCAGATGGCTTACCTTCTGCCGCTCCATGCCGCAACGTCACGGCTCGTCCTGGGGCGAATGCGAAATATCGCGCGAGTTTTGTGCGATGTTGCGCAAAACTCGCGCGAGAAAACACGTATTTCGCGTTTTCCCCGGCACGAGCCGTGACGTTGCGGCACGGAGCGACAGAAGGTAAGCTATCTGGAAACGGCCCTTGATTCTAAGAATAAGCTTGTTTTTCACTAGGGTTGCCAGCCTCCAGGTATTGGCTGGAGATCTCCCGGAATTACAACCCCCAGATTTCCAGGAATTTCCCAATTTGCAGCTGGCAACCCTACTTTCACTAGGGTTGCCAGCTCTGGGTTGGGAAATTCCTGGAGATTTGGGGGGTAGAACCTGGAGAGGGGGGTGGGGTTTGATGAAGAGAGGGGCCTCAGCAGGGTACAATACCATAGAGTTCACCTTGCAAAGCTGCCATTTTCTCCAGGGAAACTGATCTTGATCTGCTGGAGATTTGCTGTAATTCTGGGTGATCTCCACCCACCACCTGGAGGGTGGTAACCCCACTCTCACCAACAGACATTTTGACCTCAAAAGCTACCCAGATATCTATTTTTCAGAAAGGCAGACACTGTAGAACCCTGAAAGCTGAAGTAAGTCTGTGAAAAGTCTACGGCCAATCTAGAAACCTCCCAAAGCTGTGAAAGACTAAGAGATATGGCTATAACAGTTCCTCTCCTTCACAGACATGCTGAAGCTAAGGAATATATCACTGACTTGTAGAAATGTAAAATCTATAAAAGGTTAGCAATTATTTGGATAAACAAACTTCAGCAAAAGTGAATTCCTTATCTGGAATTGCTGGTCAAAATTTTCAGAGGTTGATCAATAAACAGACATTATGATCTCTTGTAAATTGTAAATTAGAACACATAAACTAAGGTATATTTATTTATTTTTATTTATTAATTCGATTTTTAGCCCTCCCTCCTCACGAACAGGCTCAGGGCGAGGATACCCTTATAGAGTCTAGAAATGTCTGTAGGAACATATAAGGAACATAGGGTTGCGGGTCACTATACACTCCCCAAATTGGCCCCGAATAGGGTTGCCAGCCTCCAGGTGCTAGCTGGAGATCTCCCGGAATTACAACTGATCTCCAGGCAACAGAGATCAGTTCCTCTGGAGAAAATGGCGGCTTTGAAGGGAGAATTCTATGGCATTATATCCCACTGAGGCTCCTCCCCTTCCCAAACCCCGCCCTCTCTAGGCTCCATCCCCCAAATCTCCAGGAATTTCCCAACCTGGACCTGGCAACCCTATCCTCGAACAAAGTGGAGGAACACTCTCACGGCCGGTGCAACAACATCGCTTCTCCCCCCCCCCCCTTTAAGTAGCTGCCTCGGAGCAATTCCTGGCAGAAGCTGGCCTGGCCCAGTGCCCGGGCTCACCTGTGGGGCTTCCTCTCAATGCCAAGGCCGAAAGTAGAACAGGCAAGGAAACCAAGCCACGGTTGTCACGTACGCATGAAACTCTTCACGCCTAGGCGGGCAGTATTTTTATTCAAGGTTCTCGGGGCACCAGGGCACTTCCCTTTTAGGCAGGCTCGGCTAAGACAGTGGCTGCCCCAGGGGCTGAGTGGGGCTTGAACCCTGGCCCAGGCCTGACACGCCCCACACTCCACACTAGGCTTGCCAACCTCCAGCTGGGGCCTGGGGCTCTCCCAAAACTGCAACAGAAATCAGTTTCCCCGGAGAAAATGGCTCCTTCGGAGGGTGAACCCTGTGGCAGTGTGGCCCCTTCCTAGGGATCCCAGACCCCATGGTGGACAAGCACCTGTGCGTCCTGCACCTGTGTGAAGACGTCACTTCCCAGGAGTGACATCATGGCGCAGGGGCAGGGGTGTGCACACAAGGAGCATATGCAAGGAGAGAAGAGAAGGGGATCGCCGGGTGCCCCTTCGGCTGGTAGGATAAGGGGAGCTGGCAACCCTATCCCTTCCCAAGCCCTTCCCTCCCCAGGTCCCACCCCCAAACCTCCAGGAATTTCACAGTTGGCCAGCCTAGACCATTATTTTTCCGACAGCCAAACGTGACTGCATGGATTCCGAGGAACCCAGAATGTGCTCACCAGGAGGAATCTGCAGGGCTGACTCAGGAGGACTTCCACAGAAGCTGTCCGACAAAGACCTGAGGAAGAGTCAAAAGGAACGCTCCTCCCCAGACCAGATTTCACACCAGCCCCGATGACCTAACAGGGCACAGCAGGGCCCACCTGCTCGACAGGCTTCCAGGAAGCACCATGTAGGGAGAATGGCAGTCCTAGTCCCAGGCTCTGGTCATGTGTGAAGGACGGGCTTGCAAGCTGCGCCGTTCCAGTGGGCTGTTCCCCTGGAGGTCAGAAATCCCTGCAGCCGATCCAGGACTTTGCCTGGCAAAGCAAACCCTTGCTTCCCAGCATTACCAAAACCAGACTGGTTAACAATTGCTGCCACCAGTGGCTCCGAGTACCTCCTGCTAAACAAGTGGCATGTCAAGCACTCTGTGCCCTGTGTTGCTGTCAGGGGCCCTGCTCAGCTGCTCCCCTGCCCCTGCCCCCCGCCCCCCGCCCCCGCTCCTACAGGCTAGCCAGCTGCTGCAACTTTGCTACCCACTTCACGCTCTCATGAGCTCACCCACTGCCCCTCTCTGTTACCAGATTTCTCAGAGCAAGAGCAAATATGCACGACATGTTTCCAGAGATCAGGCTTTGGGCATTCAAAATGTAAGCAAGTTTAATAAATGAATAAAAAGAATATGCGTGGTCTGTTCAAGCATTCAGGCTGAGCAAGGGTGTAACGAAATGGTTACCAGGGGTGAAATGAGTGCCAGTTGCTGTTAAACTGTCTTTAAAGTGGGGGGGGGATGTTCCCCCTGAGGTTTGACAGGCTGTGGGGCCAGGGAGAGGCCTGCAGGAGTCTTGGTGTGGGACGCCCTTCTTCCTGGACTACAACTCCCAGCTGCCCTGGGCCAAGAAAGGGCGGGAAAAATAAGGGGTGGAGCCAGAATAGACTCAGCCGATCCTGAAGGGAAAAAATGTCGGTCACCCTTCTTGGTTGGAGAAGGAGAGGCTCCTGCTGCTGGGTTAAAGAGGTTCTTCTCAGTGTCTGGAGAATGTAGGGTCTCCCCTTGGGAGAGTCCTTCATCCCCCCCCCCCCCGGCCATTCAGCCTTCCCTACTTCAGGAGAAAGGTCAAAACGGGCAGCCATGTTAGTCTGTCTGTAGCAGTAGAAGAGAGCACAAGTCCAGTAGCACCTTTAAGACAAACAGAATTTGCGGTAGGGCAGGAGCTTTCGTGAGCCACAGCTCACTTCTTCAGATATAGCTAGAATGTGAGTCTATCTGCCCTTATATCTTTGAGAGTGGAGTGATTTCAGATGCTGAATGACAATAGCAGGTGAACGACAATAGCAGGAGTGATTGGATTGGGTGGGGTATGCAGAGGGGTGGTGGGTGAGAAATCAGCATTGATAAAGAGACAGGAAGCCTGGGTCTTGATTCAGTCCAGGTGGATGCATTGTCTTGAGCTTCGGTATCAGTTGCAATTCAGCAGTCTCTCTGTCTAATCTCCCTTTGAAATTCCTCTGCAGGAGAACTGCTACTTTTAGGTCAACAACTGAATGTCCTGGAAGGCTGAAATGTTCCCCCGCTGGTTTTTGAATGTTGTGGTTTCTGATGTCAGACTTATGCCCATTAATTCTTTTCAGGAGAAAGGATTTACTATCCAGCCATTTGGCCTTTAGCCGTCTCTGTCCCTTCAGGTGTGACTTTCTAGCAGGGAGTAACCTGCTGACTTGCTCCAGCCAGATCCATTAGCACATGTAAGCCCTAACGCTAACCCTGCGCTGGGGAACCTGATGCCCTCCTTCCTGCCAGCTCTGAGTTTGCGACCAGAGGCTGACATATTGGGGTGAGCTCTTGGGAGGGGGCTGTTTCTCTGCACCACGTTTCACCCACAGCATCCCAAAAGCTGGAACGTTCCTCCGCAGACCCTCCCTTGAGCCTCGGAAGCAATGACAGGCCAGCAGTTCAGAGTGGCTGCACAAAATAGCCTCTGGTAGGACCCTGCTTGGAGTGTCAGAGCAGGATCCGAAAGAACCAGGTGTTTTGCCGTCTTCTGGGCATGGAGCAGGGGTCGCTGGGGCAGTCGCGGGGGGGGGGGATAGTTGTGAATTTTCTGCATAGTGCAGGGGGCTGGACTAGATGACCCTGAAGGTCCCTTCCAACCCTAGGATTCTATGATTCCACGTCCCCACTCTGTCATGGAAGCTTGCTGGCCAGTCACACGCTCAGCCTCACCTACCTCATGGGATTGTGTTGAGGATAAAATGGGGGAGGGTGATATTGCGAGCTGCTTTGGGTCTCCTTTGAGGAGAAAAGCAGGGCGTAAATAAAGGCTTCTGTTCACCCAGAAGAGAGATGTGATGCCCCGTTTCCCTCTTCTGCTCTCTTTGCAGACCTCTGTGTGCCGGGAGCAGGACCTTCCTTTGCCTTTGCCCGTGTGAGCAGAGCCCCCCCCCCCAGGATGGAGCCAAGGCAGTCAGCAGCAGCCGTGGGCCAGCCTGCCCCCACCGCCCTGCCCCTCGAGACCCCTGCAGCAGCAAAGGCAGGCGCAGGCACCAGGAGCATTGCAGGGGTGTACGTGGAGGCCTCTTCCAAGACCACGAGTCTCTTCGAAGCCGTGCAGGAGCACCTCCTCCAGCCTGACCTTGCACTAGCCCTCCTGGAGGCCCAGGCGGCCACTGGTGGCATCGTTGACTACGGGAGAAAGCAGCTGGTTTCTGTGGCAGAGGCACTGAGGATGGAACTAATAGGTCTGGAGATGAAGGAAAAGCTCTTGTCTGCTGAGCGGGCAAGAACGGGCTTTGAAGACCCCTACACAGAAGAGAAGATCTCGCTCTTCCAAGCCATCCAAAAAGAGCTAATTGGAAAGGAACAGGGCTTGAAGCTCCTAGGTGCCCAGGTAGCCACAGGAGGCATCATTGAGCCCAGCAGTGGCCACCGGGTCTCTCTCCAAGAAGCCTGTGAGCGCGGCTACCTGAGCGAGGAACTGAAGAGCTCCCTTTGTGACCCTGGGAATGTGGCGGCCAGGGGCTTCTTGGACCCGAACAGCAACGAGAAGGTCACCTACATGGAACTTATGAGGAGGTGCATAGCAGACCCGGCCACTGGCTGGTTCGTGCTGCCCCTGAAAATCTCTTTTCCAGGCCTGAGAGGGGCTGTGTGCAGCCATGAGCTTCTGGATTCTGGAATCATTGATCCTGCCCTCTTCAAAGCCCTCCATAATGCGGAGATCACAGCAGAGGAAGTTGCTGAGATGGACTCTGTTCAGCAGTACCTCTCAGGAACAGGAAGCGTAGCGGGCGTGGCCGTGCTGGAAACCAACGAGTGTCGGGGCCTTTACCAGGCTTTGAGGGAGCACCTCCTCCTGCCAGGCACAGCCGTGGTCCTCCTGCAGGCTCAAGCGGCAACAGGCTCCTTGATTGACCCGGTAAGCAATGAGAAGTTCTTGGCTGATGCTGCCGTCCAGGCAGGAGTGGTCGGACCCGAACTTCATGAGAAATTGTCTGCAGCAGAAAGAGCGGTCACAGGGTACAAAGACCCCTACACTGGGGGGAGCGTCTCTCTGTTTCAAGCCATCCAGAAGGGCCTTGTTCCCAGGGATCCTGGCATTTTCCTGCTGGATGCCCAGCTTGCAACTGGTGGCATCATCGACCCACACACACATCACCGGCTTCCTGTGGAGGTGGCCTGCCAACGGGGCCTCCTGGACAGGGACACACATGCCCTCCTCTGCAATCCCACAGATGGCATCCGGGGGTTCTTTGAGCCCAACTCCAAGGAGGCCTTGTCCTATGCAGAACTGCTGTTCAGATGTGTCACAGATCCAGACACAGGGCTCTTCCTCTTGCCACTTTCTGGAGACCCCAGTGGGGCACATTCCTTCATTGACCACAGCACGCGGTTGGCTCTAAAGAACACGGATGTGCCCGGGGTCGGGGGCAAGTTTAAGGGGAAACAAGCCTCCCTCTGGAAGCTCCTCTTCTCAGACTACTTCACAGGCCAGCAGAGGCGATCTCTCATCCAGCAGTTCCGCTCGGGGGGCCTTTCCATTCAGCAGCTGGCCGGCACAGTCCGCGACACCATCCAGCAAGTGGCTGCCAATTCCGAGGTCACATTCGAAGGTCTCCGGGAAAAGGTGACCCCTGCCCAGCTCCTGAGTTCCAAAATCATCAACCAAGATTTGTTTGAGAAGCTAACTCAGGGGGAGACATTGGCCAAAGATGTCGTTAACATGGGCACAGTCAAAAAGTACCTGGAAGGAACCAGCAGCATCAGCGGCTTACTCCTGCCTGACTCAGAGGAGAGAATCAGCATCTACCAAGCCAGGAGGAAGGGCTTTCTGCGGCCAGGAACATCCCTCATTCTCCTCGAGGCTCAGGCCGCAACGGGATACGTCATTGACCCTGCCGCCAACAAGAAATATTCAGTGGACGAGGCCCTGCGTGCAAATCTCATTGGCCCAGACGTTTATGACAAGCTCCTGGTTGCTGAGAAAGCCGTCACTGGCTACAGGGACCCATACACTGGCAACAAGATCTCCCTCTTCCAGGCCATGATGGAGGACCTCATTGTCAAGGAGCACGGCATCCGCCTCCTGGAAGCCCAGATTGCCACCGGGGGCATCATCGACCCGGTCAACAGCCACCGCCTCCCCGTGGAGGTTGCATACAAGCGGGGCTACTTTGACAAAAAGATGAACCTGATCCTTTCGGACCCCAGTGATGACACCAAGGGCTTCTTTGATCCCAACACCCATGAGAACCTGACCTACCTGCAGCTGAAGGAGAAGTGCCTCACGGACAGCTCCACCGGTCTCTGCCTCCTGCCACTGAACAGCAAAAAACGCCAGTTCATTGACAATCCCTCCAAGCAGGCTTTTCGGAGCTCGTGGCTCTTTGTAAAATACGGGCGCTTCCAAGGGCAAAGGGTGTCCATTTGGGATCTGCTGAACTCCGAGTACTTCAGTGAGGGAAGGAGACGGGAAATATTCAATCACTACCGCCTGCACATGGTCACCCTCGAACAAATCCGACTCATGCTGGAGGAGGAGATGAAGAAATGGGCCCGCATAAAATTCCCAGCCATGAGGGGCCATGTCACGGCCTATCACCTGGTGGAATCTGGTATCCTTGACCGGGACCTTTTTGAAAGGTTGCTGGAGGGAGCAGTGAGCCCAGAAGAGGTGCTGCGCATGGATTCCGTGAGGAAATACCTCTATGGCACTGGCAGCATTGGGGGGATTGTGCTGCAGCCCTCCAATGAGAAAGTGGGCCTCTATGAAGCCATGAAGAGGAACATTGTGCTGCCAGGTGTGGTGCTACCCTTGCTCGAGGCGCAGGCAGCCACTGGGTTCATCGTTGATCCGGTGAAGAGCCAGAAACTCTGCCTCGATGAGGCTGTGAGGGGTGGCCTCGTTGGTCCAGAGCTCTACGACAAGCTACAGCGTGCAGAAGAAGCTGTCACTGGCTACAAAGACCCTTTCACAGGCAAGAAGATCTCACTCTTCCAAGCCATGAAAAAGGGCCTGGTGGATGAGAAGCAGGCCGTGCGGCTGTTAGATGCTCAGCTGTCCACTGGGGGAGTAATTGATCCTCACAGGGGCCACTACGTCCCAGTAGAATTTGCCCAGAAAAAAGGCTACTTAGATGAGAACCTCAGCAACATACTTGCAAACTCAGGTGATGACATCAAAACTTTTAGCACTCTTGACAGCCAAGAGAACGTGACCTACAGCCAGCTGATCGGTCGGTGTCAAGAGGACAAGGGGTCAGGCTTCCGCTTGCTGCCTCTGTCACAAACAGCCTCTCTTGTCTACACAGATGAGCAAATCGAACGTCTGTTCAGGGATACCCTAGTGAAGGAAAAGGGACTGACTCTCTGGGAGCTCCTGAACTCCGGCTACTTCACCGAAGAGCAGAGAAGAGATTTCTCTGAGAAGTTTAGGTCGGAGGCAATATCACTCCAGCAATTGATCAGCCTTGTTTTAGGACTCATTAAGGAAACAGAAATGAAGGTTCAAACCCAGGTCACCTTCCGAGGCTTGAGAGGAGCAGTGCCTGCTGTCTGGCTCCTGGACAACGGCATCATTTCAGAGAAGACATTCACAGAGCTAGTGCAGGGCACCAAGACGGCTGAAGAAGTGTCCGAGATGGAGGGTGTAAAGAAATATTTGCAGGGTACTGGGAGCATTGCTGGAGTTTACGTTCAAGCCTCCAAAGAGAAAATGGGCATATACCAAGCAATGCAGAAGAACTTCCTCCTGCCAAGCATGGGGGCAAGGCTTCTGGAAGCCCAGGCAGCAACCGGTTCCATCATGGACCTGGGATCAAACCAGAGGCTGGGAGTCGAGGAGGCCATCAAAGCTGGTGTTGTGGGTAAAGAACTTACAGAGCAGCTGTTGCAGGCGGAGAGGGCACTGACTGGCTATAGAGACCCTTATTCCGGAAGGACCATCTCCGTGGGCCAGGCCATCAAGAAGGAGCTGGTCCCTGCTGCTGCTGGCATCCCCTTGCTGGAGGCTCAGCTGGCCACGGGAGGGGTCATCGATCCCACCCACCACCATCACCTTCCTCTCCATGCTGCCTACAAGCACGGTTTCTATGACGAAGAAATGCACACGGCTGTTTCTCAGCCCTCTGAGGACTCCCATGTCTTCTGTGACCCCAACACCCAGGAGAGCCTGACTTACCAGCAGCTGAAGGACAGATGCCGCCAGGACCCCGAAACAGGTCAGTTTCTGCTTCCTCTCTCAGAAGACGCTGCTGTCTATGGGGACAAGCAAATTATAGAGGTGCTGAAATCAGAAACCATCTGTATCAACACAGGACGGTTTAAAGGGCAAGCAGTTTCTATCTGGGATCTACTGAACTCTGAGTACATCTCCAAGAGCAAGCGGAGAGAGCTGCTGATGGCATACAAAAAGGAGAATGCTGAGGCACTTCGAGAAATCGTCACGATCATCACCACGATCATTGGAGACACTGAAGCTCAAGGCAAGAGGTTCACCTTCAAGGGTCTGCGCAAGCAGGTGTCAGCCAGCGACCTTTTCCAGGCAGAGCTCATAAGCAAGGAGACTCTGGACGAGCTTCACCAGGGAACAAAAACTGTCCAGGAAGTCACGGAGATGGATTCAGTCAGGCAGTTCCTAGAGGGCTGCAACTTCATAGCTGGAGTCCTTACACAGCCAACCCACGAAAAGATGAGCATCTACCAGGCCATGAGTCGGGGCCTTCTGAGACCAGGAACAGCCCTGGTGCTTCTGGAGGCACAGGCTGCCACAGGGTTTCTCATTGACCCAGTGAAAAACAAGAAACTTTCAGTAGACGAAGGGATGTCCACAGGATTGATTGGTAGAGAAATTTATGAGAAGCTGCTGAGCGCAGAAAGAGCCGTGACCGGATACACAGACCCCTACACAAGAAAACAGATCTCCCTTTTTGAAGCTATGAACCAAGAGCTCATTGTGAGAAGCCACGGCATCCGCCTGCTGGAGGCCCAGATTGCCACAGGGGGCATCATCGACCCGGTGCACAGTCACCGTATCCCTGTGGAGGTAGCTTACAAGAGGGGCTACTTTGATGAACAGATGAACCAAGTCCTCTCAGACCCCACAGATGACACCAAGGGCTTCTTTGACCCAAACACACACGAGAACCTGACTTACCTCCAGCTACTAGAACGATGCATCCAAGATCCCAAAACTGGGCTGTATATGCTGCAAATAGTTAAAAGGGGGGAAAGGTACTTCTACATTGATGAGACAACAAAACAATTTCTGCAAGCACAATTGATCCAGATGCACATAGGGAGGTACAGAGGCCAGACTGTCTCCATCTGGGACCTCCTCTGTTCCCCGTACATCCACGAACAGAGAAAGAAAGACTTGGTAAGACAGTACAAGTGCGAAATGCTGACATTAGAGAATCTTATCAGCATCATCACCACGATAATAGAGGAAACTGAACAGACAGCCCAGAAACTAAAGTTTAAGGGCCTAAGAGGGGAGGTGTCAGCTGCAGACCTCTTCAATTCAGAGATAATAGACAAGAAAACACTGGACAGACTCCATCATGGGGCTCATGCTCTTCACCAGCTTATCCAGAATGAATCTGTGAGACGATACCTGGAGGGAACAGGCTGCATAGCAGGGATCTCTGTGCCATCCAAAAAGGAAAAGATGACTCTCTATGAAGCCATGAAGACAGGGCTTCTCTCCTCAGAACACGCTCTCGTGTTACTAGAGGCACAGGCAGCCACTGGTTTCATCACTGACCCACGGAAGAAGAAAAGGTTCTCTGTGGACCAAGCAGTCTCTGCTGGAACTGTGGGTAATGAGATTCGTGAGCAGCTTCTTTTTGCAGAGAAAGCCGTTACCGGATACACTGACCCTGCCACAGGGAACAAGCTTCCACTCTTCCAGGCTATGAAGAAGAACATAGTTGAGAAAGCCCAGGCTCTGAGGCTGCTGGAAGCCCAGATTGCCACAGGTGGTATCATTGACCCTGAATGTGGCCACCGCATCCCTGTGGAGGTAGCTTACAAGCGTGGCTGTTTGGACGACGACACCCTGCTTCTGCTTTCTGATCCAGAATACGGCTTCAAAGGATTCGTGGACCCCAACACACATGAAAGGATTACCTATGCTCAGCTCCTGCAGAGATGCATCAAAGACAAAGGAACAGGGATGTATCACCTACAGATGCTCAACAAAAGCAAATATTTCTATGTAGATGAAGCAATAAAAAATACTTTGTCTTCCTCCAAAGTGAATATAAAGATTGGGAAATATGCAGGGCAAACTCTGTCTCTCTGGGAGCTTCTTTGTTCAGATTATATTGATGAAGAAAAGAGAAAAGAATTGCTGAAAAAATACAAGCAGGACTCTTCAGTTATTCTGCAACACATAACAAACGAAATTCTGAGTATCATAGAGACAAAGGAAAGAAATAGAACAGATATTTGGTTCCAAGGTTTGCGGCAACATGTTACAGCATCAGAATTATTCAAAGCTGACATAATAAGTAAGGACACAATGAAAAAACTGGAAGAGGGAAGGAAGACGGTTGAAGAAGTGGCGAACATGGATTTGGTGAAGAGATACCTGGAAGGCACCAGCTGCATTGCCGGGGTGCTTGTGCCCCCCAAGTCAGACCCGTCCAAGACACACAAGATGACCATCTACGGAGCCATGTGGAAGGGCATCCTGAGGCCAGGCACTGCCTTGGTGCTGCTGGAGGCACAGGCCGCCACCGGCTTCATCATTGACCCGCTGAAGAACGAGAAACTCTCTGTGGATGATGCCATCTCAGCCGGACTGGTGGGTGCCGAGCTGCAGGAGAAGCTTCTCTCCGCAGAGAGGGCCGTGACCGGGTACAATGACCCCTACACAGGGAACAAAATCTCCCTCTTCCAGGCCATGAACAAAGGCCTCATTGTCAAAGACCACGGCATCCGCCTGCTGGAGGCCCAGATTGCCACAGGAGGCATCATCGACCCCGTGCACAGTCACCGCCTCCCTGTGGAGGTTGCGTACAAGCGGGGCTACTTTGATGAGGAAATGAACCAGATCCTCTCGGATCCTACGGATGACACCAAGGGCTTCTTCGATCCCAACACTCATGAAAACCTCACATATATGCAACTTCTGCTCAGATGTGTTCCTGATCCGGATACCGGCTTGTTGATGCTTCCGTTGATGGAAAAGGGATCCTTATTCTTCGCCCTCAGTGAGAACACACGGAAGTCTTTGCAGTCGGCCAAGACCACGGTTGACATGGGGATCTTCCAGGGCCAGGAGGTCTCCGTCTGGGACCTCCTCTTCTCCAAATACATCCCTCCGCACAAGAGACAGGAACTACTAAGGCAGTACAAAGTTGGCACAATCACCCTGCAGGAGATCACCAAAATACTCATCACCATCGTCACCGAGATCGAGGAAAGGAATACCAGACACACCGAGTCTCCCCAACGAGCTCCCAGTCCACCCAAGCGGGAATCTCTGAAGCATGATTCTAGCCATCCACACCCGGAGGAAGCCTGGCAGAAGACCTTGAAGACCACCACCACCACTATGCCTGCCGGAGAGCACCACGGTCAGCGAGTTTTTGTGTGGGATCTGCTCTTCTCTGATTACATCTCTGAGGAAAAGAGGACAGAATTGCTGGAGCTGTACAGGAGGGGGTTGCTACCGGTGGACAAGCTGATAAATGTCCTCACCACCCTCGTCACAAAAAAAGAAGCCACAAGTAGGAAACTTGACATCAAAGTGAAAAACCCAGACCAAGAGATGGAAGCACGTGAGGAAGCATGTGGCATTTCGCCCTCAGAACCAGAAACCTGGGAAACGTCCTTGCGGTCTCATCACATCCAAGTCTCCCCTGGCGGGTTGCAAGGCCAACAGCTATCGCTGTGGGATGCCCTCTTCTCCCAGTACGTCCCAGAGGGCCAAGGGGAAGAACTTCTGAGCAGCTTCCAAAACGGCACGCTGACCTTGGAGAAGCTCACAGAAATCCTCACGTCCCTCTTCGCTGAGACCACGACCAGAGAGAGCACACATCCCAGGGCCCCAGAAACGCCTGCACGTTCCATGGGATCTTTGGAGGAGGAGGAAGAACGGGATGCTGACACAGCGGAAGGGGGAGAAATGGAAAAGGCGTTGAAGGCCCGGAAGGTTGAAATAACCGCTGGTGAATTCCGTGGACGGAAGGTCTCTGTGTGGGATCTGCTCCATTCCAAGTACATCCCCGCAGAGAAGAGGAAGGAGCTCCTGCACCTGTACAGGACTGGCATTCTCACCATCGACCAGATGGAAACCGTGGTCACCGGCATCATAAACAGAACAGAGGAGGAGAAAACGGAAGAAGCAGCCTCCCACTCACACTCTCCGTCGTCCTGGGAAGAATCCCTACGGAATCACACCGTGGAGCTGCATGTCGGGGAATTCCAAGGCCAGGAAGCCTCCCTGTGGGATCTCCTCTTCTCTCAATACATTTCCGAGAGCCAAAGAGAGGAGCTCTTAACAATGTACCAGTCAGGAATCCTGAGCATTCAAGATATGATCGCCACAGTGGCCTCCACCCTCGCAGGGAGAAAGGGAAGCCATGTTCAAGACGCAACAAGCACTCTGTCCAGGGAGACGGCTCTGTCCCAGGCAGATAGAAGTATCCCAGCTCCACAGGATGGAGAGCTGGAACAGGCCTTACGGATGATGACCATCGATGTGCCTGTGGGTGAATTCGGAGGCAGCAAGCGTTCCGTCTGGGAGCTTCTCTTCTCCAAATATGTGACCCTACAGAAACGGCAAGAGCTCCTGGAGATGTATCGATCAGCGGTTGTGACCAGCGAGGAGCTTATCCGAATAATCACCACACTGATTGAAGAAACAGAAGAGAAGAGCAACACGCTGAAGTTTCCGGGACTCAGAAGGCAAGTGACTGCCTCGGAACTCTTCAGCTCTGAAATCATTGATCAGGACACATTGTCTGACCTCACACGGGGCACCAAGACTGTAGAGGAGATCACAGAAATGGATTCGGTGAAGAGGTACTTGGAAGGCACCAGCTGCATTGCCGGGGTGCTTGTGCCCCCCAAGTCAGACCCGTCCAAGACACACAAGATGACCATCTACGAAGCCATGTGGAAGGGCATCCTGAGGCCAGGCACTGCCTTGGTGCTGCTGGAGGCACAGGCCGCCACCGGCTTCATCATTGACCCGCTGAAGAACGAGAAACTCTCTGTGGATGACGCCGTCTCAGCCGGACTGGTGGGTGCCGAGCTGCAGGAGAAGCTTCTCTCCGCAGAGAGGGCCGTGACCGGGTACAATGACCCCTACACAGGGAACCAAATCTCCCTCTTCCAAGCCATGAACAAAGGCCTCATTGTCAAAGACCACGGCATCCGCCTGCTGGAGGCCCAGATTGCCACAGGAGGCATCATCGACCCCGTGCACAGTCACCGCCTTCCCGTGGAGGTTGCGTACAAGCGGGGCTACTTTGATGAGGAAATGAACCAGATCCTCTCGGATCCTACGGATGACACCAAGGGCTTCTTCGATCCCAACACTCATGAAAACCTCACATATATGCAACTTCTGCTCAGATGTGTTCCTGATCCGGATACCGGCTTGTTGATGCTTCCGTTGATGGAAAAGGGATCCTTATTCTTCGCCCTCAGTGAGAACACACGGAAGTCTTTGCAGTCGGCCAAGACCACGGTTGACGTGGGGATCTTCCAGGGCCAGGAGGTCTCCGTCTGGGACCTGCTCTTCTCCAGATACATCCCTCCGCACAAGAGACAGGAACTACTAAGGCAGTACAAAGCTGGCACAATCACCCTGCAGGAGATCACCAAAATACTCATCACCATCGTCACCGAGATCGAGGAAAGGAATACCAGACACACCGAGTCTCCCCAACGAGCTCCCAGTCCACCCAAGCAGAAATCTCTGAAGCATGATTCTAGCCATCCACACCCGGAGGAAGCCTGGCAGAAGACCTTGAAGACCACCACCACCACTATGCCTGTCGGAGAGCACCACGGTCAGCGAGTTTTTGTGTGGGATCTGCTCTTCTCTGATTACATCTCTGAGGAAAAGAGGACAGAATTGCTGGAGCTGTACAGGAGGGGGTTGCTACCGGTGGACAAGCTGATAAATGTCCTCACCACCCTCATCACAAAAAAAGAAGCCACAAGTAGGAAACTTGACATCAAAGTGAGAAGCCCAGACCAAGAGATGGAAGCCCGTGAGGAAGCCCGTGGCATTTCCCCCTCAGAACCAGAAACCTGGGAAACGTCCTTGCGGTCTCATCACATCCAAGTCTCCCCTGGCGGGTTGCAAGGCCAACAGCTATCGCTGTGGGATGCCCTCTTCTCCCAGTACGTCCCGGAGGGCCAAGGGGAAGAACTTCTGAGCAGCTTCCAAAACGGCACGCTGACCTTGGAGAAGCTCACAGAAGTCCTCACGTCCCTCTTCGCTGAGACCACGACCAGAGGGAGCGCACATCCGAGGGCCCCAGAAACGCCTGCACGTTCCATGGGATCTTTGGATGAGGACGAAGAACGGGATGCTGACACAGCGGAAGGGGGAGAAATGGAAAAGGCTTTGAAGGCCCGGAAGGTTGAAATAACCGCTGGTGAATTCCGTGGACGGAAGGTCTCCGTGTGGGATCTGCTCCATTCCAAGTACATCCCCGCAGAGAAGAGGAAGGAGCTCCTGCACCTGTACAGGACTGGCATTCTCACCATCGACCAGATGGAAACCGTGGTCACCGGCATCATAAACAGAATAGAGGAGGAGAAAACGGAAGAAGCAGCCTCCCACTCACACTCTCCGTCGTCCTGGGAAGAATCCCTACAGAATCACACCGTGGAGCTGCATGTCGGGGAATTCCAAGGCCAGGAAGCCTCCCTGTGGGATCTCCTCTTCTCTCAATACATTTCCGAGAGCCAAAGAGAGGAGCTCTTAACAATGTACCAGTCAGGAATCCTGAGCATTCAAGATATGATCGCCACAGTGGCCTCCACCCTCGCAGGGAGAAAGGGAAGCCATGTTCACGACGCAACAAGCACTCTGTCCAGGGAGACGGCTCTGTCCCAGGCAGATAGAAGTATCCCAGCTCCACAGGATGGAGAGCTGGAACAGGCCTTACGGATGATGACCGTCGACATGCCTGTGGGTGAATTCGGAGGCAGCAAGCGTTCCGTCTGGGATCTTCTCTTCTCCAAATATGTGACCCTACAGAAACGGCAAGAGCTCCTGGAGATGTATCGATCAGGGGCTGTGACCAGCGAGGAGCTTATCCGAATAATCACCACACTGATTGAAGAAACAGAAGAGAAGAGTAACACGCTGAAGTTTCTGGGACTCAGAAGGCAAGTGACTGCCTCGGAACTCTTCAGCTCTGAAATCATTGATCAGGACACGTTGTCTGACCTCACACGGGGCACCAAGACTGTAGAGGAGATCACAGAAATGGATTCGGTGAAGAGGTACTTGGAAGGCACCAGCTGCATTGCCGGGGTGCTTGTGCCCCCCAAGTCAGACCCGTCCAAGACACACAAGATGACCATCTATGAAGCCATGTGGAAGGGCATCCTGAGGCCAGGCACTGCCTTGGTGCTGCTGGAGGCACAGGCCGCCACCGGCTTCATCATTGACCCGCTGAAGAATGAGAAACTCTCTGTGGATGACGCCGTCACAGCCGGACTGGTGGGTGCCGAGCTGCAGGAGAAGCTTCTCTCCGCAGAGAGGGCCGTGACCGGGTACAATGACCCCTACACAGGGAACCAAATCTCCCTCTTCCAGGCCATGAACAAAGGCCTCATTGTCAAAGACCACGGCATCCGCCTGCTGGAGGCCCAGATTGCCACAGGAGGCATCATCGACCCCGTGCACAGTCACCGCCTCCCTGTGGAGGTTGCGTACAAGCGGGGCTACTTTGATGAGGAAATGAACCAGATCCTCTCGGATCCTACGGATGACACCAAGGGCTTCTTCGATCCCAACACTCATGAAAACCTCACATATATGCAACTTCTGCTCAGATGTGTTCCTGATCCGGATACCGGCTTGTTGATGCTTCCGTTGATGGAAAAGGGCTCCTTATTCTTCGCCCTCAGTGAGAACACACGGAAGTCTTTGCAGTCGGCCAAGACCACGGTTGACGTGGGGATCTTCCAGGGCCAGGAGGTCTCCGTCTGGGACCTCCTCTTCTCCAGATACATCCCTCCGCACAAGAGACAGGAACTACTAAGGCAGTACAAAGCTGGCACAATCACCCTGCAGGAGATCACCAAAATACTCATCACCATCGTCACCGAGATCGAGGAAAGGAATACCAGACACACCGAGTCTCCCCAACGAGCTCCCAGTCCACCCAAGCGGGAATCTCTGAAGCATGATTCTAGCCATCCACACCCAGAGGAAGCCTGGCAGAAGACCTTGAAGACCACCACCACCACTATGCCTGCCGGAGAGCACCACGGTCAGCGAGTTTTTGTGTGGGATCTGCTCTTCTCTGATTACATCTCTGAGGAAAAGAGGACAGAATTGCTGGAGCTGTACAGGAGGGGGTTGCTACCGGTGGACAAGCTGATAAGTGTCCTCACCACCCTCGTCACAAAAAAAGAAGCCACAAGTAGGAAACTTGACATCAAAGTGAGAAGCCCAGACCAAGAGATGGAAGCCCGTGAGGAAGCCCGTGGCATTTCCCCCTCAGAACCAGAAACCTGGGAAATGTCCTTGCGGTCTCATCACATCCAAGTCTCCCCTGGCGGGTTGCAAGGCCAACAACTATCGCTGTGGGATGCCCTCTTCTCCCAGTACGTCCCAGAGGGCCAAGGGGAAGAACTTCTGAGCAGCTTCCAAAATGGCACGCTGACCTTGGAGAAGCTCACAGAAGTCCTCACGTCCCTCTTCGCTGAGACCACGACCAGAGAGAGCACACATCCCAGGGCCCCAGAAACGCCTGCACGTTCCATGGGATCTTTGGAGGAGGAGGAAGAACGGGATGCTGACACAGCGGAAGGGGGAGAAATGGAAAAGGCTTTGAAGGCCCGGAAGGTTGAAATAACCGCTGGTGAATTCCGTGGACGGAAGGTCTCCGTGTGGGATCTGCTCCATTCCGAGTACATCCCCGCAGAGAAGAGGAAGGAGCTCCTGCACCTGTACAGGACTGGCATTCTCACCATCGACCAGATGGAAACCGTGGTCACCGGCATCATAAACAGAACAGAGGAGGAGAAAACGGAAGAAGCAGCCTCCCACTCACACTCTCCGTCGTCCTGGGAAGAATCCCTACGGAATCACACCGTGGAGCTGCATGTCGGGGAATTCCAAGGCCAGGAAGCCTCCCTGTGGGATCTCCTCTTCTCTCAATACATTTCCGAGAGCCAAAGAGAGGAGCTCTTAACAATGTACCAGTCAGGAATCCTGAGCATTCAAGATATGATCGCCACAGTGGCCTCCACCCTCGCAGGGAGAAAGGGAAGCCATGTTCACGACGCAACAAGCACTCTGTCCAGGGAGACGGCTCTGTCCCAGGCAGATAGAAGTATCCCAGCTCCACAGGATGGAGAGCTGGAACAGGCCTTACGGATGATGACCATCGACGTGCCCGTGGGTGAATTCGGAGGCAGCAAGCGTTCCGTCTGGGAGCTTCTCTTCTCCAAATATGTGACCCTACAGAAACGGCAAGAGCTCCTGGAGATGTATCGATCAGGGGCTGTGACCAGCGAGGAGCTTATCCGAATAATCACCACACTGATTGAAGAAACAGAAGAGAAGAGCAACACGCTGAAGTTTCCGGGACTCAGAAGGCAAGTGACTGCCTCGGAACTCTTCAGCTCTGAAATCATTGATCAGGACACGTTGTCTGACCTCACACGGGGCACCAAGACTGTAGAGGAGATCACAGAAATGGATTCGGTGAAGAGGTACTTGGAAGGCACCAGCTGCATTGCCGGGGTGCTTGTGCCCCCCAAGTCAGACCCGTCCAAGACACACAAGATGACCATCTATGAAGCCATGTGGAAGGGCATCCTGAGGCCAGGCACTGCCTTGGTGCTGTTGGAGGCACAGGCCGCCACCGGCTTCATCATTGACCCGCTGAAGAATGAGAAACTCTCTGTGGATGACGCCGTCACAGCCGGACTGGTGGGTGCCGAGCTGCAGGAGAAGCTTCTCTCCGCAGAGAGGGCCGTGACCGGGTACAATGACCCCTACACAGGGAACCAAATCTCCCTCTTCCAGGCCATGAACAAAGGCCTCATTGTCAAAGACCACGGCATCCGCCTGCTGGAGGCCCAGATTGCCACAGGAGGCATCATCGACCCCGTGCACAGTCACCGCCTCCCTGTGGAGGTTGCGTACAAGCGGGGCTACTTTGATGAGGAAATGAACCAGATCCTCTCGGATCCTACGGATGACACCAAGGGCTTCTTCGATCCCAACACTCATGAAAACCTCACATATATGCAACTTCTGCTCAGATGTGTTCCTGATCCGGATACCGGCTTGTTGATGCTTCCGTTGATGGAAAAGGGCTCCTTATTCTTCGCCCTCAGTGAGAACACACGGAAGTCTTTGCAGTCGGCCAAGACCACGGTTGACGTGGGGATCTTCCAGGGCCAGGAGGTCTCTGTCTGGGACCTCCTCTTCTCCAGATACATCCCTCCGCACAAGAGACAGGAACTACTAAGGCAGTACAAAGCTGGCACAATCACCCTGCAGGAAATCACCAAAATACTCATCACCATCGTCACCGAGATCGAGGAAAGGAATACCAGACACACCGAGTCTCCCCAACGAGCTCCCAGTCCACCCAAGCGGGAATCTCTGAAGCATGATTCTAGCCATCCACACCCGGAGGAAGCCTGGCAGAAGACCTTGAAGACCACCACCACCACTATGCCTGCCGGAGAGCACCACGGTCAGCGAGTTTTTGTGTGGGATCTGCTCTTCTCTGATTACATCTCTGAGGAAAAGAGGACAGAATTGCTGGAGCTGTACAGGAGGGGGTTGCTACCGGTGGACAAGCTGATAAGTGTCCTCACCACCCTCGTCACAAAAAAAGAAGCCACAAGTAGGAAACTTGACATCAAAGTGAGAAGCCCAGACCAAGAGATGGAAGCCCTTGAGGAAGCCCGTGGCATTTCCCCCTCAGAACCAGAAACCTGGGAAACGTCCTTGCGGTCTCATCACATCCAAGTCTCCCCTGGCGGGTTGCAAGGCCAACAACTATCGCTGTGGGATGCCCTCTTCTCCCAGTACGTCCCAGAGGGCCAAGGGGAAGAACTTCTGAGCAGCTTCCAAAACGGCACGCTGACCTTGGAGAAGCTCACAGAAATCCTCACGTCCCTCTTCGCTGAGACCACGACCAGAGAGAGCACACATCCCAGGGCCCCAGAAACGCCTGCACGTTCCATGGGATCTTTGGAGGAGGAGGAAGAACGGGATGCTGACACAGCGGAAGGGGGAGAAATGGAAAAGGCTTTGAAGGCCCGGAAGGTTGAAATAACCGCTGGTGAATTCCGTGGACGGAAGGTCTCCGTGTGGGATCTGCTCCATTCCGAGTACATCCCCGCAGAGAAGAGGAAGGAGCTCCTGCACCTGTACAGGACTGGCATTCTCACCATCGACCAGATGGAAACCGTGGTCACCGGCATCATAAACAGAACAGAGGAGGAGAAAACGGAAGAAGCAGCCTCCCACTCACACTCTCCGTCGTCCTGGGAAGAATCCCTACGGAATCACACCGTGGAGCTGCATGTCGGGGAATTCCAAGGCCAGGAAGCCTCCCTGTGGGATCTCCTGTTCTCTCAATACATTTCCGAGAGCCAAAGAGAGGAGCTCTTAACAATGTACCAGTCAGGAATCCTGAGCATTCAAGATATGATCGCCACAGTGGCCTCCACCCTCGCAGGGAGAAAGGGAAGCCATGTTCACGATGCAACAAGCACTCTGTCCAGGGAGACGGCTCTGTCCCAGGCAGATAGAAGTATCCCAGCTCCACAGGATGGAGAGCTGGAACAGGCCTTACGGATGATGACCGTCGACATGCCTGTGGGTGAATTCGGAGGCAGCAAGCGTTCCGTCTGGGATCTTCTCTTCTCCAAATATGTGACCCTACAGAAACGGCAAGAGCTCCTGGAGATGTATCGATCAGGGGCTGTGACCAGCGAGGAGCTTATCCGAATAATCACCACACTGATTGAAGAAACAGAAGAGAAGAGCAACACGCTGAAGTTTCTGGGACTCAGAAGGCAAGTGACTGCCTCGGAACTCTTCAGCTCTGAAATCATTGATCAGGACACGTTGTCTGACCTCACACGGGGCACCAAGACTGTAGAGGAGATCACAGAAATGGATTCGGTGAAGAGGTACTTGGAAGGCACCAGCTGCATTGCCGGGGTGCTTGTGCCCCCCAAGTCAGACCCGTCCAAGACACACAAGATGACCATCTACGAAGCCATGTGGAAGGGCATCCTGAGGCCAGGCACTGCCTTGGTGCTGCTGGAGGCACAGGCCGCCACCGGCTTCATCATTGACCCGCTGAAGAACGAGAAACTCTCTGTGGATGACGCCGTCTCAGCCGGACTGGTGGGTGCCGAGCTGCAGGAGAAGCTTCTCTCCGCAGAGAGGGCCGTGACCGGGTACAATGACCCCTACACAGGGAACAAAATCTCCCTCTTCCAGGCCATGAACAAAGGCCTCATTGTCAAAGACCACGGCATCCGCCTGCTGGAGGCCCAGATTGCCACAGGAGGCATCATCGACCCCGTGCACAGTCACCGCCTCCCTGTGGAGGTTGCGTACAAGCGGGGCTACTTTGATGAGGAAATGAACCAGATCCTCTCGGATCCTACGGATGACACCAAGGGCTTCTTCGATCCCAACACTCATGAAAACCTCACATATATGCAACTTCTGCTCAGATGTGTTCCTGATCCGGATACCGGCTTGTTGATGCTTCCGTTGATGGAAAAGGGCTCCTTATTCTTCGCCCTCAGTGAGAACACACGGAAGTCTTTGCAGTCGGCCAAGACCACGGTTGACGTGGGGATCTTCCAGGGCCAGGAGGTCTCCGTCTGGGACCTGCTCTTCTCCAGATACATCCCTCCGCACAAGAGACAGGAACTACTAAGGCAGTACAAAGCTGGCACAATCACCCTGCAGGAGATCACCAAAATACTCATCACCATCGTCACCGAGATCGAGGAAAGGAATACCAGACACACCGAGTCTCCCCAACGAGCTCCCAGTCCACCCAAGCGGGAATCTCTGAAGCATGATTCTAGCCATCCACACCCGGAGGAAGCCTGGCAGAAGACCTTGAAGACCACCACCACCACTATGCCTGCCGGAGAGCACCACGGTCAGCGAGTTTTTGTGTGGGATCTGCTCTTCTCTGATTACATCTCTGAGGAAAAGAGGACAGAATTGCTGGAGCTGTACAGGAGGGGGTTGCTACCGGTGGACAAGCTGATAAGTGTCCTCACCACCCTCGTCACAAAAAAAGAAGCCACAAGTAGGAAACTTGACATCAAAGTGAGAAGCCCAGACCAAGAGATGGAAGCACGTGAGGAAGCCCGCGGCGTTTCCCCCTCAGAACCAGAAACCTGGGAAACGTCCTTGCGGTCTCATCACATCCAAGTCTCCCCTGGCGGGTTGCAAGGCCAACAGCTATCGCTGTGGGATGCCCTCTTCTCCCAGTACGTCCCGGAGGGCCAAGGGGAAGAACTTCTGAGCAGCTTCCAAAACGGCATGCTGACCTTGGAGAAGCTCACAGAAATCCTCACGTCCCTCTTCGCTGAGACCACGACCAGAGGGAGCGCACATCCCAGGGCCCCAGAAACGCATGCACGCTCCATGGGATCTTTGGAGGAGGAGGAAGAACGGGATGCTGACACAGCGGAAGGGGGAGAAATGGAAAAGGCTTTGAAGGCCCGGAAGGTTGAAATAACCACTGGTGAATTCCGTGGACGGAAGGTCTCCGTGTGGGATCTGCTCCATTCCAAGTACATCCCCGCAGAGAAGAGGAAGGAGCTCCTGCACCTGTACAGGACTGGCATTCTCACCATCGACCAGATGGAAACCGTGGTCACCGGCATCATAAACAGAACAGAGGAGGAGAAAACGGAAGAAGCTTTCTCCAGGGCCCAATATGATTCAGTTTCATCAGAGGGGGACAGTATACAGTCATCATACTATGACCTTCTGCAACATACTTCACGCCTGGAGAATATTGATGTAACTATCCGTGAGATCCAAGACCAGAAGTCTTCCGTGTGGGATCCTTTCTTTTCTAAGTTTGTCTCCAATATCAGGACAGAAGAGGTAGTACACAGACATGGTGCACCAGCAGTAAGCATTAAAGAAAGCATTAGAAGCAGCATCACCACTGTTATTACACAAACTGAAAACTCACCAGTGGGGGAGAGTCTAAGGGGAGATGCTCCGTCCTTGGATACATTAATGGCTTCTCCATCAGAGGGCCAAGTTGACATCGAGAATGCCTTAAAATCCCGGATGATAAAGGGATGTTTTGATGAGTTACCTGATGCACAGGTTTCCCTTTGGGATGTGTGCCATTGTGAATCCATCCCTGAAGAGACAAGGAAGGATCTCTTGGAACTCTTCAAGTCTGGCACACTCACAATTGATCAGTTGGAAGCCATTGTCACCACCATCCTCAGCAAAAGAACAGGAGAGGAAAGGAAGACTGGATCGCCGCCTGTCTTGCACTCAGATGTCTGGGAAGGCCCACTGAGGAATCACAAGGTGCTGCGACATGTAGGTGTGTTTCAAGGCCAGGAAGCTTCCGCGTGGGATCTACTTTTCTCTCAGCATATACCGGAATATAAAAGGGAAGAGCTTCTGAGAAAATACCGAAATGGCGGGCTATGTCTTGAGGAGCTCACAGAAATCCTCGCGTCCCTCTTCGCTGAAACTATGACCAGTGGGAGCGCACATCCCAGGACTCCAGAAACACATGCCATGGCATCTCTGGAGGGGGAGGAAGAAAAGGATGCTGACAAACCAGAAGGGGGAGAAACAGAAGAGGCCTTGAAAGCCCGGAAGGTTGAAATAACCACTGGTGAATTCCGTGGGCGGAAGGTCTCCGTGTGGGATCTGCTCCATTCCAAGTACGTCCCTTCAGAGAAGAGGAAGGAGCTCCTGCACCTGTACAGGACTGGCATTCTCACCATCGACCAGATGGGAACCGTGGTCACCGGCATCGTAAACAGAACAGAGGAGGAGAATACAAAAAAAGTTGAGTGGATATCAAATCAAAATCAAGAGACAAGATCATTAACCAAAAGTCCAAATGTTTGTTTCGGTCTCTCTGTCTCTATGGAAAACATTTTACGGTCTGAGAGTGTTGTGGTGCCAGTTGGTGATTTCCAAGGGCAGATGGTATCTTGCTGGGATCTTCTATTCTCCCGATACATCTTAGAAGACAAGAGACAGGAGCTTCTAACCAAATTCAAGGAGAAGATCCTCTCTCTTGAGGAACTGATCAGCACACTCACCAATATCATCACAGAAGCTGAAAGACATAACTGGGATCAGTCCTCACGGCCCGGCAGAGACGCTTTGGGTGTCTCAGAGAAAAGAGATGATTCCCACGCAGAGCAGCAGCAGTTGAAAAAATCTTTGAGGACTACAATGGTCCATGTGACTAGTGGAGAATTTAAGGGGCAAAAGGTGTGTGTCCTGGATCTCCTCTTCTCCAAATACGTCCCTCAGGACCAAAGGCAAGAACTTCTCGAGCTGTACAGAGGAGGGGCATTACCCATCCAAGATATGGTAAGCGTGATCAGCACCATGATTGAAGACGCTGAATGCAAGAAGGCAGGTGTAAAGAGGAGAATCCCCAGCAAAGGGGGGGCATTATCTTGGACAGATAAAGGGGCTCACCCCTAAGGATGGAACTTTGGCACCTGGGGGCTCACTCCGTCTTCACAGACCCGGTCACCAGCAGCTTCTTCCCCTGCGTCCATTAAAGCCCAGAATAACTCGGTCCTAATCCTGAAGTGGCTTCTCTTACATTCGGGAAGCAGTTTCCTGGTCGTCTCTTCTGAGAGCGTCTGTATTACAATTGGTCTGTAGCCCTCTTGTTTTCTCTCCATTCTCCGACTGGACTCTGTCTTCTTTCAAAGATTTAGCCTCTATGCCGCATTATCCGTCTGTGACAAAGTTTGCTCAGCCATTGCTCCCTTGCTTGGCAGGCCTTCCTGCCTTCAGTTCCAACTCGAGGGTGTGATGGAGCCCAAGGCTAGTAAAAGTGACACCGCACGTCTCAGCAGGGCAATGGCGACTTGCACTGAAAGCAACCCAGAGAAAGCAGCCCCTTTCGGTGACCTCCGCCCGCCCCACCCCCTGATCATCTGGAGGCACTTCCCCCCTTCTAGTGGAAGAACTGGCCGCTGTACCACACACATGACCGTGCTTCTGGAGTGAACACTTGATTTCCACGCCCATCTATTTATTGGCACTACTTCCTCTTGCCGAGCAGATGCCCTTGAACTGTAGCTTGTGGGGTCTTGCCAGGAGCAAAATCAAGGGAAACCATGGCCTCTTTTTCTGTTGCACTTTCTTTCTTCAGCCTGCACAGTGAATGAATAAGCCAGCACAGTGAAGGAACTGATGCTCAACTGTTTCTCCTTCCATTCTGTTCTGAGGGCGTTTTGGGTTACGTGGCTGGTAAAAGCGCCAGCCTTGCCCACATCCCCTTGGCAGAGACTCTTTGGTAAACTCAGCAACAACAATAAAAAACCCTTTAAACGTTTACAGAATTCTCCCATTGCACTGCAGTTGGGTTTGCTGTCTGACAGATCTGTTTGCCTCTATATTTTTTAAAGATGGACACAAATAAACCAGTGGTTCCACTTGCCCAGCCAGAGTTGCGAAGGAATCTGCATCCCTAAAGGTACTATATTAGGGGTGGGGGGCAACTTTCTTCCCTTTCACCCAGCTCACTAGTTTCTCAAATAAGTTCTTACCTACTAGGTTAGTTTCCTGACAAGAGCATGGAATTCTGGGAAATAAGCTCTACCCTCTGGATATGGCAGACGGGGAACAGCTATCAGTTCCAACCCACGTTGATTGCCTCTCACTGGTATGGAATGGGGGAGCTGGGTTGTGTTCTTCAGAGGTTCCTGATAGTCGTACTGGTCTAAATACCCCCCCACCCCTAAACAAAGCCATGTTACCGAGACCAAGCAAAATGGCCCAAAGCTCTGGGTTGGATCCAGCCAGCCCTTTAACTGGGCCATAGAAGGAGGGGAATTGGGCAAGACTGGGGGCGGAATCTGGCTGGACCCGGCCCAGTGTGCAATCTCTCAAATGATCCAGCACTCTTCATTAACTGGGGGTTAAAAGACAAAAAAAGGGAGTGGGTAGATGTTTTAGGCCGTGATCTTGAGGCTCTTTGTCTGATGCTGTTTGGAATGGCTACGGTCATGAAAGATTCGGGCACTGGATGGAGCTGGTATCAGGATGCAATTCTGGGAAGGAGGTGAGGCAATGGTCCCTTCCATGCTAAATGAAAAAGTAGCGAATTAAATGTCTTTCCAACACCAGACAGAACACACAGGTTGCTTAAAAAGCTGAGGGGAAAACTGAACAATACTGAAAACTAACTTCCCTTAATGCACCAGGCAAAGAATCACGGGAAGTTAAACTGCTCAGTCCCTGTACAGATGGCTGACCTCCGCTTGAAGAATCCCTGCTCTATCTATCAGCTCAGAGCCAAGCTACAAGTGACACCTGACACAGGTTGGACACTTGTCAGCTTCCCTCAAGTTTTGATGGGAAATGTAGGCATCCTGGTCTTGCAGCTGTAATGGAGAGCCAAGCTGCAAAACCAGGACGCCTACATTTCCCATCAAAACTTGAGGGAAGCTGGCAAGTGTCCAACCTGTGTCAGGCGTCACTTGTAGCTTGGCTGTAAGTCTCAGGCATTGTCCTGGTAGAGAGCGGTTTCAAATGGCTGTTCAGATCCAGAGAAAACCCCAGTGGCTGCGGCAGGAGCTGTCAAGGGCTGGACACCCGCTCGGGACATACTGCAGTGGCCCCTCTCCATGCGTAGGGAGTGGTCTGGGGGCTAGCCCAGCAGCAGGAAGGCCCCTCATGGGTCAGAGCAGGAGAGGAGACTGGAGCCCTTGCTGCAGAGTCAGACCTCTGAGCCACAGACCCAGGCAAGCGGGAGCCCGGTTCTTGCTCTTCTTTCGGGCCCCTCGTCGCCCTTGTGCCCGGAGGCCTTGCCCTGTGCCTCACTGAGCTTCGCCTTCCAGCCAGCCCCTCTGACACTGGCAGGAAGATGGTGGCGGAAAAGCCCTCGCAGGCCAACAAAGGGAGGCAGGGAGGAAGGCCCAACGTGGATTAAGGCCCCTCGGCCTGGAGAGGGGCCGTACCAGGCTGGCTTCACCTCCCACTCCCCAGCCCCTAGCAGGCTGATGCTCCCCCGTCACAACCCTCTGATAGCACAGGGGCCCCTTGGCATGCAAGGCCTGGCTAGGCCTGGACCCGCCGCACACGGCCACTTCTTACACAAGTATTTAGGAAGGGTCTGTGGCCCCTTGCGTGGATGTGGTTGCTCTTCCCATGGAGGGCAGCAACAAAACACAATTTCCCGTGCAATAACAATGTCTCCCTATTTTATTTACAGTAATTGCATAATTTAACAGAACTATACCACATGTAACCATTGCGTGTATACACCTTTGCGTGTATTCTTTAGGTCTACTTGTGATCTGTGAACTACACAGTTTATTGGAACCAAATCTTGGACTATACCCAACTCCAGTTGGAATATAAGGCGAGCTTGTATGAAATAATTAATGTGTACATGGTGCTAGGAAGCATTTGCACTTTAATACCTGTTGCAATATTAATAGAGCACTTGAAGCACTGGACACTTTATGTATGGACTTTGGAGCATATATGACGCCTGCAAAATAATTTTTCCTAGAACTGGTTACATGTGGTATAGTTCTGTTAAATTATGCAATTACTGTAAATAAAATAGGGAGACATTGTTATTGCACAGGAAATTGTGTTTTGTTGCTGCCATACTTACCGTGTTGCTCCATATTTTGTGCTAATTACTTCCCATGGAGGGGGCAGCCCCAGTGGCAGCCCTTCCAACCTGCCAGCCAGTAGACCCCTGGAAGGGGTCGTGTCAGATTAGGGACTGGGGCGGGGCAGGGCGGGCAGGCTGCTGTGGCGACCCAGTGGCGAGGGAAATGCCCTCTGCACATACTTCTCCACCTGTCTCTGGAATTCAAAAGGGGGGCCACCCTTGCACTAGCACTATTGCAGGGGTGTACGGCTTGGGACCTGTTGGTCTGCATTATGGCGTGGGGCAGGTATACCCCCCCCAGCAGGCAAGAAAAAGGAAGTTAATCCCGCCCCTCATAGGCCCCAGCACATGGCCGATGGCCTAGGCTGGTGCAACATGCAAACCTCTTCAAGATGTCTCCTGGGCCTGAGGCCCTGCGCAGTCCCCCAGGCATGCACACATGCACGCGCACACACGACACACACGTTTTAGCCAGCTTTACCCAGGCTGTGTTGTGGGGGGCAGTTTTTATTCCCATGGCGGCACAACCTCCCTCCCCCTTTCCCGCCAGCTCTTTCCCAGAACGGTTTCAGCAGCAGCTTCTCACCAGCATGTTGTGGTTAAAAAATAGACGCCGCTGCTGACCTTCCCCACAGTCTGGCAGTGCCCCCCCCCGCCCCCGTGTACCCGGGCCTTCTCCGGGCCTCCGCTGATTTACACAGATAGCCAGCTGGGTGCCCAAAATGTGCAACAAGAAAGGGAGACGCCCTGGGGCCAAGGTACAGGGAGAGTGCCCCTCCTGGGGGCCATTTGGGCCGTGCTAGGCTGGCATCTTCCAGACCGTTTGCCCTGCTTGCTTATCCTCTGAAGGTGCTTTTCTTCTTTACTTCAGCCAGTTCATTAAACGTGAAGCACAATCGCAAGTACACAGCGAGAGACAACGTCTCCACACCAAACAATACGGGGGAATAAACACGCAGGTTGCATTAACTGGCACAGAATAAAGCCGTGCTCTGGTGTGATCTTGACCTTTGCTATTGCAGTTTAGAGCCTCCATTTCACCCATCCCCACTCCCTGCAAGGGAGTCTGTGTGCTTGTGGCTGGCGGAAGGGGGAGCTGTGCCCAGAGGCAGAGATCTGCCATCTATGCTGCACAGTTGTGCCCAAGCAGAGCTCAAGGGGAGGCTGCTCTGCCAGTGGGGTGGGGGTGTCCTCCTGGATATCTCAGCCATGGGGGCGCATTGCCCCTCCCCACTGGTCCCTGGCCCCTGGTGACGATATTGTGGCTGTTTACAAAAGTGACGGAACATCGCCCCAGAGTAGGGCAATATAGTTGTTAGCCTGCTATGTTGCCTCTCTTCACTGTGGGAGCTCAAAGTACATGGGGGGAGGGGAGGCAGCTTCCTGTGCCCCCCTCGCCACCATGCTTTGGGACCACCACGCTGGCAAAAGCAGGGCTTCCTGTGGAGAGGTGCCCCTCCGTGTCTCCATAGAATTCCTCTAGCACTAACTACTAGAATCTACAACAGACATTTTTGGAAATTACACTACCCACCCGGTGTGGTAGGGAAACAGATCGCCAAAGCCGGAATGACACCAGACAGGCCCAAACAAAGCAACACGAGGACGCCACGGGTGGCCCCATACGGCCCTCGCCTCCGGCTGTTTCAGCCCACCCTCAGTGCCCTACAGCCTGTGCTGGACAATGCCCCCCCCCCTTCTCACCGGCAGTGGGAGGCAAACCTTTTTCTTGCCCACAGGCAGCCTCGCAACCTTAAACAACTCCACACTCACAGCAATGCACTTCCCAACGTGGGCGCAGACTTGGGGGGCAAACCAAGACACCCACTTCGTCCCCGTATTCACCCTAATGGCACAGCCACCGGGCCTGACAGCACCCAGCCGCTCCCGCCACTTGTTCCTCTTCCAATGTTGTCCATGCCATCAAGTGACAATGATGCCCTTCCACTCGCTGCACTGGACAACCAGGTCAGTCCCTACACAAAAGAATAAACGGACAGGAATCTGACATTTAAAATCACAAGGCTCAAAAGCTGGCTGTGGGGGAACGTTTTCGTGTGCCAGGACATTCCGTGGCCAATGCTGATCTCATGGCGGCCGTCCTCGGCCAGAGAAACCTCAAGGGAAGACTGCAACGCCTGGTTGCTGAAACGGAGTTCATTCACCAGTTCAGAACGATGGACTCCCCAGGGCTGAATATGGATATCAGATTCTTACCTCACTACAGATGCTACTTTTCTCCATTTCCTCCCCCGCTTTAATCAACATGTCACATTGTCCCTCTACATCCTCTCTGACTTCTTTGCAATGCCCCCCCCCCACCTTCTGAATGTGATATAAAGACTCGGGGATCTCCATTCCTATTTGTATATGATGAAGGGCGCCTGACCCTCGAAGCTTATCCCCGGGAAACTCCTGCTAAAGCACCTTGCTCAGCTGCTGGAGGCCAACATGGCCGCCACCGTGGGGTCAGGTAGCAATTTTCCTCAGGCCATTTTGGCTAGGGATCCTGACGGTGTTTTGCCACCTTCTGGGCATGGAGCAGGGGTCGCTGGGAGTGGGGGTGAGTAGTTGTGATTTTCCTACATTGTGCAGGGGGCTGGACTAGATGAGCCTGGAGGTCCCTTCCAACCCTAGGGTTCTATGGCTACCCACCTGAAAGCCCGCTTTCCCAGGGTCTTTACATGCAGCCACTACCGAAGCTCTGCGTGAGCCCTTGATGGACAGAAAGGGGAGATGCGCTGATCCTTCAGCACTGCCACAGTCAGGGCTGGGGGTGTGGTGGCCAAGTCGCTCTTCAACTCAAGGCCAGCCCTAGATGTTGAGCAGTGCTGCAGCCTGGGTCCAAGAAGAGGCAGGGGCACATCACAGAGCCATAGAAACAGAGAGCTGGGAGTGGGCACCAGGGGCATCTAGTCCAGCCCCCTGCACAACGCAGGAAATTCACAGCTATCTTCCCCCCCCACCTCCCCCAGTGCCCCCTGCTCGATGCCCAGAGGAAGGCAAAAAAACTTCCAGGATCTGGCCTGGGAGGAAATCCCTTCCTGACCCCAAAGTGGCGATTGGCCTTACCCTGAGCACGTAAGAAGGGCCTAGCCCCAGCTCAGTCCTTCCTGCCCTCCCTCCCCAGATCTGCCGGAATTCTTATTGAGTCAGAGAATCATCATTGCTGTCAGGGGGGCATCTAGCCCCACAGCGACCGCCCCCATCAGAGCTCCTGGCCCACATGCTGCCCCACACCGCGCCCCAGAGGTCCCAGCCATGCTTGCCGCCCAGCCCCAGAAGAAAACACCGGCGCTTGCGGACTGTTGCCAGCAGAGGGCTCTGCTCTCCCTCCCCAAAAGCTCATGTGGTTGTTCGTGTTCCAGGTGCCGCTGGGCCTCCGCTCGACTGTGCTCTGCCTACCTGGCCGCTGAAGGCCGTTCTCCTGGGATCGCAGCGCACGGTCTCCAGGCTTTGCCCCGCAGCTCTGGTGGTGAAGCCAGTGCTGTAGAGCCCTCCCAAGACTTCCGGCGCAGTCCTGCTCTCGGCCTGCTCTGCTGGCACCACGGTGGCTCTGGCTGTGCCAGACTGTACAGCTTGTCCCTTGACCGAGCCATTTTCCTGGCTCCTCACAGTGGCTCCCATGCGGTCTGTACTCCACACCCGTCTGCCTCAGAGCCCGTGGAGCTGAGCTGCGGCCCTGTGGCAGGGCTGGTGATGCCAGAGGCAATTCCACCCAGGCAGCTTGTGGCTGGGGTCAGGCCAAGGAGCCCCCCGTGATGGTACATCGGTGCCCTCCTCATCGTGTGGCCCTGGGCAATCATGTGGCATGCAACCAGCACAAAACCGAAGGAGAGAACAGAAGAGCTACCCCAAGGTCCCCCCAGGGCCTCTTGTGCCGGGCCCCTGCGGTCAGCCTGCCTGCCCCCCTTGATAGCCTCTGCGCGGACAGGTCCTTGGGTCACTCCACCCCAGAGGTGGCCCATCAGGCCATTGGTCTGCTTAGGCCAGGATCTTGGGTTCCAACTGGAGGCGGCTGCCAGGCAACAAGAGGTCTTCCATCACGGCCCCCCTGGCGCTGGCACCTTCTGCATGCACGGCAAGGGCTGAAGCGCCGGGCCCCACACAGGCCCCACACAGGCCCTGCCGCCACTCCAAGGCACGCCCAGGGGCTCCTTAGGAAGGCCAGGGAGCCTCCCTGTTGGCCTTCGGGGGCCCACCTTTTGGACCAGGCCCAGCCTCTTTCTCTTGAACTGCCCCTTGAGCAGCGATCGATGGTGGTTCATTGCAGGCCCTGCAGAACTTCACCCCCTCCTGGCTCCAGCAGACTCTGGGGTGAAAGAATTGGAGCCTTCAACTTGGGTGGCTCACAGAGTAGGCCGAGACATCTGATCAGAGGCTCCGTCGGTGCCTCGAGGCAGATGGCATGCACCCCCAAGGCACAGGAGCTGTCAGGGCAGGCCTCTGAACCGGCCCACGGGAGCTGTGGGCTGAGGACCAGCTCCGTTGTGGCGGGGAGGGAAGGTTTTGTGGGGGGTGGGGGAGGCTGGGAGCTGCGAGGGAGAAAGAAGGGCTCTTGGAGTGAGTCCAGTGGCACCTTAGAGACCAAAAAGCTTTACAGGGTGCAAGCTTTCGAGACTCAGCGCTCCCTTCTTCAGTCACGGGTAGGAATGGGGATCCCTGGGCCTTAATACCCCAGCCAAAGGTGGGTGGGGTGTCACAGGGGCTCTCGTAACAGGAGTGGGTGGGCAAGCTCAGAGCAGACAGGCACTCAAGCCCCCCTCCCTCACCGGATGCCAAGAGGGTCTGCCTGGTGCTGCATGGACGGCAGAGAGATGGGCTGCCGTGGGACCACTCGCTGGAGAGAATGTGTTCAAAGCCCACAACTTCTGCCGGACTGTTAACTTTCCCCCGTTAACTTTCTGAATAAACTTTGTTGTTCTTAACTTTAAAAGCCGCCATGTCACACCTGCCAGTTTTACCTCTGTTCTCAATCCAGGCTTGGATGGGTCTGTCCTCAGGCCAGATCTGATTCCCTTGAACCCCTTTCTCTCTTCATTGCCCGCTGGTGGGAGACCCAGTTGCTTTCTGCAAAGGATCCCATGGAGGCTGAGCAGGAGGCCAAAGGCTGCCCTAGGCAAATCCTCCTTCCATGGCCTCTGCAGGACTTCGTGTGCTTGGAATCCAGCTCTGAGAGGCCCCCATTTCAAAAGCCTTGCTTGTTTCCAGCCGCACTGTAAAGGTGAGCAGTGAAGGATGGACTCTGAAACGGCCCTTGGTCAGGAAGAGTTCTGAGCAGAGGATGTGGCCAGCATGTGTGTGTTTGTGTGTGTACTTCTCTGCCAGGGCTGGGCTGGTGTGTCATCCCAGGGCGGGGATGTAATGGGAAGCTTTAAAGCAAGGCAGCACCCCAGCCGGGCACAGAGGCAGCGGCGGCAGCAGCAGCAAGAGCACAGCAGTGCACGGCGGATCCCAGAGCGTCGCTCAGAACCTGCAGGTAAGGGCATGGATGAGGGCAAGGCAGGGGCCTCTTCAGCCCTTGGCAGTGCCTCACGGGCAGGGACTGTCTGCACTGAGGCAGGCCATCAAGCAGGGGTGCCCTTCCCTGGAGATGGCGGCCTCCCGTCCTGGGCATCCCAGCTTGCCTTCTTGGCGTGTGCGCTTCCTCTGCTGGAGGCAACGGCTAGACAGGGCCAGGGTTCTTGTGGCCCCGGGGGCTGCTGTGGCCAGTCGCCGTTCCCTGTCTCCAGTGGAGGGAGGGCGCCACATGAAGCCCCTTAGCTTATTCCTGAACAGCTGAGCAGAGGTCTGGCTTTCCTCTTAACACCCACCCACATCTCAGCCCCTTCCCTGCCTCCCACCCGGAAATCCCTGCCCAGAATGGGGCTCTCCCATCACTCCCTGGCTGGCCTCCCAAACGAACACTTGGCCGTATCTTGCTCCTGTCGCCTGACCGCTCTGAGGTTTTGTGGCAAGCGACCTGGGAGAGCTGCCACTTCTGCAGAGGTGGCGGGCCTTGGTCCATCCTCACAAATCCGGAAGAGGCCCCTTGCCTGCTGGTCCAGGTAGCAGGGAGGCTCAAGGGCCTCCCCCAAGAGAGGGTGTGGCGGGCAGCTGGAGACCCAACAGCAGGGCCACAGGGAGCTGCCTTGTGGGGTAGGAGAGCAGGGAAAGGCAGGGGAGGGGGGGCAGGAGACTGGGAAGGCAGCCACCCGGCAACCCTTTCCCAGGTCAGCTGGCTAGTGCAGGGCAGGCAGCTCCACACAGCACCGCTCAGGCCAGCCATGGGCACTCTGACCTGCCGTGCTGCAGCTGGCCAGCTGGGTGGCCAAGCCTCCAAAGGTGTAAGGAGAAGCAAGGGGAGTGCTTAGCCCCACCCCAGGGGGAAGGCATGGAGACTGGCAGGGCAGCCTCTGGCCCGCTCCCTGAGCACCCCAGGCACGGTTTGGCCTGGCCCTGAGATGCCAGCTCCTAGGGAGCTAACCTGTTGCCAGGGCCCTTTGGGGTGCACAAGAGCCCCATGGAAAGGAGGCCCCACAGTCCCCTGTCACCTCCTTAAATGCATGACCCTTGGAACCCCAAAGCTTCTGGGAGCCCGGGAGCCCATTCTGCGGCCTCTGGCCTCTGGCCTAGCAAGAATGCTTGCTTTGCTCTGGAAGTGGCTGCCAGAGGAAGGTTGGTCCTATTTTTTCAGGAATCAAGTCCTGCCTCTGGAGGAAGGAAGCTTAGATATGCCAGGGATGAAAACAAGGCGCCTCTGCAACCAGCCCCTGGGGGTCCTTTAGAACAGCCCTTTGAGGCGCACCTGGAAACCGAGAGGGATTTGTTTACCGTCCCTTTTAATCAGGGCATGTGAACTTTTTCTGAGAGTGCTTGCGTTTATTTACTGTTCTGTTTTTAAGTCTGTGAGTGAGTAGTGGCCATTATGGTAAACGGAACCTCAAGAGTCTGAGGCAGTCTACCTCTGAAAGCCAGGTGCTGGGGGACAAACAGCAAGGGAGGCCGGCATGGCGTGTTTGTGCCCTTCTCAGAGAGAGAGAAAAGGAGGGAGGGAGATGGCAGGTGAGGCCGGCAGCCCATCCAGGCTGAGCAAGCGGCTGTCTGGGTGGCATCGTCAGAGGAAAGGGGTGCTGTGAGAGGAAGTGGCGGGTGTCGCTGGCTCCTGTGACTGCCTTTCACTCTGGCCCTGCTGCTGCCACCACCCAGGTGCAAGCCCAGCTCCGGAGGTTCTCCGCTGGTGGGACCGGGGGAGGTGGGAGCGGCTTCCAACCCCCTTCCCCCCCCAAAAAAAAAGACCAGACAGGCCCTGGAGGTTCTGAGCTTTTGGCAAAGATCACTTTGGGGTTCCTGTTGAGAGCCACTCCGAGTGGCTTAAGCAGGTGCTGTTCCTCCCTCCCTCCCTGCCTGCCCACCAGTTCCTGGGCAGTCGAGGGCCCTGGTCTCTCCCGGCCAGCCTTGGCACTCCAGGGTCCCTTCAAGGCCTTGCCCGTCCCCTGCTGCCGCCTGATCCCTTGCAGTCCTCTGGCAGTCTCAGCAGCCAGCCGGTGCTGGGCCAAAGGCGCTCGCTGTTGGGGGGGGGGGTCATCTGTAAACCTCTTCCTTTCCCCCGCCCTCCTGCGTTCCTTTGGGGACATACGGGGCCGACCCCTCCCCAGTGAGCTCTCCTGGTCTCCCCCCCCCCAGCAGAGATGCCACGGAGGGGTGGTGGGCTCGGGGGAACACAGGCAGGAGGTAGAGCCGCCTCCTGGGGTGTGCCAAGGCCAGTCCACTGGGGGCTTGCAAGGGGCGCCATCCCCCCAGAAGAGGGCAGGAGGTGCTCAGGCCCCAGAGGCCTTCTGCGGCTGTACCAGGGCCCAGTGAGGAGGAAATGACACACAGGGAGGGGACGGGAAGCACCTGGGCCCTAATTGCTTCATGCCTCTTGGGCCCAATCCACATAATTAGCAGCCTCCCGTGACATTGCACAGCCCCATCGCTGGTCCCTGCAGCCAGAGATCCCGGGGGTCCTGGGGGGCTGTGCAGTCTCAGCCTGCACCTCACTGGGCAGCATCGCTCCTCTGCCTGCATGAGTTTCCCCCCCGCCCCCCCCTCCGGGAGTCCCAGGGCCCTGCCTGGCAGTGGCTCCCCAGGGCCCCCAGACGAGGCCCCTTTGCAGCCCACCGGCTTGGAAGCCGCCTTCCAACTGCAGCTGCCTGAGCCCTCCGCCATGCCCCTGCCGAAGGGTTGCTGAACAGGAGCCCCCGTGCCCCCCCCCCAGGCAAGAAGCCCCAGCGCTTCAGCAGCCACACTCCTGTGCCTGGCTGGCCTTAGGAAGTTTTGTGGCATCCCTGTTGGTGTTGCCCTGCTGGGAATGAACTGGGCATTTGCTGGAGCATCCGGCCCTGCGAAGGCAGAGACCCGATCCTGGTTTAGGAGGGGGGAAGGGGTCGGCAGAGCCCAAGAGGCCAAGGGGAAGGCCCCCCCCCCTGCCCCGCCTGTTTGTCTGGAAAGGCCTCTCTCAGTTCTGGGGCAAGACTCACCCCTTTGCGCCTGTTTCTGTCCAGGGTGGCCCCCCCACTGCCATGATTAGCTATGTTTGGAGCGTGACCTCACCAGCCAAGCAGCCTCGTCTTCATTCTGAACACAGTATTAGCCAGACAGAATAAATCACACTCCACAAGGCAGCAATTAGAATAATGAGCGAGTGGATGGCGCTGGGGAGCCATGGGGAACTGGGCACAAACCAGTTTTCTAGCTGGGGGGCAAAGATGGGTCACCTGCCTGGCTCAGGCCAGTGCCACAAACCGGGCCAGCCGCTGAGCTTGGTGTGCAATTTCCCTAAGGGGGAGGACACCCCGCTGTGCCTCTCCAGGCACCACCACTCAGCTTTGTGGGCTTTCTAGACACGCGGCATTGCTGGACAGCCTGCTCATTGGCCACAGAGGAGGAGGGCAAGGGCACAACCCGGCCCAGGCAGCGCAAACCCTGCCCAGCAGCCTCATTGCCAGGCGCCCACCTCAGCTGAACCAGCATACCAGCCTTGGCCAAACCCACCTGCAGGTGCCCTCGGCCCAGGCAGACCCTGTGTGCAGCCCTGGGGGGGGGGGTTCCTCTGCGGGAGAAATGCCCCGATTCTTCCCTGCAGCCGGCCAGCCAAGCGGGCTGAGTCCGTCTGTGGCCGCTGGGAGAGGCGCCAACGAGGTGCTGCCCTGGGTGTCAATTCCATGGCAGGGGGGCAGGATGGAAATGCTCTAAAAGAGTGAATGGAACAGGTGGGACGCAGCACGCCAGACCCGTGTGGTTACGGTCGGGGGCTATTCAATTTATATCCCGTCCCGCCCCCCCCCACAGGCGGGCTTAGGGCAGGTCAATCAGGGACCATGAGTGAGGTGCTGGCGGGGGGCGGGGGGGGGCTCTTTGGTCCTTGGAAATTGATTTAGCCGAATGAAGAAACTGTCCCATTTATTCCTGAAGCATCTGGGACGCAAGGGAAGCCCAGAGCTGAATTCAGACTTCTGCTAGAGAAGAAGAATAGAATCATAGGGTTGGAAGATACCTCCAGGGTCATCTAGCCCAACCCCTTGCACAATGCAGGAAATTCACAACTACCCCCCCACCACCACACACACACCCAGTGACCCCTGCTCTATGCCCAGAAGATGGCAAAACACTGTTAGGATCCCTAGCCAAACTGGCCTAGGGAAAGTTGCTAACTGACCCCAAGGTGGCAATTGGCTTTACCCTGGGCATGTAAGAAGGCTGTGAGAACGAAGCACTGATGCAAGTCTTCCTGCCCTCTCTCATGATCTGCCCAGGTTCACAGAATCAGCATTGCTGTCAGGTGGCCATCTAGCCTCTGCTTAAAAACCCCCAAAGAAGGAGAGTAGTAAGAGAGTAGTAAGGGGCCTCTAAATCCCAACTTACTAAATGGCCTTTTGGGGCAATGCCATGGGGCCTCCTAAAGACACAGGGCCAGGGCCAGTCCAGCCCTGTGGAGCTTCCCTGAGACAGGCAGTCAAAGGGCTGGCTCAGCCTCTGCCTGAGTGTGTGTGTGTGTGTGTGTGTGTGTGGTTTGCCCCACGCCAGCAGCTGGGCCTACACAGGTTAAATGCAGCATTTGGGGGAAGGACAAACCTCCCTGAGAAGAACTGACAAGGCCCGAAATTGAAAGTATAGAAAAATATAGAAATTGTATAGAAAGTAGCGCCAGAACTGATTAGGGCCTCTGCCAGCCCTGCCACGTCAGCCACCGTGGTCTTGTAGACAGAGAGCTGGATTAGACCCGAGGAGACCCAGGTCCAAGCCCCTGCTCACCCTGCAACTCACTGGCTGACCCTGGGCCAGTCACTTTCTCTCCCACGACATGACCCCCCTGACTGGGTAGCTGAGAGGATAAGATGGAGCCGTGGTCACTGCCCCAAGCTCTTTGGAGGAAGGCAGGGCAAAACTGTAGGGAAGAAAGAAACCAGCAGGCACGTGGGGGGTGGAGGGTGGGGGGCCTGTAATGGGAGGCAGCGGCCACACGAACCTGAACAGGCTATGAGAGTGTTCTGTTCCTTCTCTCTCTGCAGAGACTCGGGCGCCACTTCGGCAGGATCCACACCCAGAGCACAGGCAGATACGTTTGCACCACAGCCATGTCACAGACCAAGCATTTGACCAAAGGGGGCACAGAAGAGATGCCAATCGTGCAAGTCCGCGAAGAGCCACAGTGGCCCTTTCCGTGTCCAACACTGCTGGGAGGGGAGGCCATCGTAGCAGGCGTCCTGAAAGAGCCCAGCAAGGAGAAGCTGACCATCCAGAAGGCCATGCGGAAGGGCCTCCTGACCCGAGGGACGGGCTTGGCTCTGCTGGAGGCGCAAGCCGTGTCTGGCTGCATCCTGGACCCCATCAAGAACCGGAAGCTGTCGGTGAGAGATGCAACCAACGCTGGCCTGATAGACAGAGAGTATTTCAACACGCTCCTCATTGCAGAGAAAGCCGTGACTGGCTACACCGATCCTTTCTCGGGGAATAAAATCTCCCTCTTCCAGGCTATGAAGAAAGGCCTCTTGGTCAAAGACCACGGCATCCGCCTGCTGGAGGCCCAAGTTGCTACGGGGGGCCTCACCCACCCCATGCACAGCCACCGACTCCCTGTGGAGCTGGCCTACAAGTGGGGCTACATGGATGGAGAAATGTGCCACCTGATTGCAGACCCTGCCAACCACTCCAAAAGGTGCTTTGACCCCATTGCCCGTGAGAACCTGACCTACACGCAGCTTCTGCACAGGTGCGTCCCTGACCCTGAGACTGGGCTGCTCTTGGTCCAGGTAATGGAGAAGGGCTCCATCATCTCAAAGCTGGATAAGAGCACTCAGAAGTCGTTGCAGTCGGCCACAACCAAGGTCAACGTGGGTCTTTTCCAAGGGCAAGAAGTCTCTGCCTGGGACCTCCTCTTCTCCAGGTACATCCCTCTGCAGAAGAAGCAGGAGTTGCTACGGCAGTACAAAGCGGGCACCGTCACACTCCAGGACATCGTTACTATCCTCAATAACACCATTGCTGAGACAGAAGCCGAAAGAGACCCCTGCCCCGGAAAGGAGGAAAGACCCAGCCAAGAAATGGAGGTCTCGAAAAGTGTCTCAGAGCAAGAAGAACTAGAGACAGCTCTGAGGTCGAGGATGGTCAAGATTTCAGCAGGCGAGTTCCGTGGGCAAAAGGTCTCCGTCTGGGATTTACTCCATTCCAAGTATATCCCCGAAGAGAAAAAGAAGGAACTTCTGAAGCTCTACAAGTTTGGCATACTCACCACGGACCAAATGGAGGTGGTGGTCACGGCCATCGTCACCAAAATAGAGGAAGTAAGAGCCAAAGAGTTGGGCCATGTGGGTGGCCCAGGCCAGGAGATGGACACCATGGACGAGTCTGACACAGTCGACCCCCAAGAGGAAGAACTGAGGAAAACGTTAGGGTTGATCTGCATCCCTGTAACTCTTGGGGAGTTCAGAGGACAAAATGTCCCTTTGCTGGACATTATCTCGTCGAAATATTTTCCGCAGGATAAAAGACAGGAGCTGCTGGGGCTTTACAGGGCAGGGACGCTTAGCACAGAGCAGATGACCGCAGCTGTGAGTGGCATCCTGGAGAAATTAGAGGCCAGTCGAAAGAAGCTCATTGTAAAAGTGATCAATCGGAGCCGAGAGGCGCCTGGCTTCTGGGAGGGCCTGGTGGCAGCCGTTGCCCCCTGCAGCAGGGACCCCGATGACCTGCTGAAGTCCAAAATGGTGACGATTCCCGCGGGAGAGTCCAAGGGCCAGCAGCTGTCCGTGTGGGACCTCCTCTTCTCTCACTACATTGCCCGCGACAAAAGGGAGGAGCTGCTGAGGAAGTACCGAGAGGGTTCTTTTGGTGTGGAAGAGCTCTCCTCCATCCTTATTATCCTGGCCTCACTGCACGAGTTCTTTGACTCCCTGGAGGAGCAGACGGCAACTGGAACAAGTAGGCACGTCCCAGCAGGAGGAGCCCCTGGTCCTGGCACGGCAAGACTGGAGGAGGAGGAGGAGGAGGAGGAGGAGGAGGACAATGGTGGCGATGAACACCCCGAGGATGACAAGGAAGAGCAAGACAAGGACGAGGCGTTGAAGTCCAGGATGGTTTCAGTTGCTGTGGGTGAGTTCCGTGGGCAGAAGGTCTCCTTGTGGGATCTGTTGCACTCCAAGTATATGCCCGAGAAGAAAAGGAGGGAGATCTTGAGGCTGTACAGGATAGGAATTCTCACCCTAGACCAAACGGAAACCGTGATCACTGCGATTGTCGCCAAGGTCGGGGGAGAAATGGCCACCCCAGACCGGCACGTGAGAGCCTCCAGCCGAGATATAAGGAGAGGGAGTGGCTGCCTTGCCCCAGAGAAGCCCAGGACCAAAACCTTGGAGATTCTGACCATCAACTTCCCAGTAGGAGAGTTCCACGGCCGGAGGGTCTCCATGTGGGACCTCCTCTTCTCCGCATACGTCCCTGAGGCCCAACGGCAGGATCTCCTCGCGAGGTACATCACAGGGACCCTCAGCAGCCAGGAGATTCTGGCCATTCTCACCACCCTCATCGTGGAGGCACACAAGCCGAGAAGAACCCCCAGTGTGCTCCACCCACTGAGCGTGCTGCTCCCAGAGGCCCTAGGGCTGCCCCAGGACCAGAGAGCTTCTGTGCACGACCTGCACTCTCCTCTGCAGCAAGAAGGCCCCAGGGCGGGCAGGCTGACGGTCAGCGAGGTCACCGTGACCACCACGGTCATCAGTGGGCCTGAGCAAACACAGGGGTAGCTCCAGCCGTGGGAAGGAGGGGGGCAAGGGGAGGCCAAACGCAAAGGGCTGGGGGGCACATAATGCAAGTGGGGTGGGGAGGGACCAAGGGACAGGCGGGCAAGGGCGGGGCTGGGCTGGGAGGACTGGCAGAAGGTGGGGAGGGAGACTCCGGCCTTATTCCGAGCCAAGAACCATCCGCAGGCCACGTGGCCAGCTGTGATGCGAGACAGGAATGCCACGTTCCAACCACACACAATGGATGGGAGGCAGCGGGGTGTGTGTGTGTGTGTGTGGTGTGTGTGTGGTGTGTGTGTGTGGTGTGTGTGTGTGTGTGCGCGCGCACAGCCTCACTGCTCTTCCCCTCCCCTCTGGGTGGCCTGCTGCACCATACCTGATGAAGAGCACTTGGAAGGGCGTGAAAAGGGAAGGGGGGGGCATCCCATAGGGATTTGTGCCTGGAGCCTGCCAGGGAGTGAGTGAGTGTGTGTGTGTGTGTGAGAGAGAGAGAGAGAGGAAGGGAGAGAGAGGGAGACCTTGCCCAGGGCCTTCTCCCAAACTGGACTTGAGACTCTTTTGCAAGCGGAGAAAGAGAAGTTGCCTTGCAATGAGATAAAGGAAAGTGTTAAATAAAGCAAGCATTGCCCCTGAGCAGGGAGGCCGGGGGCTGGCCTCAAGGGGGGCTCTGGGTTCTCGTGCATCTGCTTGCCCCAGAGCACAGGGGCAAGCAGATGCTGGACAGCTCAGCTCCCAGATGCTGGCAGGCTGGGCATCCTCCCTTGCCTTGGCCCTGGGACTGGCCAGAGAGCCCGGCAGGGCTCCATGGCCGCCCTTTGGACCCAGGGTAGCCATCTCCCAGGGGGCCTCACTCTCTCCCAGACTGGCAGCTGCTCGCCAGACGACAGTCCCCCTGGAGCGAATGGCTGCTTTCAAAAGTGAACTCTAGGGCATTATACTGCGCTGAGGCCCCTCCCCTCCTCAAACCCCGCCCTCTTCAGGCTCCACCCCAGAAAACTCCAGGAATTCCCCAGCCTTCAGTTGGAGACCCGGGCTGAAGCCCAAGGCACAGTGGCTGGGGAACAGGTGCGCTTCCCGGGCAAGTCCAAGCAGCAGTTGGGCTGCAACAAAATAAGGGAACGGCTGCAGCCCACGGCGTCACCACGAGCTGTTTGCCCTGGAAACAGCAAGGACGGAAAAAAGGGGTGGGGGGGAATCCCCTCAAACTCAACCCAAACAGTGCAATGACCCACACAAATAGGCCGAGGTACAGTAAAAACCGACCAGACGCGTTTCGGCCCTATATATATAAACGTATATAACAAACATCTATAATAAATACTCTCTAATATATATATATATATATATATATATATATATATATATATATATATTATAATTGTGTGGGTGTGTTTGATCATAAATTGTTTTCAATTGACCACTGAGGAAGGCCTGAGGGCCGAAACGCGTCTGGTCGGTTTTTACTGTACCTCGGCCTGTTTGTGTGGGTCACTGCACGGTACCATCATCAGGCCTTATGTTTTAAACTTGTTTTTAATCTATATTGGTGCACGCCTATAATAAATACTCTCTAATACATTTAGGTTGTTACTTAACCCCTCTATTTTGTTGCCCTGGAAACAGACCACCTGGAAAGGCCTTGAAGTGCAGCCCCCCCCCCGCCCCCCAAGCCCAGGAATGGGCCTTTGACGAGCTCAGCGCGGTGGGGGGGTGGGGGTGGGGGGGGGCGGGATCAGGGAAGAGCGGAAGGGGCGGCGCGGACCCCGCAGGAGCCGTCAAGGCCGTCGAACAGAGAAGGGCCTGCGGGACAGGGAGGCCAGCGGCCACTTCTCCGGCCCAGGTTTCGCTCGGCTTCCAACCGCCTCAGCAGGGCTGGAGAGGGCAGTCGACACAGCTGGGCCTTTTCGCCACTGAGCAAGTTCCCTCTAGGCCGGCCTCCAAGGGCTGGAAAGAAATCCAGGTGGGGTTTGGGGAGGAGAGGGCCTCAGAATGGTATAATGCCATAGAGTCCTCCCCCCAAAGCAGCCCTTTCCCCCAGGGGAACTGATCTCTGGCACCTGGAGATCAGGTGTAATTCCGGGAGATCTCCAGTTATCCCCTGGAGACTGGCGACCCTCCCCTCTCCTGCTCTCCGGCCCGAGGCTTCCTGATCTGGCGCCTGCTGACAGCTACTGAGGAAGGGAAGGACACAAGCAAGAGGCACGGCAGGGACCTGCACCTGTGTGGAACCTGAGCGGGTCGGGCCTCTTTATTTCAGCGTTGAAGGAAGGAAGGATGGAAAGTGCCCGGGGTGAGGAAGATGGGCGTGTACTAGAGACGGCTTCCTAATAAGTGCTAACCATGCCAAAGACATTACCATGAAATTGGTTTGACATTGATTCTTGCAGGAGATAGGTAGAATATTATGGGAAGGGCAGGGGAGAGGTGGAGGCAGAGAAGAGCTTTGGGGGGGGGCCTCTCCGTCCCCCCCCTCCATTCCCTCGGGAGAAACAGAACCTCTGGCAGCAGAACCTGCCCTTGGAAGTGTGTGAAGGGGAGGGAGCCCGGCTGTGGCCCCAGGGGAGAGAGTGTGAACCCAACAAATTGCCTCTACCCGCCCGGGGTAAGCAGAGGCCCTGGAAGTACTCGGCTTCCCCCAGGCATGATAATTTATTGTATTCTATGGATGTTTATCCCACTTCTTTGCCAAAGCGCTGGGCGTGTGTGCAGGCGCATCTGTGCCCCAGGCATGCCTCCACAAACCTTGTGTCGCGGTGTTTGCGGTGGTGTGCCAAAGCAGACCAGGGCTGAATTCAGCAGGCGAGCAACCGCCTGGCCTTGCCTCTCGAGAGTGGCGCTCGTGAGAACCAACCGCAGGCTTGTTTCTCATCAGGTGTTTGGCCTCGGAGGAAGCGGGGGGCACGGCAGCCTGTAGGAATGGCTGTCAGGGTGGGAGAAGAGAGCCGTGGGGCGGGGCAGGGCCCAGGTGATGCCTCCACTCTCCATCTTTGGAGCACGGCAGATGGCTACCGAGCTCCCACCGACGGCAAGGAGGGAAGGAAGAGAAGCCAGCGGCAGCCAGCCATGTTCCTTCAGTGCATGGGTGTGTGTGTGTGTGTGTGTGTGAGTGAGGGGGGGGGCATATTTGTTTGTGGTCCATAGATTTGTTCGGTCTAGTGAATGCCAATAAAACTCTTTCTAAATACTAAACTGGTGTCCTCGTGTTCTCAAAGGATATCCCGGCGGAAAGGGTTGCTTCTGCCTGGTCTGGGGCCCTAGGAAGGAACGTCTGCAGCTGCCAAGCCAGCCCTCCGCAGCCCAGCGGCAGCTGCCCTGCCTGGCCACGCCGTGGCTTTTCAGGCGCCGGCGAAGGAGGGACTTGCCTGCCAGGAGGTGCCCAACTGCCACCGGGCCCTGGCCTCTCCCCGAGGGTGCTTCTGGGGGCACGTGAGCCCCGTCCTTCATTCTCCCACCTCAGACATTTCAGCTGCGCTTCAGAATCCTGCCAATATTTCAAATTCAAAGTGGCTCCCATTTTACAAGCCTCTCCCACAAGCTTGACAGCTGCCCGGCTACAAGTGCAGCAACAAAGCAAACTTAAGTGGAGAAAAAGAAAAGGGACAAGAATGACGGGGGAAGGGTGGGAATCTCACGCACACGTGCGCAAGGCCCCACACAGCACGTCTGGCTCATCCCCGAGCAGATGAAACCTCTGCCTCACCCGGGAGATGGCCGCTGTGCCTGTTGGCATCCCTAGAAGGCAGCTGGCACCTGAACCAAGCTGGTGGGGACTGAGCGGCATATGCCAGGACTGGGACTGACCTATCTGAGCCAGCTTGGGGTGTGTTCACAAGTGCCTCTGATCTAGGGTCGGGGTGGGTCTGGATTCCCACTCAAGACTGAGACAGCCTTCTGTTGCAGCCCTCCTCCATGCAACGCAGGCGGTCGGGTGCAGCCTCAGCCGGGCCAGCCAGGTCTCCTCTGCAAAATGCCTGCAAAGGATCCCGTCTGGTCCTTCTGGGGCACCGATGCAGCCAAGGCGCTGGACACAAAGCTGCCGAAGGAGCCTGCTTCAGAGGGTTCGCAGGCGAGCACCTGTGAAGGGAGCCAATGCACCAGAAGGGCCGCTCATTGCCCACTCCTGCCCAACAGGTGTTTTCTGCTAAAAGGAGCTTCGGGCACCATGCGCAGCGTCTCTTGGCATCCAGAATCACCTCTGAGAGCCACCTTCTCGTCTTTCTAAAGTGCATCTTCCATTGGCTTTTGAAAGGTTACATTCAGTGTTATGGTGTGCTTTGTGCTGAACAATTCTGTTAAGCTTTTAACTTAGCTGCAAAGGCGTGACGAGTGCAGAGATTTCTTCACCTGGCAGATGGCCTTCGAAAGGCAGACTATCTCCTTCCTTCCCAAGTTGTGAGAAAAGACGGGGGAGGAATTAGAACAAACATTGCTGCGCCTTGTGCTGGGAGCAGGCCACACAAGCCTCAAAGCACAGCGCATCTTCCCACACTTCAGGGCTCAGGAAATGTGCTAGGCAGATCCCCACATGGGTGGGGGGAGGGGGCTGGCACTGCCTGCCAGACCGTTGTAGTTAAGGTAACCCCCACCTCCAAGTTCCAGGAGTATTCTGGGAGAGGGAGAAAGAAGTTATATCTGCCCACTTTCTCTCTCACACAGTTGTTTTTTCTCTGAATTGAAAAGCTGCACAGTCTTTTCTCAGAGGGAAGGCGCTCCAAACACTACACCGTTTGAGTTGCCCTGTTCTGGAACTCTTCCAGAGCCATACTATCATTTCTTTTTGAGATACGGCAACCAGAACTATGCATATAACCTCTGCCCGCATGAGTTCTGTGGGGCTAATCAGGAGCAAGGAGTGACTATGCAGATGGGGTCATCAAGAAAGGATTTTTTTTGGACATGGCATACACTTTTGAGATGAAGCACTTCTATCAGGAGATGGTTTGCACCTCACGAGAGTAGGGAAAAATTGTTTGGTAAGAGCCTTGCAAACCTGATGAGGAGGGCTTTAAACTAAATTCCAAGCATAAAACTGGAGACGAGAACTCTAAAGATCTGCAGGGAGTGGCAGTGGGGGTCTGCTATGTGCTAGGAAACATTGACTCGCAAGTAAGTACAGAAACAAAAACCTCAGGGCACATAACCCATTGATTCCAATGTCTCTACACTAATGCACAGAGTATGCAAGGAGGAACTTGGAAGTCCTAATACAGGAAGGGGACTATGACATAATAGGCATTACTGAGACGTGGTGGAATGACACTCATAATTGGAATACTAGGACTGAGGGATCCAACTTGTTCAAAAAGGACAGACAAATAAGGAAGGGGGGAGGAGTAGCAGTATATGTAAAGGAAGCATATATTTGTGAGGAAATACATATATCTGAGCATGGAAATTCCGCTGAGAGTCTCTGGGTAATAATAAAAGGAATAAGAAATAATAGTGATACTACGATGGGGGTCTGCTATACACCACCAAGCCAAGCAGAAGACTTGGATGAGAAACTCCTAGAACAAAGTTCACAAAGAGACGGGACACAGTGGTCATGGGACATTTCAATTACCTGGATATCTGATGGAAGCCTAAGTCTGCTAAAACTAAAAGGTCAAATAAAGTGTATTGTCGAAGGCTTTCACGGCCGGAGAACGATTGTTGTTGTGGGTTTTCCGGGCTGTATTGCCGTGGTCTTGGCATTGTAGTTCCTGACGTTTCGCCAGCAGCTGTGGCTGGCATCTTCAGAGGTGTAGCACCAAAAGACAGAGATCTCTCAGTGACACACACTGTGACACTGAGAGATCTCTGTCTTTTGGTGCTACACCTCTGAAGATGCCAGCCACAGCTGCTGGCGAAACGTCAGGAACTACAATGCCAAGACCACGGCAATACAGCCCGGAAAACCCACAACAACCGTCAAATAAAGTCCTGACTTGTCTTGCTGACAACTTCATTTTTCAGAAAGTGGAGAGGGAAACAAGGGGTTCTGCTATCTTGGACTTGATTCTCACCAACAGGGAAGAACTGGTTGACGAAGTGAAAGTAAGTGGGCCCCCTGGGTAGCAGCAACCATGTAATTTTGGAATTTACAGTCTTGGGGAAGGGAAAAGCTTTACATTGTCAGACATATAGGTTGGACTTCAGGAAAGCAAATTTTAACAAAGCTCTGCTGGGGAGAATCCCGAGGTCAGAAATACTTAAGGAGAAGGGAGTTCAAGAGGGGTGGGAGTTTCTTAAAGGCGAAATATTGAAGGCATGATCACAAATGATTCCTACAAGAAGGAAAAATGGGAGGAGCCTAAAGAAGCCAAGGTGGCTCCATAAACAGCTTTCAAATGAACTGAGAAATAAAAAAGACTCATTTAGGAAATGGAAAGAGGGCCTTATAACCAAGGATGAATATAAATAAATAACCAATGCTTGCAGAGAGAGTATTGGAAAAGCTAAAGCTCAGTATGAGCTTAGGCTAGCAAGAGATGTTAAAAACAACAAAAAGGGCTTATTTGCTTATGTTCAAAGTAAGAAAAAGAGCAAGGACATGGTAGGCCCACTGCAGGGACAAGGAAGTGAAATTGTCACAGGTGATGAAGAGAGGGCAGAACTGCCCAATTCCACCTTTTCCTCAGTCTTCTCCGGCAAGGGAGATGGTGCTCAATATGGCGATAACAGATGATGGGGGAAAGGAATTACAGCTTAGGATCAGCATAGAGGTAGTAGGTAGGTAAACACCTAGTTTCTTTAAATGAAACGAAGTCCTCAGGGCCAGATGAATTGCACCCAAGGGTACGAAAAGAACTCGCAGATGTAACTTCTGAGCCTCTGTCCACCATTTTTGAGAATTTTTGGAGAACAAGCGAGATGCCAGAAGACTGGAGGTGGGCAAATGTTGCCCCCATCTTCAAGAAGGGGAAAAAGGAGGATCCAGGTAACTACCGACCCGTCAGCTTGACATCTATACTTGGAAAAGTCTTAGAACAAATCATCAAACAGTTGGTCCTTAAGCATTTAGAAAGGAAGGCTGTGATTACTAAGAGCCAGCATGGGTTTCTCAAGAACAAGTCTTGTCAGACTAATCTTATCTCTTTTTTTGAGAAGGTTACAACCTTGCTGGTTCAGGGAATGCTGTAGACATAGCTTATCTCGATTTCAGTAAGGCTTTTGCTATGGTTCCACATAATATCCTTGTGGACAAGCTGGTAAAATGTGGTTTGGATCCTATTAGTATTCGGTGGATCTGTAACTGGTTGACAGATTGCAACCAAAGAGTACTAGTTAATGGTTCCTCATCTTCTTGGAGAAGAGTGACAAGTGGAGTGTCTCAGAGCCTTGCTACAAGTGACATCTTACACGTGAACGGCACTTGATCATTTTCGCAAGTCTTTCTGGGAATTGAAGTCCCTCTCCCCCACCCCTTTTCCTTCTGTTTCTTCCCCTCTCTGTTAGAATGGCTGCCTGAAGAGACGGAGAAAGCCTACGATAGCAGCTTTTGCAAATCATCTTGCTGGGGGGTGGGGGATGCTCTGGAGAAAGCTGACATGTCGGTGAAGTCCCAGTGTCTTTCCCCTCTCTGTTAGAATCGCTGCCTTAAAAGTCAGAGAAAGCCTGCTTTTGCAAATCGCTCCTCCAGTCACAAGCCTGCTCTCCGTGATCTTTGGGGGCGGGCAGCTGCAACTTTGCTAATCGTCTTGCGGGGGGGGATGCTATAGAGAAAGCTGAGAAAGTCGCAGCTGCCCACCCCCAAAGATCATTGAGAGCAGGCTTGTGACTGGAGGAGCGATTTGCAAAAGCAGGCTTTCTCCGTCTCTTCAGGCAGCCATTCTAACAGAGAGGGGAAGGAACAGAAGGAAAAGGGGTGGGGGAGAGGGACTTCAATTCCCAGAAAGACTTGCGAAAATGATCAAGTGTCGTTCACGTGTAAGATGTCACTTGTAGTGAGGCTCTCAGGAACTGGTCTTAGGACCTGTTCTATTCAACATTTTTACAAATTATTTGGATGAAGGAATAGAGGGAATGTTTATTAAATTTTCAGATGATACTAAATTGGGAGGGGTAGCAAATATGGTCAAAGACAGAGTCAGGATACAGGATGATCTTGACAGGATGGAATACTGGTGTAAAACAAATTAAAATGAATTTCAAAAGAGATAAATGCAAAGTTCTGCATTTAGGAAGGAATAATCAAATGCATAATTATAGGGTGGGGGAGATTTGTCTTGGCAGTAGCATGTGCGAAAAGGATCTAGGGGTCTTAGCAGACCACACACTGAACATGCGTCAGCAGTGTGATGTGGAAGCTAAAAAGAAAGATGTGATTTTGGGCTGTATCAACAGAAGCAGAGTGTCCAGTTCACACAAAGTGATGGTATCACTCTACTCTGCTCTGGTTAGACCTCACCTAGAGTATTGTGTTCAGTTTTGGGCACCACAATTTCAGAAGGATATAGACAACCTGGAACGTGTCCACAGGAGGGCAATGAAGGTGGTGAGGGGTCTGGAGACCAAGTCCTAGGAGGAAAGGTTGAAGGAGCTCGGAATGTTTAGCCTGGAGGGGAGACGACTGAGAGGTGATACGATATTCATCTTGAAGTACTTGAAGGGCTGTCATATAAAGGATGGCGCTGAGTTGTTTTCTGCTGCCCCAGAAGGTCAGACCAGAACCAAAAGGTTGAAATTAAAACAAAAGAGTTTTCGGCTAAACATTAGGAAGAACTTCCTGACAGTGGAACTGTCCGGGGTCTGGGTCCCAGCCCCCAGACTTGGTAGGAGGGAACAGCAGGTCAGCCGGGCTGACGGGCAAACAGAGGGGGCAGCCAGCAGCCAGCAGGTCAACTGGTCAGACAGCAGACAGCAGGTCAACTGGTCAGCCAGCTGACAGCAGGTCAACCGGTCTGACTGGCAGGCAGAGGGGGCAGCTGGGGGACAGCAGGCCAACCCCTCCCACGGGCAAATGGAGCCAGAACCTGCCGGTGCCGGGGGCAAGGGGCAAAAGCCCAGGGCCTCAGGAGGCAGGGGGAGACAGAGAGAGGCCAGCGAGTCCCACTCCCCTGGGGAAGGAAAGGGGACTAAGCAAGGCGGAAGGGGGCAAGGGCAGAGGGATTGGGGGCCCAGCAGTCACCCACCCAAAGACCTTACCTGAGGAGGAGAAGCAGCAGCAGCCCCAACAACCCAAAGCCACGCCCCAGCTAGAAAATAGTAGCCTGGCCCAGGAGTTGCCAAAAGCCAAGCCACTCCAGGTGGGGCTATTGGAGGCACTCCACAGGAAGCCCTGGGCAACCAGCCAAGGAGCCGCAGCTGGACCCACCTTCAGCCATCAGCTCAGCCAGGGAGGCCGGGCTGCTAGCCAGGGGACTGCAGCTGGACAGGCCTTCAGCAATCAGCCAGGGCAGGGAGGCTGGGCAGCCAGGGAACACGGCACTGCTGGTGCTGGTCAGTGGGGCCAGATCAGCTACCCCAGCTGCAACTGCTTGGTGCAGCCCAAGACCAGGCTGGAAGAGGGGTGGGACAGTAGAAGGAAGCCCTATAAAAGCTGGCTGGGAAGAGCCCTGTGGTGGTGGGTGTGAGTAAGGAGTGATGGAGCGGAGTGAGAGCAGTGTGATGCAAGCATGGAGGTTTGGAGGAGAGCTCTGGGAGGAAGAAGAGGACGCAGAGGGTAAGCAGGCCAGGTTGAGCAGGCCAGCGAGTGGACTGAGAGGGAGTCTGGGTGAGGTATACCGCCCCTCCTTCCACAGAGCAGGGTCCTGCAGAATCCCTGGCCCCCCTATGATGTCAGGAGCAGACCGCCCAGTGCCACGCCCAACGGCAGCGGCGGCAAGCCCTGACAGGAACAGCTTCCTCAGTGGAACAGGCTTCCTCGGGAGGTGGTGGTCTCTCCGTCTTTGGAGGTTTTTAAGCAGAGGCTAGCTGGCCACCTGACAGCGATGCTGATTCTGTGAACTTAGGGAGGGCAGGAAGGGCTGCATTAGTTCTCATGGCCCTTTCTTACATGCCCAGGGTAAGGCCAATTGCCACCTTGGGGTCATGAAGCAGGTTTCCTGAGGCCAGTTCAGCTAGGGGTCTAGGAGGTGTATTGTCATCTTCTGGGCATGGAGCAGGAGTCCCTGGGGTGGTCGAGGTGTGTGTGTGTGTGTCGTTGTTGTGAATTTCCTGCATTGTGCAGGAGGTTGGACTAGATGACCCTGGAGACCCCTTCCAGCCTTCTGATTCCTTGATTCTATGATATCCACCACACTCTCCTAACAAATTCACAGGCAGAGGGACTCAGGGGGCGGGGGGTGAAGGGGCCATCAGAGCGAAGAGAACCCCTGGAGCAGCACAGCCTCTCCCTGCCCACTGATAGGCAGAGATGGACCACCCGAGCTCACCTTGGCATCTCTGTCACCACCACACTGGGACGGGCTGGCATGTGTCAAAGGTGCTTGTGTCATCCGGGAAAATGTGAAGATACCCTCTTAGAACCTGCTTGATGTTTTTCACTGAAACAACAAATTTGACAATGGCTATTATAACTGAGCACATCAAGCTGAGCCAGGCTGTTGGTCGCTCCAGCTCCTCTGGGTCAGGCAGGGAGGCCTTTCCCTGAGGGGCTCCTGGAGACCCTTCCGGTGGCAGATGAGACTGTGGGGCCTGCTGGCATGGCAGGGGCAGGGGCAGGGGCTGTAGCCCTCTCTGGCAGACATGCGAACCCCTGAAGCTGCCCCCTTGGAGTCAGGCATGGCCTTGGCCCCCCAGGTCAGCTTTGTCTCCTGGGCTCGCTGGGGTCCGAGGAAGACGTCTTTCCCCTCCCCTGCCCCCCCACCCCTTTGCTGGAGCTGCTGCCAGAGCGTGAGCCTGGGGGCTTCTGCATACAAAGCAAAGCTCTACCACGGAGCCCTGGCCCCTCCCGATGCAATTGCTTGCGTCTTCCTTAGATAACACAGGCTTTTGAATAAAGGTCTTATAACAGTTTCCTTGACTAGGCCAGAGAAATTTCCCTTTGCTAAGAACCAGTTGCATATTTTTGTGAGTGGAATTTTTCTCCCAGCAAGCCTGTAAAAACCGGGGTGGGGGGTGGGGTAGGGGTTCCAATGTGCATTGCCTAAGAAGAACAAAACTTCTGAAAGAATTAAGGGGTTTTTTTTAATGCATGCAAACAGCTGATCAAACTGAATCTGAAAGTAATGGATTGAAGACGATTCAGTAAAAATGTGGTGCTGGTGATTTGAAAGAGTTCCTGATAAGGGATAGAGTTTTCTGTGGTTCTAGAGATAACAACCTCAAAGAATGGCTGCTACACGAGGGAGGCGTATCTATAGACAAAGCAGAGCCTCAGAGATGGCGAAGGTGCAGACCAAAGAGCTGAATTCAGGGGAAGGAGGCTGTCCATGGAGCAAAGCACGAGACAATAAATCTTCAAAACCAGAAATACCTTCCTTGCAAGCAATTTTGGGGCTCTGTGTGTGTGTGTGTGTGTGTGTGTGTGTGTGTGTGTGTGTGTGGAGGGGGGAGAGACATTAAAACAACATTTTATTTGAAGAGATCGCCTCCTCTTTCTTGCTGCATTGGAAGTGGACCTTGGTATACATTGGGTAAGATCCGCACTTAATTCAGACCCAGACTGCTAGCTAATTTCCCCATAAAATAGCAGTTCTGGTAACAATTTAATGGGAAGGAGGCTGTCCATGGAGCAAAGCACGAGACGATAAGTCTTCAAAACCGGAAATACCTTCCTTGCAAGCAATTTTGGGGCAGGGTGTGTGGGGGGGGGAGGGGAGGAGACATGCATGCAAACATTGTGGAATGCTGTGTCTTCCTAAATGGTACAAGGTGTCTGGAGAACTTGTTGCCATGGGAAGTGTAATAATTTTGCAGGATGCTGTCATACCACAGGACAAAAAAATGACGCCTACACAGCAGAGGGCACTCTGATGTAGAAGCAAGAAAGACTGGAGGCAGGGACCAGACTTTGCCAATGTGGTTGAACGAGACAATTACCCCACTTAATCTGGACGCCAGGGTTCAAGTAATTAGCAGAACAGGGTTATAAAAATTTGCCGGTAAGGTCAAAACTGGGATCAATAAAAATCACTGTTTTGGGATCCACTGGAACAAATATTCCAGACTGCAGGCAGGCTGCGTGGCTCATGTCAAGTACAAAAATGATGTCCATAAATTCTTGTTCATTGTGGTACCCAAGAATGTGACACCCATCCTGAGCTTAGCAGCCTGTGTGACAACTAAGTCTGGTTGAACATGAATTTCCATTACAGGGCCTTACTAATCTAGGGTATGAAGCACTCATACAGAAATACACGGATTTGTGACTTCCTGTTTGGGATCCATGGAGGTCTAACGCAGCTCCACTTGCGGAGCTGACCGGACTGCCGTTTTAACCGGCCGGCGGGGTGAAAATAGCCCGCGGCCGACTGCTCTCAGGCGGGGAGCAGGCAAAGAACGCTCAAGACCCTAGGGTGAGCTAGATCTCGGACGAGGGGGGGCTCTACACAGTGAGTCTCCCCCCGATCCTTGAGGTCCCACCTTGCGACGGGTCGGCTATAATCTCTGCGGCAGTTTTGGGGCCAATTCGGCTGGCATAAGACCTACATACCCAAGCATCGATTGGGGGAAGAAGCTGAGAGGAGAACTTAAAATCGAAACAGCGATTACAACCCGAGAAAAGTGAAGAGAAGGTAAAGATCATTATCTTCTGAGACGGGACAGATTGATAAAAACAGAGAGGAAAAAAAGTAGATTTTTAAACTGCAACAGACTAGTGAAAAGGAGGGGAAGACTCGGCAGGAATCGAATTTAAAAAGAGACTAAGTTTAAAGAAGTTATTAAAGAAATGGGACTATTGTTTTGAATACCTGTGGCTTTGGAGCTGTGAGAAAAAGACACCATCGCGAGATCTGCTGTGGGAAGACGGGAGACAGGAAGTGCGTAATAACAATAGAGTGGCTGGAGAGAAGCGGCCCTTGCTGGAGGGCAGGAAGTAGGGAATCGCCATTTTTGAAAGGGGAAGGGTCGCGGCTTCAGCGGAAGAGGAAGTAGGCCATCTTGGATTACAAAATCATAGAGAAACCATAGAGAAAAGACGCCCGACATTTTGGACTCTTTAAAACTTAATTTCTATAAGAAGACCGGGACATTTAAAATAGAAAAACGTTAAATTTTACGCCACGGAGTTAAGGAAGAGAGCGGATTCGTGGGAGCGAGCTAAAGCAAGCCCCACGATGTCAAAAAAAGAGTGGCAATCGGCAATAGAAAACCTGGATAAAAACCTGGACAAAAAACTTTTAGATATGATTAAAGAACTTAAGGACACGAAATTGGAGCTGATAAAAGAGGTTAAAGAGGTTACACAGACAGTAAAATCGGAGCTGTCAGAAGTGAAAAAAGGTATGGAAACAATACGAAGTGAATTACAAGGAACGCAGCAGAGAGTTAAAACAGTAGAAGACGCGATGGAGAATTTAGCAGACACGCAACAAACAGAGATGAGATTGGTGAAGGGGAGAATGTCAGTTGCAGAAACTAAACATATGGAGAAGCAGCTACGTTTTCGTGGCTTGCCAGAAGTGGAAGGAAAGTCAGCGCAAGAACAGATGACTGAGGTGTTGGCTGAGTACCTGGGGAAGGAGGAGGAGGAAGTTGTGGCTATCCTAGATGTGGCATACCGTGTGAATTCGAGAATAGCAACCCAGAGGAAACTACCAAGAGATGTGATTGTGCAGTTTACAACACGAAATATGAAAGAGAGGATTGTGACAAAACAGTTTCAAGATCCATTGGAGATTGATGGCAAGACGATTATTATAATGAAGGAACTGCCCAGATCAGTGTTACTGGACCGGAAAAAATATAAAGTGCTAATTCAGATTTTGAAGGACATGAAAATCAGGTACAGATGGGAGTTACCGGAAGGAGTGTCCTTTGAGTTTGGAGGGGCCAAAAAACGCATCAGATCTGAGCGAGAGATGGAGCGATTTATTAAGGACAATGAAAAAGACTTACCAACAAGATCATGAGTATGGAGTGTAAAGTATTATCTTGGAATGTAAATGGACTAAACTCACCGAATAAGAGGAAAAATACTTTTCACTGGCTACTAAAACAAAAATGTGACATTGTTTGTTTGCAAGAGACCCATATCAGAAAGCAGGATGTAAAATATTTAAAATCTGGAAAATTGGGCAAAGAATATGTAGCGGCCTCCAACAAGAAAAAAAGAGGAGTGGTGTTGTACATAAAAGAGGAGCTACAGCCAAAATTTGTTATGAGAGATGTGGAAGCTAGATTTGTAGCAGTGGAATGTATTTGGAATTTAAAGAGAGTGTTGGTAGTCGGACTTTATGCACCTAACGGTGCAAAAGAAAGCTTCTTTGAGGATTTAAGGAAGCATTTAGACGATCTTGCATACGACCAGATAATTCTTGCTGGAGACTTCAATGGAGTGACAGACTTGGAACTAGACAAAAAGACTACAACGGCACAAAAGAAAAGAGGACTATTACCAAAGCTTTTTTTTGAGTTGATTCAACAAGAGACTCTTGAAGATGTATGGAGGAGAGAATATCCTAAAAGCAGACAGTTTACTTTTTATTCTGCAAGGCATTCTACATTATCAAGAATTGATATGATCTGGGCCTCAAAAGACTTAGCATTATGGACTAAGGAGGTAGAAATAATGCCTATGGTAGGCTCAGATCACAACCCAATTATGTGGAAATTTGGAAAAAAGAGAAAAAGGAAAGCATGGAGAATAAATGAGGACTTGTTACAGGAAAGAGAGAATATGGAAATACTGAGAAGAGAGACAAAGTTTTTTATACAATACAACGTGAATAAAGAAGTACCAACCAATAAAGTTTGGGATGCTTACAAGGCGGTTGTAAGGGGCATACTAATGGACTTAAATGGTAGAGCAAGAAAGAAGAAAGAGGAGAAAAGACAAGAGATTGAGGAGAAAATAAAAGCCAAAGAAACACAGCTAAAAAAGAGACCAGGGAAAAAGAAGGTATACCAGGAAATTAAAATACTTCAAGAACAGCTAACAGCAATGAGCAATAAAGAATTGGAGTGGAATCTCAAAAGACTGAATCAAAAAGCGTTTGAGGGTGCTAATAAACCTGGGAAGTACCTGGCATGGCAATTGAAGAAGAAAAGGGAAAAGAAGATAATAAATAAAATTTGCGAAGATAACAAAACGTATTTGGAGCAGGCTACCATTAGTAGAGCCTTTTATAAATTTTACGCTAAGCTGTATAATAAAAAAGAAGTAAACAAAGAATCAATAGCGTCATATTTGGAGAAAACCAAACTTCCAGAAATCTCGGAAGCTTGGAGAAATAAGTTGAATAGTGAAGTAACTGACGAGGAAATAAGTAAGGCAATACAATCTGCAAATCTAGGAAAGGCGCCAGGGCCAGATGGACTTACGGCTAAATTCTATAAGACAATGGCTAATGAACTGGCACCATTCCTAAAAGAGGTGATGAATGGGGTTTTAAGGGATCAAAGGATTCCAGAAACTTGGAGTGAAGCGAATATATCATTGATCCCAAAAGAGGGCCAAGACCTGACTAATGTGAAAAATTATAGACCTATATCGCTACTCAACAATGACTACAAAATTTTTGCGAAGATATTGGCGGAGAGATTGAAGGGGTGGCTCTCGGAAGTCATAGAGGAGGAACAAGCAGGCTTTTTGCCAGACAGACAAATAAGAGACAACTTAAGGACAGTGATCAATGCTATTGAATATTATGACAAGCGTTGTGACAAAGAGGTTGGTTTCTTCTTTGTTGACGCTGAAAAAGCGTTTGACAATTTAAACTGGGACTTTATGTTTGCCACTATGGAAAAGCTACAATTGGGAGAAAGATTCATCAGAGCAATTAAGGAAATTTATAGAGACCAGACTGCAGCAATTGTGGTGAATGATGAATTGACCAAGAAATTGACGATAAGTAAAGGAACAAGACAAGGTTGCCCGTTATCTCCATTGTTGTTCATTTTAGTATTGGAGATTCTGATGATACAAATACGTCAAGATGATGAAATTCGTGGAATAAAAATAAAGGACTATTCATACAAGGTCAGAGCATTTGCGGATGACATAATGTTAATTGTAGAGGACCCATTGGAGAACATGCCAAGAGTGATAGATAAGATCAAGGAGTTTGGAGACTTGGCAGGTTTCTTCATTAACAAAAAGAAGTCAAAGATATTATGCAAAAATATGACTAAGCAGAAACAACAATTGTTAATGGAAACAACGGATTGTGAAGTAACAAGTAAAGTGAAATATTTGGGAGTCGAATTAACTGCAAAGAACATAGATCTATTCAAAAACAATTATGAAAAACTATGGACTCAGATAGAGAGAGACTTGATTAAATGGAATAGATTGAATTTGTCATGGTTGGGTAGGATTGCAGCAGTTAAGATGAATGTGTTACCAAGAGTAATGTTTTTGCTACAGACAATACCAATCATCAGAGACTCCAAACAATTTGAAAAATGGCAGAGGAAAATATCAGATTTTGTTTGGGCAGGCAAGAAGCCTCGAGTGAAAGTGAAAGTTTTACAAGATGCAAAGGAAAGAGGCGGAATGCAACTGCCCAATCTGAGACTTTATCATGATGCAATCTGCCTAGTTTGGTTGAAAGAATGGATGACATTAAAGAACAAGAAACTATTAGCCCTAGAGGGATATAAAAAAATATTTGGATGGCACGCATATTTATGGCATGACAAAGTAAAGGTCAACTCGATGTTCCTGCATCACTTTGTTCGGAGAAGTCTATACATAATCTGGAAGAAGTACAGAATTTATCTACAAGAAGGAACCCCTTTGTGGGTGGTTCCATATGAGGTGATAGACCCGAGAGCTGTTGATAATGAACAACAATGTTTAACGTATAAAGAAATAACTAAAACTGAAGCATCCAAACTTAGAATAAAGACACAAGAGGAACTATCACCTAACTACGATTGGTTCCAGTATAGACAGATCAGAGACTTATATAATTCGGACTCTGTAAAGGGAGGTATACGAATAGAGAATTCGGAACTAGAGCAGACCCTTCTTAAAGAAGATAAGAAAAGAATATCCAAGGTATACCAAGTACTGTTGAAGTGGTATACCGAGGATGAGATAGTTAAAACACAAATGGTGAAATGGGCTATAAACTTTAATAAAGAAATAACAATGGAGGCATGGGAATACTTGTGGAAAACTACAATGAAGACAACGACATGTACTAATATCAAAGAGAACATTCATAAAATGATCTATCGTTGGTACATGACACCAAAGAAGATTGCGCTAGGGAATTTGAATACTTCTAATAAATGCTGGAAATGTAAGAAGCATGAGGGCTCCCTCTATCATATGTGGTGGTCGTGTGAGGTAGCCAGGCAGTACTGGGGGGAAATAATAAGAGAAATGAGTGAAATTTTACAATTTCAAATTAATAAGAACCCAGAACTCCTGCTACTGAACTTGGGAATGGAGGGAATTCCAGCCCAACACAGGACGTTGATATTTTATATGACAGCAGCAGCTAGACTTTTGTATGCGCAAAAATGGAAAGTACAAGAAGTGCCAACTATTGAAGATTGGACTTACAAATTGCTGTATATGGCTGAAATGGACAAGATGACAAGAAAATTGAGAGATCTGGACTCAGGGCAGTTCAACACAGACTGGGAGAAGCTGAAACAATACCTGGAGAAGAAATGGGAGGTGGGAGGAAAACTGTGGCAGTTTGAGAACTACTGAAGTATTGAAGTATTGAAGTAGAGGGGGGAGACTTTACCGGGGGGAGAAGAGATAAATGTGAATTAATAAGCAGTCAGATTAATAGATTGACATATATATAGATATATATAGGTTAACAAACAGAACATAGAGAAAATAATTAATTATAAGGACTAAATATAAGGAGCGATTAACTAACAATATTTTCTTTTTTTTCTGACAAGTTTTGTACCAAACTGAATGTCTGAAGATATAGATGGGTCAAATTGATTGACTACGTGAGGAGAGATATATAGAACTATTATAAAAAGATAGAATGAGTAATATATATAGAGAATAAGTCAAATTGTTTGATATAAACGAATGTATGATCTATATGGTTTATGATATATAGAAATACCTGAAATTGAAAAATTGGGATAAATTGTTTATCTAAGATAGAAACAAAGGCTTACAGTTTGGGCATATAATGTTAAAAATAGTTAAGGATGTACTGCTTAGAATAACGGAGAATATATATTTGTTTTAGATAGAGGAAGCTAATAAAAGTAAGGGAAAGGGGACAAAGGGTTGGAAAGCTGTTGGAAGTCAACGAAAAGGGGGGGGAAAGGGAGGGGGTTAGAGATGAAAAAATTGGGGAAAATTGAATGTAAATGTGGAAATAATGGATTCTAACCCAATAAAAATTTTTCAAAAAAAAAAAAAGAAATACACGGATTTGTTTACAGGGCAGGGCTGTTTGCCAGCTCAGCGCTCCACTCAGATTAACAAGGCCGTCTCCCCTGTAATCCCCACCCATACAGGAAAAAAACATTTGCTCTTAGGGATACACTGAAATATGAGCTCAAAAGGGCGCGAGCACAGGGGCTCTTAGCCTGGGGCGCCCATCTGGGCCCCCACCATTGCATGCAATGAGTAGAAGAAGGTTCCCCACCCCCCATAGGACAGGAAGAGCTCCACCAGTTATGGACTAGGAGACCAGGAACAGCTGGGATGGAAACACTACCTGTTGGACAACACTCACATCAGTACATCATGATTGTAGCTCTGGACTATTGCATGGCTCTGTGTGGCCACTAGCGCATCTTTGGGGTGCATCTTTGTGATTTGCTAACGATCTTTACCTGGGGCAGGATGTATGGTGAATGCCCTATACCAGTGCAGACGGGAGCTGGTAGATATAGGGGTGGGATTTATCAACTGTGTCTGATACTGGGCAAGAATCCACACTGCTTATCTAATCTCCGTGGCATCTTGAGAGCTGATCAGGCAGGGCCCCCCCCCATTTTCGTTATCCCTTTGGTAATACTACGCAGTGCCCGCTCAGGGTCCCTCTGGACGATCCACTTCTGCACGAGCAAGCGCTGGTTGGAGGGGGTGCTCCCTGCAGACACACGTCAGCTGACCGGAACGGCTTCCTTTAAAACGAGAGCGCTCAAATGAGCTCGGAATGCGCCCCCCACCCCCGGGGAGGGAACACTCCTGCCCCCCTCCACCCCGTTTTCCTGCGTGAAAAGAGGAGACGGGAGGGGGGGGGCCTGCTGCTTTGCTGACTTTGCTCCTCCCCGTGGGGAATCTGCGCAGAGATTCCCCCCATGGAGCTGCGGAACCAGTGGAACAACCCCCCCCCCTTGTGTGCGGTGTCCGCGTGAGAAAATGGCAGCGGGGGGAGGGCGGGAGCCTTTCCTCCCCTCGCGGTGCCATTCCGAGCTCCTTTGAGCTCTTCCTTTTAAAAAAGGGGCAGTTCCCCTCAGCTGACGTGTGTCTGCAGGGAACACGCTAGAACCGGAGAACGGCGATGCAGAAACGTCTCATGTAGCAAGATCCTCAGTGAGGCACAAAACTGCACACCTTGCTGGACTGTTGTAGGAAGAGGGAATGCCCTGGCTTGCATAACAGAGACATGGCTGGAAGAAAATGACGTGGTGTGTCTGTTTCAACCAACTCCTCCTGGTTATGAAGTCCCCCACCAACCCCACACGGGGGGCCAGGGAGGAGTTCCTATGATCCTTCAGCTTCTGCAGACTTGCGGTACAAACTATAGTTGGTATTAACTGTATGCTCCTTACACGGGGACAGATTAGGTATCCTGCTTGTCCCCCAGTCAGCACCCCTTATGAGTTCATAAAATCATAGAGACTTGGAAGGGGCCGACAGACCATCTAGTCCAACCCCGGCCGGAGCCGGAAGAGCCTAAAGCCTCCCTGACCAAGATTCGTCCAGCTGCTCCTTGAAGACTTGAAGGGCTCTCAGATGTGATGCTGGACACACGGGCTGATGGTTCTGGGTGACTTCAACATCCACGCTGAAGGTGACTGTTCAAAAACGGGCACTACTAATTATAGGGAAACTTCCCGCCCTTCGGGTCCATTGACATTCTGGCGCGAAACCCCAAAGAGTTACATGGGAACTGATTAGTTTAGGCTAGACAGACTACAGACTGAAATCATCACAGTCTCTGAGAAAAGATACGGTGTATTGTTGAAGGCTTTCACGGCCGGAGAACGATGGTTGTTGTGGGTTTTCCGGGCTGTATTGCCGTGGTCTTGGCATTGTAGTTCCTGACGTTTCGCCAGCAGCTGTGGCTGGCATCTTCAGAGGTGTAGCACCAAAAGACAGAGATCTCTCAGTGTCACAGTGATCTCTGTCTTTTGGTGCTACACCTCTGAAGATGCCAGCCACAGCTGCTGGCGAAACGTCAGGAACTACAATGCCAAGACTACGGCAATACAGCCCGGAAAACCCACAACAACCAAAAGATACGTTGCTTGTTGCTTCCAGGGACGCTTGCTCCAGAAGTGAAAGTAAATACCTGCAATAGATAACAGAAAGCCCCCCACTGGCTCGGTGCATTGTAAGTTAGCAGTTTACACACTCTCGGATGATTTATACAGAATGCTACCTTAGCAAACAGTTAAGACCAGCACAGAATGCACAACACAATATTGGCAGGTATGCTGGCATACATGACACACCTGGCCCAGCAGTAGAAAAGACTTAGGAGAATGAAAGGAAAGCTTACATGAATATGGTTATTACTTCCCTTCCAGTGACAAACAAAAAAAATCACAACATATTAAAGAAGAAAGGGATAGCAGTGGAGCACTGCAGACTGTGCTCCAACTTACGAATGTTTAATGGCTAGAAATTAAAGATGTGTGTGTGATCTGAGAATCAAAGACTGCTGGAATTTTAGAAGTGGGACAGACACCTCGTCACCTCCCCAGAGAAATGTTGCAGAAAATCCATCAGAGTAGGCAATAAAAAGTAGAAAAGGTGCTCAAGAAATGAGGTACTGATCCAGGATTAATCAGGCCAACTTGAAAGGGATATTTACACAACATGGAAATCCAAAGGAAGTGTTCAGTGAAAATGCCCCAAATCTTTCTGTACACATATCAGGCAGTGGGTCAGCCACTGGGATTTCCAGCATAACACATCTGGGGCAAACTTTCCTCAGCTGAGTAGACTTGTAGAAAGATCCGTAGAAAGACCATAAAAATCAGATGAAGAAGGCTTTTGGTAGCGGTGGTGATTTGCATAAGCCATGGCTGATTTACAGAAGCACATTCAGCCTTGCAGAATGCTTGGATCCTGGCTCGACTTTCCATGGGAAAATGCGTTAGAGCTACACTGCCGAGAGTCCATGCATTTCCAGAACTTGAACCAGAGGAGCAAGTTGGCACGAGAACTTTGTAAAGGGACAGCTGTGGAGCCGCCATATCCAAGGCCTTGTGTGATTCACGGTGCAGTCTTAAGTGGGTCTACTCAGAATCTGACTAAAGCCTGCTGAATAGGCCTTACTCCCAGAAAAGTCTTCTCAGCACTTCACTGCCAGACCGCCAATGGCAATTTATTGTGTTGAAGCCATTCCGATATAAAAGGTGTCTTAGGATATTTCCTCCGAAGACGCTGGTTCCAGTCTCAGTAAAACGATATAGAGTCCATGCAGTCAAGGGGAAAGGGCCATCAACAGGAGGCCGATCAAATTGCCATGATGAACCCATATTGAGGCTCAGCTAGAAGGACCAAGCCTCCAGACCGACGATTAGAAATATGATAATGCATGATAATGCCGTGTAATTTATCATGTTAATAGTTGACAATCATTTCTACAGATGATAAATTTTCATTACATAATTTAAATATGCATGTTTTCCAGAGGGAAGATGTAGGATGTAGTGATAGCCTTCACCATTTAGAGGCAGCTCTTTTTACTGAATACTTTATACTTAATATACTATACTTAATAGTGTTAGAATTGGTAGTTTGTCATGCGATGATAGCTCTAGAGCAAGGCTTGAGACGGAGGTATAAGACGCTCTGGTTGAGCTGCGTGTTAAAGTTGTTTTTAAGCCATTCCTCATTTGGGTATTCATTGCAGCAGACCCAGAAATCTCACGCAGCCCGAGCCCACGTAGGTGTTTAACGGTCCAGGCCAGCGTCTCGCAGTTACCCCAGAGAACAAACTGGGAGCCACTGCAGAAGTTTCAACGTAGGGCTTACAGGTGAAGAGTGACAAATGCCAGTCCACGTTCTGGCTGGGGGGTTCTGGATCAACAGCAACTTCCAAAGAGCTTCAGAAGAAGAATGTTAATTAGGCAAATCCGGTGGTTGCTGAGGCACGCCTTTGTTCGCAGTTACAGCATCCAGGGTGGCGCAAGTGCCAATGGCAACCTCCTACAGGTTCAGCGCAGGCCTGGAGAGACAGCAGGGACACTTGCTCAATACATAAATAAATAAATAAACAAACAAACAAACAAATAAATAAAGGGATGGGCACAGGTGGAGAAGTTGTCCATCCACAGCTGAGCATCCTTGACGGGAGGGGGCTCCCCCACCGGCACGGCCAAGGCCACCCCATCCCTTCGGAATCATGGTCTGAGATGCAGACCGCAAGGAAAACTGTTGTGTTGTTTTGCTCTACAAAAGGTGACACCAACTCCTGGTAACCTGCTCCCTTCCGGCGCCCCAGGCGCGGCCGCCCAGGTGGATGGCTTTGCTGTGTTCCTCCTTCCTCGAGCAAGCCTGCTTCAAAGGCTTCCTGTCCTGGCAGCCGGAGAAGCCCCATTAGCTTTGCACACTCACTCCGCTCAGCGGTTAGATCTGGCTATAAACAGCTCTCCCGAAAAGGAGTCTGTCTAGTCCCATTAGTTAGCTGGTGCCCTGAAGCGACTTCCTGAAGGAAATTAGTTTCCATGTGTCTGAAATGCGTAAATAGTTCGTCGACTGTGGGAACCGGCGGGCTGGAAACGGCGCCCCCTGCCCTTCACTCTTGTATTTACTGCCTTTCCAAAAAAGGAGGGTGAGGAAGAAAAAGGGGGGGGCAAGAAAGAGGGAGAGAGAACGAGGTCCTCTTGTTTGCTGGGAAACAACGCAAGGTCTTGGCGTCACTCATGAGATAGGTGTTTTGTGCCCCCTAGCCACACATGGTCCTTTTCTGTTTGTAGCCACAGCACACAGGGAGAAGCAGCTGTAGCCCCCACCCATCGCCCCAGTAGCTCTGTGGGTGACCTGGTTTCTACAACTCAGCCCATCGCAGGTTCTTGGGGCAGTTTGAGAACACAAAAACAGCGGCTACAGCCACTTCTTCCTGCATACTGTGGTCATAACCCGAAAATAACTGGTGTGTGTCTGGAGGCACAACTGCACATGTGACACCAAGCCCTCGTGTTGTTTCCCAACAAACGAGAACTTTGCGGAGTGTAGACAGACACTCAGAAGTTCTGTTGTGCCTGGTCTTGGGAGGGAGTGTCGAGACAACCAGATTGCATTGGCAACGTGCTCTTGAAACCGCTCTTGCAAGCGGCAGCAGGTTAGCTTTTGATCGGTGCTGCCGTGTCTCTGTCGACATGCGCCAACCCTGTGCAAAAGGAGTCCATAAACAGAGGCTCAGTCCAGGCAAGACAGGGTGCTGCCAGTCAATGCGAAGGCCTCTTGGGGAATCAGGAGCCCCCTGTCCTCCCCCTGAAAGCAGGCATGCTCTCTGGGGCTGCAGCGGGGCATGCCAGCCCAATGGCTAGAGATGTCTTCTCTGTGGCTCGTGGCACCTGCTACTAGCTTTGGCTGATAAGCCGCCTGTCACCGTTTCTTAGAAAGCAGGATTTGGCCACAGTGGCCCCATCCAGGTTAGATTACTCTTTGTGGGGACGCCTTTGAAGAATGTTCATAAATGAGGATGGGAGCTCTGTCTCTCCAAAGATTATACCCTGAAAATCTTGTGGTCTTTAAGGTGCTGCTGGGCTCGGACCCAAAAGCCAACAGCCAGGCTATCGTTGGGGTGGGATGCAGGGACCACATCACCCTCTGCTGAAAGAGCTGCCCTGACGGCACTATTTAGAGCAGGCTGGTTCTTACATTTCAGGCCCTAAAGGGCTTGGGGTCCGGATAAGCAAAGGACCGTCTCTTCCCCTACTGAACTGCCTGCTGGTTAAGATCTTCTTCTGAGGCCCTGCTCGCTGGGCCTCCGCCTTCAGAGGCGAGTTGGCAGCTACGAGAGACAGAGCGCAGCTGTCTCAGTGGAGGCATCTCATAGGCAGAAAATGCTTTTCTTCTTGAAAGTCGACTGGCCCCTGCAATGCTGGCTTTTAGATGCCAGGCGAAAGTGTTCCTGTTCAGCCGGGATTTTAAACTGTATTTTATCTCCTGCCTTCTTCTTTCTCACTTATACTGTTTGCTTTTATTTCAGCTTTTCCAATGCTGGTTGCTGTTTTAAAATACCGATAATGGTTTTTACTGTTGACTATTAGTTCCCTGAATTGTTTCCATTTCTATTTTGAATTGTATTGTTTGTTGTTTTATCATGTTAGCCATCATTAGCAGATACTGGAGAGCAGGGGATGTAAATATTAAATCCAGCAATAATAACATTTTTATCACACACACACCCTTCCAGCAAGCAGCTCAGAGTGAATGCCCAGGTATCTTTCACTGTCTTGGCTGAACATAGAACAGCAGTGATGTAAAAGGAGAGGTTTTGCCAGCTTATTTTTGTTCTCTTTTCTGTGTCAAATTCCACGGACCTCCATCTTTTTTCTTAACAATCAATAAGCATTTCTGATGTTTTGTAAGCTGTACAATGCCAGGCTGGGTACCTGCAACAGGCAGAGGGTAGGAAGGCAGCCGCGAGGCTCACGGATCAGGCCTGGTGGCCATTCCCTTTATCCTGACCTGGGACGCCCTGGGACACGGAGGCAGCATCGGAGCAAGTGGGGCTGAGCTAGCAGCACGGGGGTCCTTTGGTCCTGACCAGCCCTGGGTTCAGTATAAACTTGGAAAACGCCCCCCCCCCAGCCTCTCATTCCATACCGACAGTCTCATGTTCTTGTTCTGTATTTCTAAAAAAGGTCCACTTTTGCTTCTTTTGTTTAATAATAACACCCAGCTTGAGAGTTCTAAAAGTTTGGTAACTATTTTGTAACTTTTGGTCAATAAAAAGGGATTATCCTGTCAATATAATGGCTGTAAAGATTAGGCTAATTAAGTTAAAGCTTTATTTTTCTGGCTTTTTTCATTACAAAATCATGAATTAGCCCTCCCCCCTGTTAGTTTCTCCTGCAAGTTCAGGCTCAACAGACAAGATGGCTAGGTGGCTTAACCTTTCCTGCCCTGTTGTAGAACTTGCAGGTTTTGGTAAGTGCTAGCTTGCCGAAACTTCTTTCAGCTTCTTCCACAGTCACTGGTTTTGTGCCATGTACCTGTAGCGCCAGGCACACTTCATTGACAATTCCTTGCCGCTACGGTTCCCAGGCCCCTGTCCCAGCCTCTGCCCCTCCAACTCTGCCTCTTACCTGGGGCGGGGGGAGGTGTGGGAGGCAGGAGCTCCGGAGCAGGGCCCCATGTGCTTCAGGGCCTTTGTGGTTGCTCTGGGAACGTTATTATTCCTGGAGCAACAACAAAGGAGGTGGAGCGCAGGCACTTTGCGCGTGCGCACGGTAAGTACCCCCCCCCCCCAAGAATACCACCCGCCCCAAGACACCCCCTGTCTCCCAGTTTGGACCCTGGGGGGCTTGGCAACCCTAGCTGTCACAGAGTCAGTCTCTCTACTGAAATCGTTTTCGTCTTGATTTCGTTCCCTCTGCTTCTCTGATTACTGTATTGCTGCCTGACTGCAGAAAGGCCTTGAAAAACCGAAGCGTAGATTGATTCGCTTTTTTGGTCCCCTTTCCTTTACGTCGTTACATTTCTGGCTGCCTGATTTGTATTTACAGACATGGCCGCATGGGGTGTATAGGTGTGTGTCTGTGTGTGAATCGTGACTGTGTGTGCATCAGACACTTGCGTATATTTTGGGCCTGCAAATCCAACCAGCAGCAGCAGCAGTTGCTCCCACCGTCTTCCGGTGCTTTGCTTTGCTCTTCCCACCGGGCGTCCCAGCCTCCCTCCCTGCCTCCTGCCTGTGCAAAGGAACTCTGGGCCTGGGAGGCCTTGACAGGATCGACCCAAAGGAGGCCGAGCGGTTCAGCAGGGGGCTTGAAGCGGCTGCTCGAATGCTGCTTCGGATGGGTTCCAGCAAATCTCGCAAGGCCCGGACAACAGATACGGAGAAATAAGTTTCAATAAATGTCCTCAGGCACGATCTAGAGTTGATCCTCATGTTGTTCTCCTCGTGGTAACAGGATTGCAGCCGGGGCTGGTGCCCTCTGGGCCTTCTGGCCCCAGTAAAGTGTCCCGTCCCCCCCAATGGGCATTCAGATGGAAAAGCTTCTTCCCCCGTCCTGCAGCCTGCTTGGAAGGGGAGCCCTGCCTGCCGCTTCCCTTTCGGTCCTGCTGGGAAGAGCTGCTCGTGGTTCTCCCAGCTTCTCGCCTAGTTTGCCCCTTCAGAAAGGGGTGGTCAACGGGGCCTGCTTCTTTCCCCTCATCATTAGGGTGTGTGTGTATGTGTGTGTGTGTGTGTGTATTATCCTGATGCAGATGAACCTTTGGGATTTGTGAGTGGGGGGGGGTTCAAGGTCCCGGCAGCCCTGGGGGAGGGAGATCCCATCTTCTGCAAGGGCTGACCTCCTGCAGGCTGTGGGCGAAAGCACCAAGGGCCAGGGCCAGCCCCTGGCATTAGAGTGCTGCTGCTGCCCCCTAGTGGAACAAGGGATAACTCACCAAGGGCCAGATTCCCTTACACCTAGGCTTTCCTGCTGCAAGGGGCTAGGGTTGCCAGGTCCAGGTTGGGAAATGCCTGGAGATTTGGGGGGGGGGGAGCCTGGAGAGAGTGGGGTTTGGGGAGGGAAGGGGCCTCCGTGGGGTATAATGGCATAGAGTTCACCCTCCAAAGCAGCCATTTTCTCCAGGGGAACTAGTCGCTATCGCCTGGATATAAACTATAATTCCGGGAGATCTCCAGCTACCACCTGGAGTCTGGCAACCCTAGGCTTGGAGTAGATGTCCTCCTGAGCCCTCCCCTGCAGTGCTGGCTCCAGGTTTGGGGGCCCCTGGGCAGAGAATACCCAGCCCCTTCCTCACACCCATTGCTACGCTCCCCTTCTTGCCCTCCCCGCCACGTGCCACCATCTACCTGGGCATCCTTCCTTTGCCCACTTGCCAGCTCTCCCAATATCTGCAGTCCCAGTTGCCTACACTGCCTGCACGCCCGCTCCCTGATGGTGGCGAGGGCAGCTAGGAGTGCCCCTGCCGTGGCCACGAGGATCGCTGACGCCTTGTGCACCACCCGCATGCCCTTTTCCAGCAGCCCAAGGCAGCACATGAAGCAGGGAGCAGAAGGGACAGAGCACTCGCAAGCAGGCCGTGGAAGGGTCTGAGCGCAGGCCTCAGAGGAGATGCGTGAGTAGGGAGTCAGCGGCGGCGGCCCCACCAGAAGCCATGGGCCCGGGCAGCTGCCCCACCTCGCCCTGTGCTGAGGCAGGTCCTGGCTCCCCCCTCCCCTGGGCCTGCAACACCCCACTGGGCGGGCCTGCCCACCTCTGCAAAGCAAACCAGGAAGCTCATGCTGTGTCCTCGGGGTACCTTTCCTCCACGAAGCCAGCGACAGCATCTTCTGGTTCCTGTGGCACAGAACAGGAAAAGATCGGACCTCTCGAGGAGCCCTGCCAAACCAGGCTGAAGTGAGCTAGCGTGTTTCCGAAGCCTCTTTCTAATAGCAGCAAGATTCTTCTGCTAAGCACAGGAGCAGAGTATGGGGGCAACTGCCAACCCGACTGCTGCCACTAGACGAGGTGGAAAACTTCAGCTGCTCAGAAAGGAGGGTGGAAACGGTTTCCAGGAAGCTATCGAATGAATTCTGTCATCTGAGAGGAGCGTTGGTTCTGTGGCGTGCTAACTCTTGCCGGGCAGAAGATGGCCCCCTTCTTAGGATATCTTGGGATCTGGAGTCCCATTTAATGAAACTGACAGGACAGATCTGTGGGGTCTGATGCTTTTTGGAAGTGGGACCGCCTCCATGCAGCAAACCCGAGGGGGCCATCAGTGCAGCCTTAACAGCGTGCCGTGAGCACGGGGTCCAGAGATGCTGGGACGGGGTAAAGGTGAGGGAATGTTTCCCCACAAGGGGTGGCTCTGCCGTAGGCCCGCAACTCTGGAGCAGGCGTGGGAAGACGAGTCCTCTGCTGGCGAAGCGCCTGCCTGAGAAACATGTACCCAACAGACGCTCCTCGAAAGTTCACTGCAAAACTGTTCTCTGGCCCCTTTGACACACTGCCAACCATCCAGTGATGCCGCGGTTCCTCTTTTGGATGAGTTCAGCTTGCCCCCAGATCCCCCCCCGCCCGGTTCTGCCTGAACCCTTTCTTCCGGCTCCGCTGTCTTATCCACAGATTGAGACCCTCATGTTTGCCTGCCTGGCTGCGCCTCAGTGTGGAAACAAACCGTTTCTGAAATTACTTTGGAGGTCCTGAGCCTGATTTAGCAACCTACATTTTTCCTCCAAGACCTCACAACTCCCTTTCTCAACTCTGCTGGTGCCAGTGTTGCCAGGAGCCTGCCAGTGGCATGCAAACTCCCAACGCTTTGCCCCTCTGCCCACCAATCGCTGGCAATCAGCAAGAGGACACAGGGCAAATGGCTGTGTGCGCCCCCATGCCCCACACATCTCCAGCTCCTCTTCCCAAGTATCCCTGCTCCCCCCTCCAAGCTACAGGGCTGATCAGAGGCCCGCAGGGCTGGGGGCGGGGGGAATGGGTAAGACACAGAGACCTGCCTCCCTCCACTAGAACATACATGTCCCTCCGTGGGCCACCCCTGCAAGCCACCTGCCCCCATGGGAGCTGCCCCCAGCAGCCAGGTGGGAAGGAGGCGAGGGGTGAGCATCCTCAGCCCGACGCCGGCCGGACAGGGACGCAGCTGGGACTGCGCTAGACTTGATCAAACAGAGTTCGTGGAAACTGGGTGGTGAGGTCTGAGTGTTAAGGAAAAATTTCTTTAAAGGTACTTTGCATTCCAGATTACATTTCCCAACAGCCATCACTAAGAAACCAAAAGTGACCCCTAAAGATTAATGAGCTTTATTTACAATCAAACCCAGATGCCGTGCCATGTTCCGACACATGCATAAAGATCAGCCATAGCAGAGAATCTTATATACTCTCCAAAGTATATACAGAAGTTTACAGAAAAGAGATAAAATTGTTATACAAAACTAGACACAAACAATTCTTCGGGATAAAATTCTTTAGGAGACATGACACAAAACAAGTCTGATTGACAAGGAAGTAAACTCTCTCTGCAATATAAACATGCTCCACGTCTGGTGCCACACAGGAATCTTAGGTGTCTTCCTGAGAGAGTGTTTATCCAAGCTAACTCCTTGAGTACAAAGTCAAAACAAGAGAGATACTGTCCTTGCAATGGGGCTTTCTAACCCTACTTAACCACAGCACGAGAGAGGAGTCTGCTTACAAATAACAACTTTTGCCTTCTGTGCAACAGGCCAACTCCAGTAAATGCTCATACGTAGGCCTTTCAGAATAGGGGTCATAGAAATTCCCTAGGACCGAGGCTCAGGGTTGCCAGCTCCCTGTGCCTGAGCGGCCTGGGCAGGGAGGGCACGGGGAGACAGGGGAGCCACCTGCCTGGGAGAGGGGCTTCCATGCTGGAGGGGTGGCTGCTGTCTGGATGGCCAAGGACGGTGCAGGAGCCGGCCAGGAGCAGATGGGACGGCAAGATCCATGCTCCTCACTGCAGCCAGTTCATACTTCCCCAGGAATGCTGTCCTCGCAGGACTCTTCCCTGTTGAACTGCGGCCAGCACAGGTGCCAAACAGAGGCATGGGCACTGACCGATGACTTCCCTTACCGACATCAGATTGGATGTGACCAGCAGAGTGACAATTGGGGAGTCACATCTGGGGTCTGCATTCCCACCCCTGCTGTGGAGCGGAGTCCCCCCATGCCACGCTGCCCCCTGCCACACAGGGTGCCTGGTGTGGTAATCCAAACAACACTCCCCCCCAATGTGTAGTCACGCTACAACTGTGTACACTCTGCCTCTTGGGGCTGCTCTATTGGGGTCCTATCTTGCAAGCCAGTGTTGTGTAGTGGTTAGAGCCTCAGACTTGGATCTGGGGGAGCCCCAGGTTCGAATCCCCACTCTGCCACGGAAGCTTGCTGGGTGACCTTGGCCAGTTGCATACGCTTACCCTAACCTACCTCACAGGGTTGTTGTGGGGATAAATGGAGGGGAAGAGAATGATGTGAGCCACTTTGGGTTCCCACTGGGGAGATAGACATGAGGTACATAAACAAACAGGGCAAGAGGAGCCATGAGTGTCTGGTCAGGAGTCCCATGCAGGAGGGAAGGGGGCAGCTAGTCCCCCTGCCCCACGCAACTGTTGTACCTCCCGTACCTCCCGCCTGCTGGCAAAGTATTGCCCTGAAGCCCAGGCCGCCAGCCTCCCTGCCCCCCCCCCCAGCACCACAGGTGGCCCTTCAGGGCACTGTCCTGGGAGGTGCCCCTTTGCATGGCACAGGGCACACTGCAGGGTGGACCTGCCCTGGGTTTCCCCCACACGCACAAACCGCCGGCCCTGGCTGGGGGAGTCTGCATGGTTGGGGGGGCAACAACCAGGGTCTGCCAGTCCTTGCTCACCTGTTAGGGGTGTGGTGCTTGGCCCCCCGTTTTGGGAAGGGGGTGCCACCTTGCTAGTGTGTTGCTGAGCAGCCTGTGTATTGCCCACCACTGAAGCACAGTGCTGTGTGCTCTAAGCGGGCACATCCAGGGTCTGAGAGAGAGCCTCATGGCACATTCATACTATCAGGGGCATCCAGGCTGGGGTTTAGGATGGATGTGGCATGTGGGATCTGGTCAGGAGGGGGTGCTCAGATGCTGGCAAGGGGCTGCCTTCACCCATAGTTTGCAAAGAATGGGTGCCTGTGGACTATGCCATGGTTTTTGCTGGCACAACTTTATGCCAGTTGTGAAGGGCATTCCTGGGCTAAAGAGGCTTAGGGAACTGACTTCCACCCCCACCCCCCGGCCTTGCCTCTTTCTGCACCAATGTACCTCCAGTGGTGCTGCACCTCTGGAATATGCTGGCATGGATCCAAGATCCACCAGTGTAACCCTGGGATCAGCTCCCTTTCCGCTCTGCACTTCGGGACTGTGCTAAGTGGATGGTTAAATTGTAGCCTGAAATGTCGAGCAGTGAGCCCAAAAGGTCCAGAAATCTGAGGGCAGGACTGCAGCCGGAGAGGTATGCCATGATGTTACGTGGAGCACAAATGAACGGAGAATACAGCCAAATGAACACCCCACGCAGTCTGTGTGGGAAGGAGGCAGTAACAAACAGGGAACGCACAGGTCATTGTGGCGCTGCAAAACTCCTCGCGAGAGGCCATGGCTTTCTGCAGAGAGCTGGAAATGCTGAGACTTTGTCGAGACCAAATTTCCACTGTCAGATTGGCCAATTCAGTGACATTTCAGAGAGACAATTTGAATATATTCATTCTCACGTCTAACATGAAGATTTCCCCCGTCACTTTGCACGATAATGTCAAAATACTTATACGTTATTCATGAGCACAAAACTATTGGCGGGGCTTCTTTGCACAAGGTGCCAGAAAGGCATTTGGGATTTTGGGTGGCAAAGAACAAAATGATAGCTTATGGCAGAGACAATGGAAGAATTATTTGTATTGATTTTCACTGTGGAAAACATGGAGCATGTTCACATGCCGGAGCCACTGTTTTGGGGAGGGAGGTCTGAAGAATCGGACAAATCAAGGTGATAAAAGATGAAGTTCCAGGACTATTAGGCAGTCTCCGGGTCCAGATGGCAGACATTCGAGAGTTCATAGGAAAGCCAAATGTGAAAGTCTGGAAAGTATTTTTATTTTATTTTTTAAAACTTTATTATGTTTATATTCCTCTCCCCTGAGAACCAGGCCCAGAGCGGATCACAGAAAAATTACAGAACAGCAGGATAATAATTAAAACACATACAATAAAAACATCGTGGCGTTCATATTGCACAGTCCCTCTACATTCACGAAACTCATGGGGTGTGTGTGTGGCAAGCTGTTTGATGTTTCAGCCAACATGGGGGATCGTATCCCCCTAGAGGGGGGAGGATGCTTGCCTCAACCACCAAATGCCTGGCAGAACAACTCCATCTTGCAGGGCCGGCGGAAAGAGAGTACATACGGCCAGGCCTGAGTCTCTACAGAGGGTTGTTCCACCGGGTGGTCAAGGCAAGATGAACCCCCCTGGGGCTGGGGGCCACCAGCAGACGTTGCTCTGCCAAATGAAGGACTCTGCAGGGAACATGGCGAGAGGTGGTCCCACAGGTGTGCTGGTCCAGTCAGCTAAGGGCTTTGAAGGTCAGTACCAGAACCTCGAACCTAATCGGGAATTCCACTGGGAGCCGGTGCAGCTGATGTCATGCAATTTTTTAAAAAAGAGGTCCAGAGGAGATGCAGGAAATGACCGGCCAGTTGGCCCAAGATCTGTTCCAGGTGAATTAAAGAGGGCACTCTTAGGAACAAAGTCTGCTGAGGGGGAATCAGCAAAGGGAAGTCCCGCCCCACCGATCATTTGGAGTTCCTCGGTAAAGGGAACGAGTAGGAGCATAAGGGGGATCGGGTAGACATTCTGTGCTGAGGCTTCCAAGAGACTTTTGACAAGGGGCCGCTTCAAGATTCCTGAGGACGCTTAACAGTCATGGGATAAGAGGGCAGATCTTGTTATGGTTTAAAAATTGGTTAAATGACAGGAAGCAAAGAGTAGGAATAAACGGGATAGTTCACAATGGAAGGAAGTGAACCGGTTCTGCGGGTTTGGAGCCGCAGACTGCTGCGCTTAGCACAGAGTGATTGCCCCCTCCCCCCATGAAGCCACCAAGAGATCTCCACCCATCTCCAAAGTATTTTGCATTCGTTTTAAAACGGCCTGGTTCGACTCCAGTAATAGTTCTGCAGACAATCCAGTACCACCACCAGCACCCCCCCCCCCAGTGCAGACAGCGGTAGGACAGTGAGGCTGGCTTCACACGATGAACGCACTGCGCTCTGCAGCACCCCAGTTTGCTTCCTGGCCCAGTACCCAGCACCACGGCTGAATGGCTTGGGTCCAGAGTACCAGAAGGACTGCCGCCCCCCACGAAGCTCTGCAGTCAGCTGAGATGGCTTCGCTCCAGGGACCAGCAAGGGCCAACACTCATTTAGCGGGGATTCATGCAAAGCCCTTCCGGCCTGGAATCCTCTTCCTCGGTGGCTGCGTGCGCATCACAGGCCTCCTGGCATCAGGTCAAGCCTTTTTTCTACATTGCAGAAAGCTTTTCTTCAACTGAACTCCTCTCCTGTGTTTTTAAAATGGGTCCAATTTTTGGAAGGTTGTTAGACATATAGCTCTACTGCAGCCTCCTCAAGCATTCCAAAACGGAACAGTTGTGCACAGATGTGCAGAATAAATGGTACTTCTGTAAAGAGCTCCAGGCTTTGCCTTCAGCGTTCAACAGGACCAGACTAACACTCGAGGTGTGGGAAGTTCCGGCATATCTCCTCCAGCAGACGTCTCCGCGTGTTCCCTTCCTCCAAGGACTTCTGGGGCGCCCTCTGCGCCTGACCACTCAGTCACGGGAGACAGGACTGGCGTTTCTCTTTCTGAGGGTCTCCACTTGCATACTGTTGTGTAACCTTTAAGCCTACTGCCATATAGAGCTACTGGCTTGTGTTATTGCGTCTCTCTTTGGACAAGCCTGAAAGGAAGTCTTCCTGATTAAATTGTCTTTCCTTCAGTGGTTCCCAATTGGCCTCTAGGTTCTTCTAAGCCAGCATGCTGCACCATGACGTGGTTTTACACAATGCAGAGCTGAGACAGGGGGCGGACCAGAAATCCACAGAGTCTGCCACACCCCCATGGGGGGGGGGGCTGGATATCCACAACCAGCCAACAGCAGATTCCATTACATGCTCATAAAGACCCCCGAGGCAGGCCTGGTTGTGAGACCAGACTCTGAGTCAGGACCCCCGGGGGGGGTTCCTGGGGCCCGGCTGACCCAGACTTGCTTCTGCAGCTTGAAAGGCCACCAGGACCTAAAGCAGGGGTGAGGGGGGACCGGTCACTCGCCCAGCATTCAGAGCAGCTCCGCACCCCACCCCAGAGCTACGGTCACCACTCTCTTATCTCTCCCTTTAAAACTAAGCACTGCAGCTTTTCTCCCCTTTTCTCTTTCTTGAGGCGGCGGCAGCGGCGCACACATCTTTGCTCTGGATGAGAAAATAAGCGCCGTGGCACCCTTTCCCAACAGCCTCTCCCCCTCCTCCTTCACACCCCCTTGCTCTGGAGAGGAAAGGAGCAGGCTGTTGTCTCTTTCCCCTGGCATCAAAGCAGTTATTTGCCTCTTCCAGGGAAAACAGAGGGGTGGTAACTGCATATTTTACCCCTGCAGGCAACTTACTTTGAGGGTGGTGGGAACAGTTTGCAGAGGAAAGGGTTTCCCCATCTGGACACACCAGGCCTGCTCTGAAATGCTACAGGCTCATACGGGAGAGGGCAGCCCTTGAGGGACGCTGCTGGCCCCAAGCCTTACGGGGCCGTAGGGGTCAGGACCAGCACCTTGAACTGGGCCTGGTGGAAGCACTCTGGGAGCCAGCGCAGATGGAAGACGACGGCGGGAGCGACGTGGTCCCCACGGCCCAGTCCAGCCGGCACGCTGGCCGCACCATTTCGTATCAACTTCCAGACAGTCTTGAAGGGCAGCCCCACAGAGAGTGCTTTGCAGTAATCTAGTCTAGATTCACCAGGGCATACGCCACAGGGGCAAGATCTGTTCCCCTCAGGGAGGGGTGCAGGCGGCTCACGAGGCGAAGGCGGCGAAAGCTGCTTCCGGCCACTGCTGCCACCTGTGCCTGGCAGCGGCCCCCAGCTCTGTACCCGCTCCTTTGGGGGCATGCAAACCCACCCAGAGCAAGGGAGAGCCCGTTTTCTGAGCCAGACGCGCGCCCCCCCCCAGTAACACCTCTCTTTTGTCGAGATGACGTTTCAGCGAAGGGCCTTGAGATGAGCGGCAGCAGCAGAGCCCCTGGCCACGCAAAACTACCCCACAAGGCGAGTCGGCCCAGGAGTGGCCTGCGGCGGCCGCCTGCAGGGCTCCGAGGTCCACTTTGGCTTCTGGGGACACAAACGGCTGGGAAGCTTCTGCCAACACGGAGGGCGCCTTTCCCGGCCCGGTGGTGGCTCTTTCGAGGCTGCCGACCAAGGCGGTGCCCCCTCCGCTGCAGGCCCTGCGGGGCAGGACGGGCACAGGCGGGCGAGACCCTTCGGCGCCCATCCAGACTAAGGCTGCCCCCGCACTGGGGCGGATCGGCGCGAGACGCACCCGCGACGGTCTCCGGGGCCACCGGCCCGAAGCGCGGGAAGCCGCCTTTCCCTCGGGGCCTGGGCAGAGGCGGGGGGGGGGGCGCCTTCGGGGCAAGAGCGCGGGAACGGAGCGGAGCGCGGGAACGGGGGGGGCGCTCCGCTCGGCCCGGCCTCCCCGAAGGGGCTCCGCAGACGCCGCCGCCGCAGCGGGCAGGGTGGGGCGTGCCCAGGGGCGGGGGCCAGGAGGAGCCGAGCCGAAGGGGCGGCCTGGCCCACTCGGCTCCCCGCCCGGAGCCCAGAGCCCGCGGAGGTCGAGCCGGGCCTGGGGCGACCCGACCTCGGGGGTCCCTAGATCTAGACTAGATCTAGACTAGATTACTGCAAAGCACTCTCTGTGGGGCTGCCCTTCAAGACTGTCTGGAAGTTGATACGGAATGGTGCGGCCAGCGTGCCGGCTGGAGTGGGCCGTGGGGACCACGTCGCTCCCGCCGTCGTCTTCCATCTGCGCTGGCTCCCAGAGTGCCTCCACCAGGCCCAGTTCAAGGTGCTGGTCCTGACCCCTACGGCCCCGTAAGGCTTGGGGCCAGGGCGACTCCCCCTGCACCCGCCCCGAAAGCAAGCGGCGCTCCGCTCCGGCCCCACCGCCGGGCCGCCCTCCCTCCTCCGCCCGGCTGCCAGGCGGGGGGACCCCCGAGGTCGGGTCGCCCCAGGCCCGGCTCGACCTCCGCGGGCTCTGGGCTCCGGGCGGGGAGCCGAGTGGGCCAGGCCGCCCCTTCGGCTCGGCTCCTCCTGGCCCCCGCCCCTGGGCACGCCCCACCCTGCCCGCTCCGGCCCAGCCTTCCCCGCCCGGGGGCACGGCCAGGGGCTGCCAGGCCCCGCGAGTCCCTCGGGGCAGGCGCCGCATCGGGCCCGCCGCCCCTGCCGTTGCCAACGGGGCCCTCCTGCCTCCCTGCCCGGGAGGGCGAGCGGGGCAGCCCGCGGGAAGGAGCGCGCGGCGGCCAGCAGAGCTCCGCGCCGGCCCGGCCCGGCCTCCCAGCGGTCCCTCCAGCGCCCGCGCCGCGCCGCTCCGCGTCAGGCGCCGGCCCCTCCCGCGGAGGCGGAGCGGCGGGCGGAGCGTGGCCGTGGGCCCCGGCGGGGCGGGCGCCGTCGGGCCGCGGGCGAGGCAGGCATGTCGGTGCCGGCGGGCGAGGCGGAGGGGGCGGCCGGGGCGCTGCGGCCGGCGGGCGCCTCGCAGGAGGAGAGCGAGGACGAGGGCGAGGTGCTGGAGGAGAGCCCGTGCGGCCGCTGGCAGAAGCGCAACGAGCAGGTAAGGCGCAGGCTGGCGGGGCGACGGGGCGCGCCGGCCAAGGGGCCGCGGCCAGAGGCTGCCCCGAGCCCACCCTTGCGCTGCTGGACGGGGAGCGCTCGGAGGCGCGGCGGAGCGCCCGCCTGGCCTGGCCTGGCCTGGCCTGGCCGGACCGCCCACCCGCCTCTTGGCAACTGGCGCCGGCGGGGCCTTCTGTCGTGCCGCCGCCCCGCCGGCTCTGCCCTTCTCCCAGGCGCTCGGCAGGCCCTGCGCGGGGGCTGGTGCTGGGGGGCAGCGAGGAGGCCCGGGCCGGCCCCTCGGCTCGCGTGCCCGAGGGCTGCCCTGCCCGGGCGAGCTGCCTGAACCGCCGCCGCCGCCCACAGTCCCGGGCCCGACGGGGCGGCTTGTCAGTGGGGCGCGGCAGAGGCGGGTGCGGCGGCGGAGCTCCAGCCTGGCCCGGCCGTCCGTGCACCTCCCTGGCCGCGCCCCGCAGGCCGGCAGCGGGGGGAAGCCGGGCGGTGGAGTGCGGCCTGCTTGCAGCCCTGGGGAGGGACGGCCCGTCGCCGCCGCGGCTGGGCTGGTTCCTTCGCGAGGCTGCTGGAGGCGCTTCCCCAGACGCAGTTCTGCGCAGCGCCCTTGGCTGACGGGCCGCCTTTCTCCGGGAGCGTCAAGGCGGACTCCGCGGTGTAAAGCGATGCAGTTCAAATGGCAGGAGAAGTCAAATGAGCACTGCAGGAAGAAAAGGGGTCACAGACATTAGAAACAGCGAAGAACATCAGCATCAGACATGGAATGTCAAACTGTGCAAGAAAAATGGCGCTGTGAAAATAGGTAGTGTGTGGCCCCCGCAGTGGCAGGGTTGGTCTCTTTATCAAAGCGCCTTCCGGGACCCTCTCATTCGCCCACGGCCCTGCTCGCTTTATAAAACTGCCTTCCCAAACCATTCCTGCTTTACACAGTTTGCAGAATGACACAAGTGCGGGAGCCACAGTAATACGGCACGAACATGAATCGGCAGTACCAACACGCACCCTGGTAGGCGGTCACAAGAATCTCTGCCTCCAGCTGCCACCAAAGCGGAGCCAATGGGGGGGGGGCAGCAGCAGCATTACACGCAACAAGGGGGGACCACCCAGCTCAGTAAAACAAGAAAGACCGCCTGCTCAAAAGTCAGTCCTCTTCGCTCCCCAGAAAGGGCCCTTAGAATGGCAAGCACAACCTGCCCCTTGCGCATACCTGGACCTGGTGCCTGGGGAGCAGATGGGGGAAGGGCCTTCCAGGGATGGGGGGTGCCACATCAGAAAAGGACCTGGAATCAAGCCCTGGAGAAAGGGGGGACCTGCCACTCTGTCCAGCCCCCCCCCCCCCCGCTGCAGCAGTCTGGGCCCACGACGCTCAGCTCCCCACAAGAGGCTGAGCTGTGCAAAGGAGATCCCGGGCTGGAGAGGAAGGTGGGGGCCAGGACAGAGGGAGGGGGTTGCGGGAGTCCTGGCCGCGCTCCCTGGAGAGCAAGAGTCAGGTTGGGAGTTGCCTTGACCCCCCCCGGCCCCCCCCCCCGCGCATATGAGGCCAAGCAGATCTTGCATCTCCTTGACCGGGGGAGGGGGGATCAGGTGCCGCCTCCGTTGCATAGTCATGGCTTGAATCACTTGTGTGCCAGTAAATCGATATATTCTCATGTAGTATCCTAACCTGTGCAAGGCTGACCGGTTGGTCAGGAGTAGCAGCAGAAGTTCAGGACTGACTCTTGACAAGGCAGTTCCTTAGTGTAGCTAGGATAGGGCAGGTCTGTTGTTCTTTACTTGCATGCACTTCTGTTTTTAGCATGATGGCAGGTGTAGCTGCCATTAACAACAACAACAACAACAACAGTTGATTCATATACCACCCTTCAGGATGACTTAACACCCACTCAGAGCGGTGTATAAAGTAAGTCATTATTATCCCCACAACAAAACACCCTGTGAGGTGGGTGGGGCTGAGAGAGCTCTAAGAGAGCCCTGACTAGCCCAAGGTGGAGGAGTGGGGAATCAAACCCGGCTCTCCAGATTAGAGTCCCGCGCTCTTAACCACTACACCAAACTGGCTCTCTTATGACATTCCTTAGAAAGTTTTAATTAGAGTTATCAAGACTATCCTAGTTCAGCTGGTTCTAATTTGAGTAATTAATTTATTCAAATAGTTTTCTTTCGAGGACAATCGCGTGTTAAAGTGAGAGAGGTTTAACTGTCACCTTCTGTGTAGCAAGTACTGATTTTTGTGGCGTGAGTTTTTTCTGGATTCCGAGGGTTAATTTGCACCTGCTTATGTTTGCTAAGTTCTTGCCTAATAGAAAGAGTTATGATGTGTTTTAAGTAAAAGCATCAGTGCAAAGAAGTTCTCTGTTTGTTCTGCTGCCAAAAGATTGGCCATCAGACCGATAATATTTCATCAGCCTGCAGGAGATAAATTTCTCTTAGCGTCTCTTAGCAGACCTAATTGGAGTATCTGGTGCTTCACTGATCCCAGTGAGACTTTAACTCTCCGAGAGCTGAATTCAGGGGAGACCTCTAGATTGGGTGTGCACAACGTAATCTGTCAGCCTTACAGACCTCCCTCCGGGGTGGGCAGCATGAATGAGGTCAGAGGGGGCTTGAAGTGGAGTGCTTTGTCTCAGACTTTTGTGAGTCTCAGAAGCTGGCACCAGTTCCTAGCATTTGGTGTAGTGGTTAAGAGCGTGGGACTCTAATCTGGAGAGCCGGGTTTGATTCCCCACTCCTGCACTTGAATCCAGCTGGGTGACTTTGGGCCAGTCACAGCTCTCTCAGAGCTCTCTCAGCCCCACCACCACCTTACAAGGTGTTTTGTTGTGGGGATAATAATAGCATCCTTTGTAAACTGCTCTGAGTGGGTGTTAAGTCACCCTGAAGGGTGGTATATAAATCGAATGTTATTATTATTATTATTATCCCCACTCTACCCTTGTCTGCCACCTCGTGTTATAGCCACAGGCGCTCCCCAGCATCTCCACAAGGGAGCGGATTGGGGTGTTCCAGAGCTCTTTCCATGAAACAAATGCAGCCTTCCAAGTGGTTTTCTGTGGCAGACATTATTTGCTTCCAGCCTCTCTAGCACTGACTGTGTACTTCAGTGTGTTGGTTGTTAAGCCCTGGTAGTGGCAAATCTTCACTGACGGGGAGGTGAATGAGCCAGTGGGACCACCTGCCACCAGGCAGAGCTCTGTCCTGGAGGAGCTGTCCTCTCGTAAAGGGCCTGCCTGCTGCAGCAGAGTCCCTCCTTTCCTCGCCGGAGGCTTCTGTGCGGCTTCCCTGCTGTTCTGCCCAGGCTGAGCATCCTCTTAGTAAAACAGGCGAGATCTCTTCCTTTCCTTTGCCCAGCCTCTGCCCCGTGGCAAGGGCCCCTGAAAGGACTGCCAGGGCTGCTGGCCGGGGGCAGGAGAGGTGCTAGTTGTCGCAGGAGAGGCTGCTGGGCGTGCAGAAGAGTGGCTTATCTTGCTTGAATGTGGCGCTCGAGCCAGGCTTATCAGAGCCACCTGCTCTCGAGAAGCTGTGGAGAGAGGGAAGGGCTTTGTGTGTCCATCCCCAAAGCTTTCCGCTTTCTGTGCTAGAGAGACGAAGCCTTGAGTGACCGCTTCCCGTGTGGGCCTCCCTGTGCGGAGCTTTCTGCCACCTGGCACTTGAGGACTGGTTGTGGGGAGGTCGGCCTGCTTTGTGTCTTGCCTGTGCTGCATCCTACAGGACCCCTCTTGGTTCCCAGGCCTGGTGTGAGTCCTGCAAAGGGGTGGCGGGGGGAGGGGGGAGGGACGCAGGGCTCCGATGCAACTCATAGGCACCGCTTGTCTCCAACTGGCTGCAACTGTAGGTTCCGGTGGGGCAGCCGTGTCAATCTATTGCAGTCAAGCAGAAGTCCAGAGAGAAGGTGGCCAAAGATCCCTCCCGTGCCTCTGTAATGGCAGCTCTGGGATCAAGGGGCATCTGGGTACCTGGTTCCACCTAGGGATGGGCGGTTCACCCCCTGGGCCTCTAGGCCAGATGCACCCATGGCCGAGCAGTTTGCATGACTACAGCTTTGTCCCAGAGCAGCAGTGGTGCCCAGCTGGCCTTTCATTAGATGATCAGCCAGGGCGGCCTGCAAAAAGAAGGAACAGCTGGAACTAGCCCTGCCTGGGAGGTCTTTTGGACTCTCGGAGGGGTACTGTGCAGTGCTTTACTTGCATGGCTCAGGCCCTTCCTCTTTGGCTCCTGCGGTGATGCTGCCAGGGAACTGCCTGGCTTTTTCAGTGAGAAGAGGAGGGCACACCCACTGGGGAGGGCCCTTTGCGTGCTCTTTGCCTGTGTGACGCCCCAAACTGCTGGGATGTTGATCAGGAGCTGCAGGGGATGGACAGGCTGCCCTGTGGAAGCAGAAGAGCGAGGGGAGCGAACGGAGGATAGAGGGGGAGGCCTTGCAGCCGTTGACAGCTGCAGAAGCTGCTCTTGGTATCGGCACATGACAAGGATCGCCTTGTTTGATAGGGATTGCTGTCTAATAAGACGATGCTTATTTTCTGTTCAGTTTTCAGTAAATAATTTCTAAGTTCCGTCACAATGGAAGCCATCACTGCCTCCTTCATGTGTGTAATGTTTTGCCATGTAAACATTTGTGTGTGCTTTATTTCAGCCATTTAAAGTGGAGTTTGGAATGTATGTTTACTGTGGTTAAAAATGCAGGCCTGTAAAGCAAGGAGGAGGGGGTGGGTGGGGGGTGAAACAGGCTGTGATCAGATGTCGCTGTGCCGAGAGGGGGATGGAGGGGACTGCAGAGCAGCCTGAGCTGTTCCGAGTGGAAGAGTTCCACGTGGTGTTCAAGTGTTGATCAGGGCTGTTCTCAGGGAAGATCTGTACCTATCTCGAAACCATTATGCTTATGAAATACTCTGAAACCAATATGCTTAAGTGCTTATAAACAAACTCTATTTCTGTTTAGCAAAGCGTCTGTTTTATCTAGAATATCTTCTTCCTCATAGCCACCCCCCATGCTGAGCGTTCAACCATTCTACCAAATTTAACAAAGCCTTCCTATACTACAAGTCAAACTGAGAGAACTAAGGTGAGGGCCTTTGGTGGCCACAAAAAACATTCCAGGAACACTAAGGAAGGCAGTGAGGCCGGATAACGCAGGTCTCATGAAGGGGAACAAAACACCACAAAGTCTCTGAAGTGGAGATGCAGTCCTCAATTCCTCTGGGTCTTCTTGTTGGATATCAAGCTTCTCGCTAACTCTTTGCACACCCAGTGGCTTGTAACCAGTTCCTTGCATTCCGTCATGGAAGGGGCTGTGGCTCAATGGCAGAGCACCTTCTTGGTGAGCAGGACATTCTGTGTCCAATCTAGGGCAGCATCTTCAGTTCAGAGGATCAGAGAGCAAGTGACAGAAAGACCCTTCTCTCACAGGGACCCTGGGGAGCCCCTCCCATCAGCTATAGGCGATAGGACTGAGCTGAAGAGAAGAAGGGTTTACGCTGCTGTAACGGGATCTCTTGCCTGTGTCTGAACTAAGCTTCCACTACTCCAAAGGAAAGATTTATCTTTTCTTTTGGATAGTGTTCAGCAACTCGTTCAAGACCTGTCAAGCAAAATTGTTCTTTGAACCGTTTGCTTATTAGTACATTTATTTGTAAAAGGTTCGTTATTGCTTTGCCGCTTCTAATCAAAGACACTTGTTAAGAGTTTATTTCTTTTATTGAAAATACACTCTATTTTTTTAATGGAGCAAGTAGTTAAAAATATATGATTATTAATATAAGTCGTACAAAAATAGAACACAGAAAGGCAAGCAGAATTAAATTTGCTAACATTTCCTAACTAACCCTTAAGTTTAAAATAATCAAAGTTCTTACAAAATGCATTAAGATTTTCATAGCCTACGTTGCAAAGATAAGAATCTCACCTAATTTGCATGAGATCTCTTCCAATCAGAACTCTTAACTCATTATCTAGATTAGCATGTTTTATAGGTTATCATTTGCAAACATCTAAGATGTTCTCACATAATAGCATAAGCAAACTATGATTGGTTTAATGCTTCGTTGAATATTCATAATTTCTATTGTATAAAAGTTTAATTAGCCAAAAATGACGTTATAGCTAACGTTGCAAAACAGAGCCATAAATCCGTGAGAAATGACAGGAAGAGTTAAGATACTAGGTCACTCTTGGTCCAGTCTCTGATAAAGAAACATTAATCTAGATGGAGGCCACTATTTTTAATTAGCTGTCAAAAAATTAAAGCGCACCTGTTTTAGCTACCTAACACTCTTAAAAAATGCACAGACAGTTCATGAAAAGTTTAAAAGTTCACCTAGAATACAAGCCATTAGTATGTATTAGCTTAGTATTGATTAGTATAATGTGCTTTAATCTATATATTACAACACTGCTTCTGAACATGGAGGCTCTGCTTGGCCATGGTAGCTAACAGCTATTGACCAGCCTTTTTAAAAAGCCATGGATGTATGACAGTGGTCATGGGCACGGTTACAGTGGCCTTGAGCTCCTTCCAGAATAGGCAGAGTAAGTTGTGAGAATTAATGTAATTTGCAGAATATAAAAAGGCCACGGAATCCAGCTTTCCCACGTGGAATTTGATCCCTTGGGTGTTCAGTATGACTGTTCCTTGCCTAGTGGGGCAGTAAAGTCAGGAGCTTTGCCTAGAACGTTAGTGGCTGTGATGGAGGGGGGGCTGTTGCTTTGGGTCTGGTGACCCCATCCGCACCTTATGTCCCCCCCCCCATGTGTTGACCCTAGTGTGTCTTCCCTTCAGGTAAACCAGGGCAACATGCCGGGTCTCCAGAATGCTTTCCTGGCCATGGACACGGAGGAGGGCGTGGAGGTGGTGTGGAATGAGCTGCAGTTTGCTGACCTGAAAGCTTTCAAGGCTCACGAGGTGAGGACGCCTACTCCCCCCCCCCCCCCGCCCGGAGAAACAAAACAGTGTCCCAAGGCCCAGCTTAGGTGGGGGGTTGGATGCTCAAGGCTGCCACACAATGTGGCACTTTCTCCTGGCCAGTTCCTCCCGCTCACACATGTCGCCATGCCCCTCCCCTGATGTTCCCACACGCGCTCCCTTCTCTGGTTTTCCTTCAGGAGAAAATCAAGACCATGTTTGAGCAGCTGGTGGTGGTTGAGCATCCCAATATTGTGAAGGTCCACAAGTACTGGCTGGCCATGAAGGACTCCATGGCCCAGGTGAGAGAGAGTGGAAGGAGCCCTGTGGGGGGTGCGGGGAGGCCCATCCCTTGCTCTTCCCAGGCTGACGCATGGAAGAGGGACGTTCCCGTAACAAAATGCATCCAGGCAGCTGGACTGGGAAGGAGCCCACAACTCCCTACTGTGACCTTGGGAGTGCTGAGGCCATTAGGGAAGAAAAGCTTGGGCTAGCTGGGCCCCCTTCCCAGTTGCTATGCTTTAAAAAGCCATCTTTGTCAAGAACCCTGTGTAGGACACGGAGCGGTTCCGGCAGTAGGCTAGATATTGCTCCAGGAAAAGTGTGGCGGGTGGCAGGGAGAACCTCGCTTTCCAGATGGCCGCAAGCCTGAAGAAGAGTCCAGCTAATTAAGTGTCTTTCGGCGATTGATTCTCGAAGCAGTGCTGGGTTTTAATGTGGCTTCTGGCGCTCACTGCCCTTTTCTCCTGCCAAAGGTGATCTTCATCACGGAATACGTCTCTTCGGGAAGCCTCAAGCAGTTCTTGAAGAAGACTAAGAAGAACCACAAAGCCATGAATGTCCGGGTAGGACCCGTCTCCTGCCCCTTGGGGCAAGTCAGGAGAGGAGGTGGGGAGTGGGCCAGGTTTTAAGAGGACGAAGGCCCCTTCTTGGGCCCAGTGCAGGAGGTGTGGAGGAGCCGGGGGGGGGGGGTGCGGGGAGACGTCTGTCCTGGGGAAGCAGCCCCACTTGCCAGGGGGCAGCTGGAAAGCATGCAGGTCAGGCTGTGGGGGTGGGAGGGAGGGAGAAATGCTTTCTACGGAGGGTCTTTCCAGAGGGAAGGAGTACCAGGCAGGGGAGGTGGCGTCCTTTTCCTTCTGGCAAATGCTAGGCGCTGCCCCTCTCCCCCCCCGCTTCCTGCAGCCCAAGGGCCAGGCCAGGCCAAAGCTTCGCCCGTGTCTGCTCACCTGGGCACCGAGCCATGTCGAGAGGCCTCTGCTGCCGGCGAGGGGGAGGCCTGCCCGTAGCCCTGGGCCTCCTGGGTGGGTTTGGCTGGGCAGGGTGTCCTGAGCTGAGCTCCTTTCTGTCTGCTTCCCCCTGCTCCAGGCTTGGAAGCGCTGGTGCACACAAATCCTCTCTGCCCTCAGGTAGGTCCCCGGCCTCTTCTTCCTCTTGCCCGACCCTTCCTCCCAGGGGCTCTGGCACCAAACGGCTCCTCCGTGGCCTCTCTCCCTCTCCTGCAGCTACCTGCACGCCTGCGACCCTCCCATCATCCACGGCAACCTCACCAGCGACACCGTCTTCATCCAGCACAACGGCCTCATCAAAATCGGGTCAGGTATGCTCCAGAAAGGTGTGTCCTGTTGCGCCCCTTGACGGAATAGTCAGGGGCTGCGGGATTTGTGTGGTTGTATTGTGGGCACCATCTGGATCAGTGAACAAAGCCCTGCTTGCCCCCAAGCAGCCGAAAAGTGTGTGAAAGTTTTGGGAGTTGCGTCCACCACATCAAAGTGCAGCGGAGAGCCAGGGGCTGGTGCAGCGGAGACGTGCTGCCGATGGTTGTCTCGGGGGCTAATAATTGCTGCTCTGGAAGCCTTTTCGTGCAAACAGGGAATGTAAGGGGGCCTGAATAACAACAACAACAATAATAATAACAACAGTTCATTTGTATACCAACTTTTTGGACCAACGAGTGCCCCACTCAGAGCGGTGAAGAAAGTCCGTGTTGTTGTTATCCCCACAACACAGCTGGGGAGCTGGGCTGAGGGGGGGGGTGACCCAGGGCCACCCGCTGCGCTCAGGACAGGAGTGAGAGTCGAACCAGCAGAGTGCTGACTCGCAGCCCAACCGCTTAACCGCTATGCTGCAAATCAGCGGGAAGGGATTGGCTTTTCTCAACTGGGGAAGCCCGCTGAACTGGGTCTTGGAAGGGGAAGCAGAGATTAAAGCTTTGGCCCTACAAAATAGGTTGAGAAGCTCGGTGGAAGAGAGCTGCACCCTGACTTTGCTAAGTTGTTAAGGGGGACTGTACGTGCTTGTGGCCAAGAGCTGAATGCTCACCCAGAGCCTGGGGTGTGTGTGTGTGTGTGATCCTGGCCGAGGCTCCCCAGGGAGTAAAAGAGAGGGTGCCTCGTGCCAGGCCCTGGACTTGGGACAGAAGGCCCTGTTGGCTACTCGCCTGGCAGCCCCACCTTGAAACATGACCCTGCTCTGGCACAGAGCACATGTTTGCATGCAATTGCCGCAGGGCATCTACTGAGGAGCTTCAGCAAGGAGAGACCACTGCTGGGGTCCAGTTGCATGGGAGAGGTTGCCCCCCTCTTGACGAAGAGAACAAGCGGGATGGAAAGAGAACTGCTGTCAAGGAGGGAGGGGCCCTGGCTCCTTGGAAGACCCTTTGCTTGGCGTGCCGGAGGACCCAGGGCCAGACTCAGCCTCTCCGGTTGGAAGGGCCAGGCAGGAGGTGCTCTGCCTCAGCCCCTGGAGAGCAGCTGCCGACCTGAGCAAGCAAAACTGGCCTTGGTGGACTGACCGGGCGGGGACTCACTCCGTGGAAGGCAGATGCACGAGGGGTCCCCTGAAAGAGCTGGTCTGAAGAGGCTGAGCCAGGAACGAGCTCTGAGGAGGAAAGGAGGCCTCCAGGACTGAGGTGACATGCTTGCAGTCCTCGTTTCCTTTCGGGGAGCAAAAAGGGCCCCCGGTGGGGGGTTCCACCTGGAAAGCCAGGCAGCGACAGACCAGAACTTCTCAGGGGGCTCAGGGTGGCCCGTGCAGTTTGGAGGACCTACCCAAGCAAGCGAGGTATACTAACCCGAACTTTGTTAAACAAATTGTGTTGGGTGTGATTTCGGGGGTGGGGACGGGGACGGTTGAGAGAGGATAGCAGGCCTCTTGAGGGTATCGTCAGCCAGGGGCCCTGGCTGCCTCTGCGGCCACGTGTGAATTTGTCTCCGAGAGCGGGGTGGGGGCTTGGCGCTGCTCCTTGTGTGGTGGTGGGGTGAAGGCTTCCTGGGACTCTGGGGCACAGGAGTGTTTGCTGCCAAGGGGACCGATCAAGGTCCTCCTTCCTGGGAGACCTACCTGGCACTTCACAGGGCAGGATCAAGGCCGAGAGCGGCTAAGAGCGAAAGCTCTTCCTTTGGAGGATGGGCTGAAGGTCAGTGTCCGCAGCAGGACGGGGGCCGGTACTCCCTGTTCCGCCCTCGGTCACAGTCCCGGAGACGGAAAGAACTGTGGCTGTTGGGCAGAGCGCCCTGGGGAGGAGAGGGCGCCACTTTCCTTTGCTCCTGCCCTTCTAGCAGCTTAGCGGGAGCCTTTCCTGGTATCCGTTCGAAGGAAATTAGCACTCTGCAGTCTAAAAGTGCACTAAAAATGGGGAGGTGTAGAATTGCCCTTCAAAGGGGATGGATTATTTGAGGTGCCTGAAAAACTGTCACACGGGCCTGGGGCCCGTTTTGATTCCACCCTTTCTTCCCCCCCACCCCCCCACCCCGCTTCCATGGTGTGTCAGCCTCCTCGATGGCCACTCACACCAGTGTGATGCGTTCTTCCTCCCGCCACTGTGCTGGGGTGGCTACTGACAGTTCTCTGCCTTGGCAAAGGCCCCACTCCAAGCTGTGGGGGAACGGAGGATTTGGGGTAGGTTATGCAGTGGAAGAAGATGAACGAGGTCAGATGCCACAGTGACATTAGTGCCCAGGGACGTGGCAGCCTTGGAGGGGGCGCGGTTCCTGCTGGTGCTTCTCCAGTGAGCCCATCCCATGGCAAACCTGCAAGCGGCACAGGAGGCACCTCCGTGATACACCCTGTTTGAGTGGCAAAGGTGAAACAACAGGGGCAGACGACGAGGGCAGGATGGAAGACCCAGATCCTTCACTGTAAGGCTGTCCTTCGTGGTCAAGGCGGCAGGGTGGAAAATGAGTGCTTTCACAGCAAGTGCCGTCCAATAACTGGATCTTACCAGGGCCAAGGAAATGGGCAAGTGGCAGAATTTAACTTTGCTTCTGACCCAGTTCAAAGACCCAAATGGCCCAAAACCAGTACATGAAATGGTGCCTCATTTCTGTTCCTCCATTAAGGCCCAGCTCTGTCTCCCTCCTTTTTTGGACGTGCCCCTGATATCAGATGTCATGTCTTACTGATATCAGATGAAGAGCTGTTGGTACGTTGCAGCAGGTATTATCTTTTGGTTTGTTGGTCTCTGTTATTGAAAATGTGGGCTGTATAAATGATTGCTTATATTTTTGCCCTGACCTGGATAGCCCAAGCAAGCCCGATCTTGTCAGATCTCAGAAACTGAGCAGGGTCGACCTTGGTTAGCGGTTCGATGGGAGACCTTCAGCGAAGACCAGGGTCATGGAGGCAGGCAATGGCCAACCACCTCTGTTAGTGTCTTGACTTGGAAACCCCAGCAGGGGTCGCAATGAGTCAGCTATGATTTGATAGCACTTTCCAGCACGAACATATTTTTATATTTATTTCCTGCTGTTCTATGTTTTTGTTGCTACTTTATGTTGTCTGGCATTCATTGAGAATTCCATTGACTAAAATCACTGTTGCTGATAGCTGCCTCGGGAACCAGTTTTCTGGTGGGGGATATTAGAGTAAACCATCCTACACGTCGTCTTTTTCTCTTTCGCATATTCTGCATCTCATCATGGATGGATTCGCCCCCAGTTTGGCACAGAATCTTTGCAAATGGTGAGTGATTTTGCTTCCAGCCTGCCTGGGCTGGGTGGTGTTGGCGCTGCTCCCGTTGCACAACCCCGCAGTGTCCAGACTCCTTCTCTTCCTCCCCTTTGCTTGAGGGAGGGATCTCTCTCAGGTGTCCCTTTCCGGCCTCAGGGACTGAAGAGTTAAAAGGGAGTATAAATTAGCATGCAGGCAAACTTAGTTTTGGGCGGGGAGATGCAGCCTTTGGGGAGAGCCCCCTTCACCCCACCTCCGGCGGCCTCCTTCCTCCCTCCCTCCCCGACCCCCTCAGGGCTGGGCTACTGCTGTGCGGCTCCTTCCGAGGGACGGCATTCTGGCCCGGTCCATCGGCCCCTGATGCGCTCTGCTCTTCACTTGCCTTCCCGCAGCCATTCCTGCTGATCTCCACAGCCCCGTCTGTGCTGGCCGAGAGGAGCCCCACAATCTGCACTTCTTCCCCCCGGAGTACGGCCGTGAGTGTCTGCCCCCTGCTGTGGGGGTGGGGGCTCCTGGCAGTGGGGCGGTGGCTTTGCTGCTGCTGTGAAGCAGGCCTGTGGCTTTGACTCTGCTTGGCTTTGCAGATGTGGCTGATGGGACAGCCGTGGACATCTTCTCCTTCGGGATGTGTGCTCTGGAGGTAGGAAGGAGGGACCTGGTATAGTCCCCCATGTCTGGGCTCGGGATAGCTCAGGGCGGGGGGGAGACTTCCTTCGGAGGGGGCTAGCTCTGCTCCACCACTGCTGCAGGAGTTTGGCCCCGGGCTGCTCCAGTGGAAGGGCTCCTCCTCTCTCTCCACCTCTGCTCTGCCCCAGTTGCTTCTGCTTGGCCTGCTCAGACAGCCTCTCCCCACAGATGGCAGTGCTGGAGATCCAGTCCAACGGGGACACGTGTGTGTCTGAGGAGGCCGTTGAGCGAGCCAGGCGGTCTCTGGAGGACCCCAACATGCGGGTGAGAGGAGATGCTTCCTGCTGCCCAGCACCACCCGAGGGGTGGGGAGGGGGGGCTCTGCACAGTTCTGCCGCTCTGGCCCGGGTCCTGTCTTGGCTTTGCTGGGGAGTGCCGAGGGTCTCCCCGCCCCCGCCCCCAGCTCTCTGAGTGTAGCCTTACCCGGACCAGGTGCTGGCCCGCAGAGACCTGAACTCTGGCCACCTTGCCTGCTTAGACCGACGTGCTCCTTGTGCTGTGAGTGCCAAAGCAGGCAGGCCTAGCCGGCAGGGGGTGTTCTGGTGGGACTGGCGTGCCTTCCTCACAGCCTGCCCTGACTCGCGTGTGGATGCCTGAATCCTGGGGTACCAAATTAGGGCACCTGAGAGAGACCTGCTTTCTTTTTTGCCTTTGTCAGTCCGGGCTGGCCTGAACCGTGGCTTGGTAGAGGTGCTGGTCCTGGTCTGCCGCCTGAATCCACGAGGCTGCATTAGGCCCTCTGTCTTGCCCCGCCACGTCCACTCCACTCTGACCGCTGGCATCTTCCTTGGGGAGGAGCGGCCTTTTTCTGGCTCTGGCGGGGTTGGGATGGCGGCCTGCTGCAGAGGAGGCCGATGTGCTGCCCCTGAGCTGGAGCCCCTTCTGGCCGGCCTCCTCCAGCCCTTCGGAGCAGAAGGGAGAACTGCCTCTGCTAATGCCCTGCCTGCCTGCCTCCCCCAGGAGTTCATCTTGGGCTGTCTGCTCCTGAACCCTGACAAGCGGCCCAGCGCTCACAGCCTGCTCTTCCACCGCGTCCTCTTTGAGGTCCATTCCTTGAAACTGCTGGCTGCCCACTGCTTCATCAGCAACCAGTGTGAGTTGGGGGCCTGGGGGGGGGGGCAGGGTGCTGAGAGGGCACAGCTTCCAAACGGGGGCCTTCCTGCTTAGACCCCCTGCCCTCCCCTGCCTCTGCTGCAGACCTGATGCCTGAAAATGTGGTGGAGGAGAAAACCAAGAGTCTGGACCTCAACATGGTGATGGCCGAGATGCAGCGCAGGGGCCGGCCACCTGTGCAGTGGAGGTGAGAGCCAGGGGCAGCTGGGGCTGGCTTCCCTGGGGAGGGGGGTGCCGCTGCAGCCACCCCAGGCTCGGGAGCTGCCTCTGGGCCTCCTAGACTTGCTCACTGCCCTGTGCCGTTTTTTTCCAGGTACTCCGAAGTTTCTTTTCTGGAGCTAGACAAGTTCTTGGAAGATGTGAGGTGAGCTTGTGCACATGCTTGGGAGAGTCTGGGATCGTTCCCCCCCTCGCAAGACCAAGGGAAAGGATCACCCCCCCTTGCCCTGGAGCGAGAGCCCTGCCTGGGCCCGAGCAGGAGGCTGATGGGGCAAGGCCTTGGCCCCCGTCTTGCTGGCGGCCTGGGTTGAGTTTCCTGACCTGTCTTTGCCAGGAACGGCATCTATCCCCTGATGAACTTTGCTTCCACCCGGCCCCACACGCTCCCACGGGCAGCCCCCCAGGCCTCCGAGGACCTCCAGAACACCACGCCCCCTACGCCGGAGCCCTTTGACGTGGAGACAAGGAAGGTAGGAGCAGCCAGAGGGGGGGTCCCTTCCCAGCACATGCGAAAGCCCCATTCCCCACCCTGGCCCTTGGGAGCACCACACATTGCGGGCAGCTGCTGAAGCTGGGGGCACAGGAATGTCTCACGGGGGCGGGGGGGCGGTCTGTGTGAAACTGGGCAGGTCCGTGTTCGAATCCCCCCTCTGCCATGAAACTCCTTGGTTGACTTGGGCCAGTCACTCCCTCTGTCTCAACCTCTTCTGCCTCTCAGGGTTGTTGAGATCATAAAGTGGTGGTGGTGGGGGGGGGGGGTAAGGATTCTTTCTCCTGTTCTGAGTTCCTTGGAGAAGGGTGGGATAAATAGCTGGCCCATGGAACAAAGCTGGGTCTTCCTGTGGAGCAAGGGGTGGAGCTGGCCCTCTTTGTGCCCCACCCTACCCGTGCAGGTCAGTTGACCTCGGGCCATTACTTGCAGAGAGGAGTGTGGAGAAAGGAGTGCCCCCCCGGTCCCTGCCCAGGTGGCCCAAGCAGGGGCCTGAGGGGCCAGGCCAGGGCAGGCACTGACGGGGCGAGGCCTCTGGGGCGCCTTGTGCCTGTCGTCATCTCCTGCGCCGTTGCCGTTGCCGTTGCCTTGAGGGGTCGTGGGTAAGCTGCCGGGGTGCCGCCCCCCGCCCCCCCGCTCCTGTGCTGCTTGCTGGAGTGGCATGGAGGGGGGGGGGTGCGCTGGGTGGCTCCACAGCTGCAGCTTCCCCTCTGAGTGGGCGCGAAGGGACTATGCTGAGCACGAGTTCAGTTTGTGGGAAGGGGATGCGGGAGGGGGACACAGTGCACCCCCCCTCCAGTGATGCCCTGCTTCTGGAAACCTGCTTCCCACATTTGGCAGGGTAGAAAGGCCCCCGCTCGGTCCCCAGGCGCCTCCCCTCCAGTGGCCACCCTCCTTTTCATTCTCTCTCCCCCCCTACCGCACGGGTGAGCCCTCCAAGGAGAAGCCAGGCTGCCTCTGCTCCAGCCGGCCGAGGGGCTTCTTTGGTGAGGACGGAGGCTGCTGTAGTCTGAGATGGCCTCCTTGGCAAGTCTGAGTTCTTAGGGGCAGCTGGAGCCCTCCCCCCACTGCTGCCACCATTCCTCCCCGTGGCCTTCTGAAGGCACGAAAACGTGTCAAGAGGATGGTTGGGAAGAGACCATCGTGGTGCAGAAGGAGCAGGATACAGTGGCAGGAATACCGAACTCATTGGACGTGCTAAGAACATTGCGCCACATGCACAGGGGGTGCTGTGCTCAGGCATGCCCAAAGGGCCACGGTGCAGCTGTGCCCCCCATGCAGAGGGCGGGGCGTGGGCTGGTCCTGAGGAACGTCTCTGCCTCTTGCAGGTGGTGCAGATGCAGTGCAGCATGGAATGGAGTGAGGAGAAGGGCCAGTGGCACGTAAGTCTCCGGGGGCCCTCTGAGCTGGGGGGGGGCAGGGGGGGGGCTCTGGCAAGGCAAGCTCCCCCAGAAAGCTGCAGGGAAAAGGAATGAACAATCCCCAGGCCTGTCAGTAGGGGAGAGGCCTCTGTTTGGGCCTCTGGCCATCAGCCCAAGGAAATACAAGTCTGCCTGTCTGTCTTTTCTGGTGGAGGAAGGAGCACAGACTGGGAAGAGGTTTGGGTCTTGCCTGTTCTCTCTTGCTTCTGCTCCCTCCTCTGTCGTGGCAGGCCTTTGCCACTAAAGACCACTTTTCTAAAAGTATACTTTCAGTAACTTTTTTTTTTAAAAAACGGAATATTTTATTTACATTAGAAGAGAAACTCTGTTTTTGGATATGTTTAGTGTAGTGGTTAAGAGCAGCAGGACTCTAATCTGGAGAACCAGGTTGGATTCCCCACTCCTCTCCTTGAAGCCAGCTGGGCGACCTTGGCTCAGTCACAGCTCTCTTAGAGCTCTCTCAGCCCCACCCACCTCACAGGGTGATTGTTGTGAGGATAACAATAACACATTTTGTAAACCGCTGTGAGTGAGTGTTAAGTTGTCCTGAAGGGCAGTATATAAATCAAATGTTGTTGTTGTTGTTATTATAAATTGATACATCATCAATATATTTAATTTTAAACATGGCCAAGTCTGTGGATACTTAAAGCAAGAGCCTAGAGCCATTAACATACAAGACAGGAGTTTTCACAGCCCTGAAGAATGCTCTACTAGGTTTGCAGAAAAATTGAAATCTTAAAAAAATACATTGGGGGTTTAAAAATCCTAAAACAATAGAACAATAGAAACGGCATATGTAGTTTTAAGAAACCAGTGCCCTCAATGGGCGTTGCTAGGCAACCGCATAGTGTTGTCAGCCTTCGGGTCTGGGTTTCTGACAGTAAAAGGCAGGGGGGGGGGGCAGGTCCCTTTCCAGGCTGCCTTGGCCTTTGACGGAGGACTCATTGGGGCCACGCCCGGCACAGCAACCACTAAGCAACTTGCTGCCACCTGACTTGTGTTGTAGTGGTTTCAGTTTCAGTTGAGGATCTGGAGTCCCAGGTTCAAATCCCCACTCGGCCATGGAAGGTTGCTGGGTGACCCTGGGCCAGTTACATATTCTCAGCTTAACGTACCTCGCAGGGATTTGAGAATAAAATGGAAGAGTGTAAGTTGCTTTGGGTGCCCACTGTGGAGAGAGGTGGGATATAAGTGAAGTAAATAAATAATCAATATAGCTGGAGATGGGCGGGGGGCAAAAATAGATACGTGGGTGGGAAGGAGAGAACGAAGCAGGGAAAGGTTGCCGGGAGGGGAGAGAGAGAGGAAGTAGTCTGGGGGGGGGGTTTGTACAGGAGAAAGATTCTCAAGGTGCTTAAAGGAAATAACACTGCGCTCTTGTTCCCCCCCTTGCCCTCCCAGCTCACTCTCCTCCTGGTCCTGGAGGACAGGCTCCATCGACAGCTCAGCTACGACCTGCTCCCAAGTGAGTTGGGCTCCTCCTTGCTTGCTTCCTCCCAGGGTCAGTCTCCACCCCACCCCCAGGAGCTGCTGGGCATTGCCAGCCGCCCCTTGTGTGTGAGGCTTTGGCTTACACTTGCTGGTTGGCACTTTCTGTAGCATAGAGAAGCCCCCTCCCTGCATAGGGAAGCCCCCCCCCCCCCGCCTTGCTGGGCATCCTTCTGAGAGCCAAGCTACAAGTGACGCCTGACACAGGCTGGACACTTGTCAGCTTCCCTCAAGTTTTGATGGGAAATGTAGGCGTCCTGGTTTTGCAGCTTGGCTCTCCATTACAGCGGCGAGACCAGGACGCCTACATTTCCCATCAAAACTTGAGGGAAGCTGACACGTGTCCAACCTGTGTCAGGCGTGACTTGTAGCTGTTCACCCCTCCCCAGCCTCCGCTTCTGAGTCCTCCGGGAACGTCACTTTTCCTTGGAGGCCTTCCGGAAGAGATGGGCGGCCAGCCATTGCTAAAAGGGGGTCCTGAGGATGTCACTCCCAGGGGAGGTTTTCCCCTGAGACCTTTTGATAAGTCCTAGTTAAAAAGACTTCTGAAAGCACGCAGCAGCATCTGAGGTCCAGCTAGCCACCCCCCCCTCCTCCTTTCTGCAGGTATTTAACCTGGGTGGGACGAGAGGCCTGAGCCCTTGGGCAAAAGCTAAAGGGCTCTTTCCCTGGAACCAGGGATCGTCAGCTTGGTGAACTTTGCAAGCCCAGATTTAGTGGGTTTTTTTTTTTTACATGTTAGATTTTGTAATTTGGAAAGTTTCTTTTTTGTAAGGTGCTTTGGGTCCCTATATGGAGAAGAGTGGCCTAAAAGTGCTTGAACAAAGTGTGGTTTCCTACCCCAAAGCCCCCCTGGCCACAGCACAGGCTGCCAGGGTTAGGGTATGCCAAAGAGGTGGAATTTTTGAATGCTCTGGATGTTGCCCCACAGCAGCTGGTCACAGAACCGAGCAGAGGGGAGGCGACCCTGGACTTAATCCTCAGTGGTGCTGCCCGGGACTTAGTGCAAGGCATGGGTGTGGTTGGACCAATTGGAAGAGTGGCCACAATGGCAACAAATTCAATTTATACGTGTGCGGGAAAGTGCCAGGAAACGCCAGCATGATCATCACATTCGCCTCCGAAAGAGGAAACTTCTCTCAAGTGAGGAATGTGGGAAAAAGGAAGGAAAAAGGAACTGTCAAGAGGGTCAGATCTGTCAACCATCCTTGAGCCTCAGTTAGGATGTATACCACAGGTCAAGGAAGGTGGTATGTAGTCCAAGGGGCCACTACTGGGTGGAATTAAAGGAGTACTAAAGGAGGAGCCGTTGACTCCCGATCAGTTCACTGGCCTTCATGGCTGAAGATGGGGGCGGGGGCGGGGGGGGGCGGGGGCAGAGTCCTGTTCCGGAACGGGTGTTTCCAGGAAGGGAGGACTTGTGGGGCAACCAGTGGCAACAAGGGAAGGAAACGTATAGGTAGAGTGCAAATGAACAGATCGCCCGGCCAGACAGGATCCACCACAGAGTTCTTAAAGAACTCAAAAGGGAATTTGTTGATCTTCCAACTAAGAGATGTCACAGGTCCCGAAAATCAGCCTCTGTACTGGAGGACGGGAGAGTGGACAATTTAACATCCTTCTCTAAAAGGGGATCCAGGAAGTTGCAGGCCAGTTAGCTTAATATCTGCTCTTGGTAAATCGATGGAAAGCATTATTAAAGATAGAATTGTCAAGCGTACAGAAGGGCACGCCCTGCTGAATGCCCTTTTAGAGTTCTTTCAAGTGTCAATAAACATGTGGACAGGAATGAGCTGGTAGACATCGTTTATTTAGGTTTCCAAAAGGCTTTTGACAAAGTCCCTCATCAAAGACTTGGGAGCAAAATTCACAGTCATGGGATAAGAGGACAAGTTGGCTAAAACCCAGGAAGCCTTAATGTGGTCTTAGCAGTCCTGGGTGACTGTGGCCGCAGGCCAACTTTCTGCAGGAATGGCCACAGCTGGCACGACGACTGCAGCTGTAAAAAGCACGCCTCGCCCCCCCCCCCCCGTGGCCAGGTGTTTCTCCAGGGACGAGGAGGAGTCTGGGACAGCCCCCGACTGTGCACCTGCTCTTTTTGGGTGGTGGAGGACACAAGCCCAGCTGGAAAAGATTCTGCACCAATTCGTGTATCATATATACAACCAGTCTGTGGCCCTCTTTCTTGTCTGGATTAAGTTTTGCTTGTTCATCCCCATCCGGTCCTGCACTGCCCCCCCCAAATGGTGAGCATTTCCACAGCCTCCCTGGAAATAGAAAGGAGATGGAAGAGGGCAGTTCATTCCAGTTCTCTGAATGATCTCTCCCAGCAGTTTCCTGTAGATATTAACCAGCAGGGGTGGGGGTGCCAGAAACCCAGGAGAAGAGCCAAGTTCCCCAGCTCATTTTCCAAGACCCGCCTTCTAGAAGGACAGGAATGAGCAGAGTGCTTCCAAGGCCAGTTCACGGCAGGTTGGTCCAGAAGGTGACCAGTGTTGGTGGTATCAAAATGTCTGGGGGTTCCTGGGCACCCAAGAGGAATTCCCCTCCCACTCCCCTCCCCAGAAGAGCAGCTGTCGGGGCAACCAAGGTGGCCTCTGTGCTCCGTCCAGGGTGGAGGCCAGATGCTAACCCTTTTCTTCCAGAAACATGCGGGGAACTGCCAGCAGCCCAGATCCCTGCACCCTCCCCTGTTATCCTCCCCCCATTCATTATCCGTTCTCTGCAGCTGACTGTCCAGGGGACCTGGCTGCCGAGTTGGTGCATTATGGATTCATCCGCTTGGTGAGTGCTTCCTCCGGCTTTGTGCAGGGGGGGGGGGAGGAGGAGGGCAAGCCGGCTGAGCTGCCCCCCCAGCTCTGCTAGCCCAGGGGAGGAACACGCGTTTCTGAGCTCTCTGAAGGGAGGGCAAATCCTAGAAGGGGGCTGGACTGACCTGCTGCAGCCAGAATAAGAGGTCTCCTGGCACCTCCCAGGCTGACCAGCGCACTGAGGCGGAGGCTTCCGTGAGCCAGAAGCTGCTTTGCTGAGTGCCTGTGGTGTGCAGGGGGAGGAGTTCTGGGCACCACAGCACCAGGTGGCTGGGGTCCTAAAGCAGCTTGGGGGCAGATTTCCCCAAGCGAGATTGCTGGCAGGGAGCCATGGGCTTAGGAGGCACTGGCAGTTGGGGGGCAGCAGAGGGGGAGAGACTGGAGGTCCCTGCCAGCCCTGTGATGCTGTGAAAGAAGGCACGTGTTTGTGGGATGTGGGGCATGGCATGGGGGAGGGAGGGGGGGCCTGTCTTCCTCACTCTCGCTCTCGCTCTCCTCTAGGATGACTGTGAGAAGCTTGGCACATTCCTGGAAAATGCATTCCATCGGCACCAGCTGGCTGCATCCTGAGTCGCCCCTGCTAGCAATGAGGTTTTGGGCAGACACCCCCCCAGCCTCAGGAGTGGGGAGGTGGGAAGTCCCCTCCGCCGCTCGCTCGTTCGCTCGCTCTCCATGCAAAGGACACAGACGGCATGAGGCCTCTCCGCCACTGGGAAGGGGTCTGTTTTGCTTGGGGTGGGAGGCTGGCAACAGTCAGGGACTGGGACAGGAGTTGGGGCAACCTCTGAAGGAACCGGAGTTCTGTGGTGACCCCCAAGTTCCTTAGCCCCCTTCAAGGGAAAAGAGCTGTTGCCAAAATGCCCCCTTGTGGGAAACCTCTCCAGCTGCCCACTGACCTCCTTGCTCTGGGCAGTGGCCTCAGGCCAGAATGATGTTGCGGGGCTGGTGGGAGCCAGGCCAGCACAGCAAAGCCCCGGCATTCTCAGTGGGTGGCTTCATGGGCCTAGCCCAGGTCAGCCCTGTTGTCCTCCCTGCTAAATCCTCACTCTTGGGCGGCCAAGAGCAAAATCCTGCTTGCTAGAGCTTCAGAGCCATCTGAGCTGCAGGGAACAGAGGCGGCCCCAGTTGCAGCACAGCTTCGCTGCCGCCGTGTTGAGCGCACTGCTCTTGGCTAGGCCTCTGCCACACCCGGGTGCCGTGTGGCGGTTGTGCTGCACCATCCTGGCTGCTGCTGGGTTTTCCTTGCATGTTCCATATCGTAGACAGTGCCTGTGTTACGCTGAGCCTTTGACGCAGTGTGGACTGTGCTCAATTCCCCACATGGCCTCCTGACATCACCCAGCTTGCCAGCGTCTCTGGTAGCAACTGGTCCAGTTAACTCATCACAGTATAACGAGCCCCTGGGGGCAACCTGTAACCCACTGCCTCTGCCAGCTGGCCTTGTTCCGAGCTTTCCCTGGAGCTAAGAAGGTGCTCCTGAAAACCAGGCCAAGGGAGAGGCCAAGGGAGAATTCTTCCCTGTGCTCCAGAGCAAGGGGAGAGTCGGGCCTGCCCTGGCTCCCCTGGGGCCTTTCCTGCTTCCTTTCCCCTGGAACAGCAAGCGAGTCTCGCTTAGCCACCAACAGCCATGCCTAGTAGGGTGATCAGTTGACTCCCACCGTGATTTCACCGGTGGATTTTCTGCCCAGTGCCAGGCGGATCCATGGAATAGGACCTTGGGGAGAGAAAAACATCTCCAGTGGGTGTTGGGGATGGATGTGAGAAGGGGAATGCCAAACCCCCAAGGTCGGCTGCCCAGCAAAGAGAGCAGGCTGATGGACTCTCGCCAGGAGCAGCCACTAGCACGGGGTCCTTCCCGTGGGTTAAATGGGATGCACCAGGTGCACACCCCTCGCAGGTGTACCACTTGTCCCCCGGGCATAGCAAGCCATGCCAATGCCCTGCATGGAACCCAAGTCCTTTTATTGCTTTGGCTAGGTTTGACTCTGTGGTGGGCCTGCCCTTGTGTTGTCTGGCCTGCTGCCGCCTTGCTTTCTCACCCACAGGCCTGGGCAGATCCCGGTGCCCTCTGCATGTAGAAGCAGGGAGACTCGGGACCACAGTGGGGGATGCTTCCGGCACAAAGAGGCCTGGACTTCACGGAGGAGGAACCCCTGCCTTGCGGCGGGGCTGGCCCACTCTGTGGGCTGGCAGGAGGCACAGTGCCCATTAGCCCACGCCGGGTTTCCTCTGAAACCCGCCACTCACTGAGCCCCACCTCCTGGACTTCCCTCCAGGACTTCCCAGAACACGAGTGGTCTTCCTGTAGAAGCCGCCCCCTCCTAGGGCCTGCTGCTGCTGCTGCTGCTGCATTTCCCCATGATCTGTTGGGCGTGGCAGAAGGGCTCCGTGGCTTAGTTTCGTGGCTCGGCTCTGGCTGTGTATGCTCAGCTTCACTCCCCAGCAGCCCCAGTCAAAGTATTTTGGGCAGGAGAGCTGGAGGGGGCCTGAGGGGGCCTGTTGCTAGTGGGAGCTGGCTGTGTGCAGCTCGGTGTGCCCTTCATCTTGCGACGAGTTGTGTTATTCACGCCCCGTCCACAGGTCTCCCCTGAATCCGGCTCCCGGAGAGTCCAAGCCTCGTTAGCTGAACACAGCTGCAGATTCTCCGGTCAGGCCTGCTCAGGAAGCTGAGAGAGACCTTCTCTCCTACAGGGCAGTGAAACGTTATTGGTCAGACCTCAGATCTTTTGCCCACAGAACAAAGAAAATTTCTTCGAGTTAATATTAAAGCATAACTCTTTTTTTCTTAAGCAAGAACTTAAATAAAAACAGGTGCAAATTAATCCTATGTATCCAGAATAAGTGCATGTGATAAAAACCAGATCCCTGACATTCACAAAATATGGATAGCCCAGCTATTCTAATCTCATCAGGTCTTGGAAGCTAAGCAGGGTCAGCCTTGGTTAGTACTTGGATGGGAGACCTCCAAAGAAGTCTAAGATTGCTACACAGAGAAAAGGATGGCGAACCACCCCGGAATGTCTCCTGCTTTGAAAACCCCATGACGGGTCACCATAAGTCAGCTGTGACATGATGGCCGAGAACAAAAAAAACCCCTTAAACTTTGCTAAATACATAATTATTACAGTTCTCTTAAGATGGAGATCATAAAACTGGCCCCTAAATGAAAATGAGTAGTGCCAGCTGAACTAAGATACATCTTGATAACTCGTTAAAACTGCATTTCCTCGTTTTTTCTTAAGCATTTCCTAGTTACGCTAAGAAACTGCCTTGCTAAGAGTCAGTCCTGAACATCTGGTATTGCGCCTGACGTTGCATCAGAACATACCGACTCACAGACATACGAGCGTTTCAGGTCATGACTGTGTGACAGTCAGCTGTGGTCCCTGGAAGCTCGGACCCAAAGCAGTGTATATAGTTATTGTCTCCTCTATTTTGTCCTCACAACAACCCTGTGAGGTGGGGCAGGCTGAGAGTATGTCACCCAGCAAGCTTCCATGGCAGAGGGGGGACTCCAATCCTGTCAGTCTAACACGCTGAGTCAAGTCCAACACCGGGCTCTGAACTCCACCCGTCTCTGGAAGAGTTCAAGCTGCTAGTGCATGTAGTCTGGTTGAAAGAGTGCACCAGGCTCCCACCTCCCTTGTTCTAAATGAGGGGGGTGGGCAGTAAAGCAATTTCTAGGTTCATGGAGGAGGGAAAGCTCTGTCCCAGTTAGCTTTGGCCTCCCCCCCCCCCATATCTTTCAGAAGTGGGGTTCTGGGAACATGAAGCTCTCCCTTGGTAAGAGGAGGGGAAGCCATGCCATGCTTTGAGGCAGCCTTTGGAGTTCAGGACGAGCCATGATTTGAGAAGGCAGCAGCTGCGATTCAAGGGAGGAATCTTACCCTGGTGCATGGCTAGATGGGAGGTGAAGAGCCAAGTGGAAAGAAGGGAGCTGGCTGGGGTGATTTTAATCTGAACAACAGACCTGGAACCCATAAGACAAATTTGTCTTTCTCTTTAGACAGAAGTTCAGGCGAAGGAGGATGTTCATAATCATATTTGCTCTTCTGTGCTCAAATCCTGCAATATGGTGTGATCTTATGTTGTTCTGCTGCTTTTTATTGTGTGAGAGCATCCATTGTATACCATACTCTCTAATATAAACAGTTCTCTTTCTGAAACGACTGTCATTTGGTCACTATACCCACAATAAGCTTCCTTCTTGGGCTAACATTTACCAAGGTACAAGAGAAGCAGGGAGCTACTACTTGGTGGACAATATCTCTAACCAGGACGGTTTCAAGACTTCCTCCTGCCTCCACGTTGACTGAGGGTCAAACTCTGTGTGCAGGTTTTTAAAGAACTGAGTCTGGCTTCCCAGACCAAACTCGGGTTCCCGCAGCCTTGCAGCAGCTGTGGCAAATGGCTGTTAAAAAATAAAGGAGGGCCCAATTGACCTCTGTGGCGGAACGGGCGCTGGCTCTCAGTCCGGGCAACCGAGCCGCCGCCAATGGCCTGCCAGCCCCGCTATCCGCCTCCCACCGCCCCTGGTGGGCGTGGCTCACCCTCTCCGTCGCTGCCACCACTCACTGGTTTGTACACTGCCTGACTGAGGGGCAGTGAGACCCCTCTGGCTGAACTTCTCTACTGGGAGGTGAATTCCCCCACTCTTTGGTTGGGCCCTGGAGAACTGGCAACCCACCAAGGTCTGGCCTGATCAGTTTTTCCCGGGCTCCCTCCCTCCTTGTAGCGTGCCAAGTGGGGGAGGTTACGTAGTCAGAGCACCACAAGGTCCTTTATATTCAAAAAAAGTATAATTTATTGACTATATACAGAGCACTATATGCAAAGCAGGTAAAGGCACCACACACAGGGGTAGACCCCCCCCCCCCCCGTTCAGAACTCACAGGGCAGAAAATCACACTGAGGAGAACCGCCGCCTGCTTTCCCTACCCCACTGTCCCCTGCTCTGCCTTAAAGGGCTGGGGGGGGGTCTGAGGGAAGAAGGTTCCCCCTTTATTCCCTTTCTGCTGCCTCCCAGGCCCGCCACATTTAGGGCCCGGGCACCCGGGTCTCACCCCGCAGCAGGAGCCTCTCCTTCTCCAACCAAGAAGGGTGACTGACATTTTTTCCCCTCAGGATCGGCTGAGTCTCTCCATTCCGGCTCCACCCCTTATTTTTCCCGCCCTTTCTTGGCCCCGGTGCAGCTGGGAGTTGTAGTCCAGGAAGAAGGGCGTCCCACACCAAGACTCCTGCAGGCCCCTCCCTGCCCCTTCAGCCCATCAAACCTCAGGGGGAACATCCCCCCCCCCCCACTTTAAAGACAGTTTAACAGCAACTGTCACTCATTTCACCCCTGGTAACCATTTTGTTGCAACCTCAATGCCACTGCAGGGGAAGAAAGAGCTCCCGCCTACCCTTCAAAGCTATTTCCCTTCCTTGAAATAGCCTGGGGGGAGGGTATTGTTGGGAAAAGCAGAGAGATCTTGAAGGACACTGGACTCCCCACTTTCCATGGAGTTTGTCTGACCCTTGCAGACTCGGTTAAGAGCGTAGGGGTTATACTGGATCCAGTGCTGCTACTAGAAAAACAAGTTAAGGCAGCGGCAAAAAATGCTTACTACATCCTCGCTCTAGCCTGGAAGATGGCTTCTTATCTCGACACGGCTGACCTGGCCATTTGGATCCATGCTATGGTAACATCAAGGCTTGACTATTGTAATGCTCTACACATAGGTCTCCCATCTAAGTTAACTAGGAGGCTCCAATTAGTGCAAAACGCTGCAGCTCAATGGTTAGCAGGAGTGAACAGGAGCATGAACATCACTCCCATCCTACAATAGCTCCCTTGGCTACCCATCAGTTACTGTGCTTAGTTCAAAGTATTACATAAAAAGTTCTTCACAGCTTTGGTCCAGCATACCTACGGGACCGCCTCCCTATGTTCCTCCACGGCAGCTTCGCTCATCTGAACAGGGTCTCCTTGACGGAATAACCGTCTGTAATTAGTGCTGCCAAGTGACCCGCTTTGCCCAACAACAAAAACACTGGAGCCAGGATGTTGTGATAAAGTGCAGATGGTGTATTGTACAAGTCCATATATTTACAGGTGCAAAAGGTGCTCAGCATACATACAGACAGAGAGAGAGCAAAAACCAGAGTCCAGTCCTTAGGTCAGTATCCAGAGTTATCCGAGTTCGTAGAGAGCGACAAAGGTTTGCACCAGGCACCAAGCTGAGCAGATCAGCACAGCACAAACCTTTGGCTGGACCTTTAAGTGTCCACTAGCCTATAGGGTGCAGTGGAGTCAGCCAACCAGCACAAGGCTGATGCAACCTCGCTGCAACACCAGCTTAATTGATCAGGTGTGAGCCTGTCAAAAAACTGCTGACTCACCCTATGTTAAAGGGGACAACAGCCTTTACACATGTGCAAGTGAGTTTATATTCTGACACTCCTGCAGGTGCCAGGGTGCACACAGGCGAAGTCAGCAGCAGCCCGTACACGGGCTTTCTCTGTGATGGCCAGTCCTGGCCCGTCTTAAGTGTGATCCAGTTTGCCTCATTATACCATCTCTGATACATAGAGCAACACCTCCCCAACATCTGTCCCCCTCCCTTATCTATGGTCAGGAATTACGGGGTGTCCCATTTGCCCCATTCTACCATGATTCTTGAAAAACCCACTACATCTAACTTGTCATTTCGTGTCAAGCACTCCAACTCCCTCATCTTAGCTTGCAGACTTCTGCTTGTTTTTAAAAATGCGTGGACAGGGTAGGTTAGGTTGAGCGATGGTGCCAGGCCCAAGGGCTTTCATGTTGAGTAGGGATTCAAACCCCGTTGTCCCAGGTCCTAGTCTGACACTTAGCACTTGGCTAAGCCAGCCATTAAAGCACCTTCCACATTGCAAAAGGTGCATCTTTTCCCTTGGAGCCTGGGTAACAGGTGCCTCTTTTTAGCCAAATGTGATGGAACGTTTTGCATACAGAACAACTCTTCGCCATGCCCATTGAGAGTCTCCCACTGTTGTCACTGTGGCCATGAATAATATTAGATTTATATACCGCCCTTCAGGACAACTTAATGCCCACTCAGAGTGGTTTACAAAGTATGTCATTATTATCCCCACAACAAAACACCCTGTGAGATGAGTGGGGCTGAGAGAGCTCCTAGAAGCTGCCACCCAAGGTCACCCAGCTGGCTTCAAGTGAAGGAGTGGGGACTCAAACCCGGTTCTCCAGATTAGAGTCCTGTACTCTTGAGCAGTACACCAAAACCCCAGATCAGGGAGAAAAGTGGAATTACGTGTGTGTGTATGTGGGGGTAGCAAATCATCCCTCAGCTTGGAGCCAGATGACCCTTTCGTTGTCCAGATAGATTAAGGCCTAAGGAAAAAAGGAGAGGGAACATGGCGCCTGAAGCAACAGCTCAAAATGGGAAGGTGCCATTGGCCCCAGACAAATCCCAATTATCAAGACACTTTTTTTGTGGAGGGCTTCTCTTTTTCAACCACATATACCTCCAAAGAGACTATAGTGCCTAGGAAATATATTGACTTTTATCTTTATTAATCATTTACCATCTGTAACTGTCAGATCTCTTACAAATTTATATTGTACCCACATCAGGAACAAAGTTGTTGTATTACTGAAAAGCTTATAGGGTTACTAAGAAAAGTGTTAGGTAGCAGGTGACTTGAAAAACCTCAGCCTAAGATCCTAAAGAGACAAGACTGCCCTTGTATAAACCAAGGGTACGACCGGGGAGAAGGCAGTTTCACATGTTAGTGAGAGAGGGTGTTTGTAGTCCAAGTTCACCCAGGAAGTTTTTATGGCCGGTGAGGATTTCGGCCAGCATCTCCCAGGTCTTACTGTGATACTGTAAGCTCTACACCACATTTTCTCTCTGTACAAGTTACAGTGTAAACGAGTCACATTAAACTCATCCACCCACCCAGTGCTCTCTGTCCTGTACCAAACATCAAATTGAGGGAATTCCAGCTACATGCATCTGTGGAAAAATGGCCTCATTGAACTGTTTCCTTTCAGTTCAGAAACTTCGCACCCCAAGCAGAGAACAGGCACTGGGCCTACTCTCTGCCTCCGCACCCGATGCTGAGCCAGGGACCCTCTACAGGCATATCGGGGCCGGGGGGGGGGGTCCACCGCTACAAATGCCCCCCCCCCGTGTCCTCCCCTGCCTGCCAGAATTCACCCCAGGAAGCGGGGAGGGCGTGGGGTAGGGTTGCCAGTCTCCAGGTAGTGGCTGGAGATCTCCCGGAATTACAACTGGTCTCCAAGCCACAGAGATCAGTTCCCCTGGAGAAAACGGCTACTTTAGGGGGTGGACTCTATGGAACTATGCCATGCCAAGGTCCTTTCCCTCCCCAAACCCCACTTTCTCTAGGTTTCACCCTCCAGATCTCCAGGAATTTCCCAACTTGGAGCTGGCAACCCTAGCGTGGGGCCCCCGGTCGGGCCCGGCCCTCGGGGATGAGTCCGGCCCAGGCGGAGGCGCCCCAGCCTGCCGGCCTCTCCTGCCGGCTCCTCCCTGCTCGCCCGGCCGCCTGCGCCCAGGAGCGGCCGCCTGCGCCCAGGAGCTCCCGCCAGCCACGAGCGCGCAGGGGCGCCCTCAAAGGGCAGGAAAAGCCGGGCCGAGGGCCGTAAAGGGAGCCGCCGAGGCCGAGGGGCTCCGCAGGGGGCCTCGAGTGGAGCCCTGCAGGCCCCGAGCGGCTTCCCTCCGCGGGAGCACAGGCCAGCCCGCGGGCCGCTGTCCCCTCGGGGCCTCCGCCGCTGCCTCCGCCGGCGAAGAGGGCAAAGGGCCGCTCGGAGGCGCCTGTCCCTCCGGAAGACCTCGGCTAGGCCACCGGGCCACGTTGCCCAGGGCAACTTTGTCTCGCGATAACAGCTCTGCGGTCGCGGCAGAAAAAGCCTTCCGCGCGAGATTTTCATTCCCTTCTCCCGCTTGCGCCGCAGATCTCGCGAGACTGATTCACTCGAGGCTAGGGGAGGTTGAGAAGATGGCGGCGGCGACGGCAACGGCGACGCTCTCGCTGGTGAGTGGCGGCGGTGCTGCCTGGCGGGCCGGGAGGGAGGGGCGGGCGAAGGGGAGAGCGAGGCGGTTCGGTGTCGCGGAGGGCTGCGCGGTGAGGATCGAGCGGGGACCGTGCCTGAGCAGGGGCGGCCGTGGAGGGGGCTGGGAAGGCGGCTGAACTACTCCTCCCAGCATGCCTTTCGCCCGCGTTGCCGCTTGGCGCCAAGGCCGGGAGCCGCGGGGGCTGACGGGGCTGGTGGTCCTCGGTGGCGAACGCTGGCGGGGGAGGCCTTGCGGGTCCTGAGAGGCCTCCGGGAGGGCCCGGCCGCCCGCAGAGCTGGAGGCGCGAGGGCAGCCGACGCTCCCCGGGGCCAGCTTTGCGGCCGCCTCCGCGCCCTCTGCGCACGCCCACGGGCAGGCCCCGGTGGCCCACCCCGGCCCGCTTTCGAGGAGGGCCGCCTGAATGCGGGCAGGGGCCAGGCTGCGGCGGGGCTCTCCTGCGCCCGTCTGCAGCCTTCGGCAGTGGACCAGCCGCCCGGTTGAGGCGCCTGGAGGCGGGGGTGGGGTGGGGGCTCAGGGGTTGCGCGCTGGACTGGCTGAGGTCGGCCCTCTCCTCATGGGCCGCTCTCAAAAGGTCCTTCTCCCAACTCAGTCTAGCCTGGAAGATGGCCCCTTACCTTGGCGTGGCTGATCTGGCCACCCGGATCCGTGGCATGCTAGCGCTGAGATTAGGCTGCTGTCATGCGCTCCCCTTGAAGTCTGTTCAGAGACTCGAGTTGGTGCAGAAAGTCATAGCTCCGTTATTATCAGGAGCTAGGCAGAGCATGAGAGCGCAGGCCTCTGATCTGGAGAACCGGGTTCAATAACCCACTCCTCCAATTGAAGCCAGCTGGATGACCCTGGGTCAGTCCAAGCTTCTAGGAGGTGGAAATAATCACATACTTTGTAAACCGCTCTGAGTAGGCATTGAGTTGTCCTGAAGGGTGGTATATAAATTGAATGTTCTTGTTGTTGTTATTCAGTGGAGTTGGCCGCCTTAGTCTGTAGTAGCACAATAGTAAAGAATCCACTAGCACCTTTAAGACTAACCAACTTTACTGTAGCATAAGCTTTCGAGAACCTCAGCTCTCATCATCTGATGCAAGTCACATGCATCTGATGAAGAGTCCTGTGGTTCTCGAAAGCTTATGATCCAGTAAAGTTGGTTAGTCTTAAAGGTGCTACTGGACTGTTTACTGTGCTATTGTCATGTACAAAGCCCTTCCATGGTCTTGGCTGCTCCTCATATCTGCAAGATTGCCTCTTCTCATGTTCCACTATGGCAGCTTTGCTCATCTGAAGAGGGCCTTCTGCATTTGCTTCCCATACACATGTATTCTCTGTGGTGGCCCCCACCTTATGGAATAGGCCTGGCTGGAGAAGCTGAGAAAACTCCCACTCTCCTGGCTTCCTGTAAAATATGCAAAACTGAATTATTTCAGAGGGTTTTTTTCGCAGGTAATAGGACTGTGCGGAAGAAAATGCCCCCGAGAGATGCTTTGATAAGAAAATGCCCCTGAGAGATGCTTTGATAAGGAGATGGGGGCTGTAGTCAGCACTGCTGTGTGCTCTTTTACTGTTGGGCATGCTCCTACTGTGTAGTTTCCATCTCATTTAACACGCCTTGTTCAGTTACTTAGGTTTTGTTTCAGCTTTGTATCCGGTTCCTGTAATCCATACTCTATTGGATTGCTGATTGAATGTCCCAGCTGTTGATCTTATTGACTTACATTGTGCATCCTGCCTTGAGTCTCAGTGAGAAAGGCAGACTATAGATAAGGCAAATAAATAAAAAAAAAGTGGTGTTACGACCCTTTTTTTCTCTTGGGTAGATTTTGCCTTTAATCTTTCCCTTATATCCCCTGGGTAGATTGCTGCCGCCTTGTATTCCAAGGTGTTTTATATAAATTTTCCCTTTAGTAACGTGCCTAAGCATCAGGCTCCTTCGTGGTGCTATGTGGCCCTGAGGGTAGGAATGGGATATAGCAATGACAGATACTCCGGGATAAAACAAAAACAAAGTATACTTTTATTTTTTTAAGAAGCGAATCGGTTTCATGTTATTTCTAAAACTTGTTGGTTTCAAAGAGTAGCTCTCAATTCTTAGAGTTACCTTCTTAAAGCCAGTCTCACAAATCTTTCCTGAGGCGTCACACACAGCTAGCCTCTCTTTCCCTGGCTGAATGTTCTTTCACAAATATGCTCCGTTCAGGTTTCTTTCAGAACTGCCTCAACGTGCTCAGGCTGCCCACAGCCGGCCTCTCTTGCCCTGACGGAATCTTTTCTCTCCACTCTCAGTCTAAAACTGCCTTCACTCCGCCCACCCTCTCCATCATCAGCCAATCATCTCCCTCACTCCTGAATGCCTATACGGGTCCTCCTGTGCTTCTGTCCTTCCTCTTCTCTCACAGAAGCATCCCCCCCCCCTATTTCCATTCTGGAGTGAGCTGTGGCTAACAATATGTATCCACCAGTCTTTTCTCGAGCCATAATGGTTCGATACCCAGTTTGCAGACTGATGAGTGGAAACACCTGTGTCCACCCAAAGCTACCAGCAGCGCTGACTTGCCACTGGGCCGGTGAGCACCTTGTGCCAAGCCTGAGCTGAGCTCTTCTTGGCTTGCTCGCCAGGCAGCTCCTGAAGTCCTGGCTCAGCAAGGGGCCAGAACTTTGATTTCCACAGGCAACCAATCACATCGCTTGAGCCATGTATCCTCAGACTGTGTCACTAACCTCTTGCACTGTGGCCATGTTCTGAAAAGTCAGGGAGATGGAAAATTTCACCAGCAACTTTACATGTCCTAGAGGCCTTCTCCGGAAGGGGGTAGCAAGTTAGCTCCTCCCGCTGGTGGGTGAATAAGGGGCTCCCATAGTGTGGTGTAAGGGCAGATGGGATGGATCAGTTGCATTGTCAGGTGGTGGTCACTCTCATCCCCTGACATCTTGGAGGCAGGCGTCCCTTTGTGAGGGTTGTTGCTGTAATGGTCTTGTTCGCTGTAGTTGAACAGCGGCTCTCCAAGCGATGTGGTGTTCTCTGCCTGTAACTGGAGATTTTACTTACTTTTCCATTGAACTGGCCCTGATATGAATGTTCCTAGTTTAAAACCTAGAGTAAAGTAGTAAATGAATTACCAGAGATAAGCGTTCAGAATGCTGTAATATGCCAGTGAACTGTATGGTTTGGATCTGCCAGTGTGGTAAAGTGGTTAGAATGTCATCTAGGACCTGAGAGACCCTGGTTTGAGTTCCCACTCTGCCCTGGAAGTTGGCTGGGTGGCCTTGGGCCAGTCACGCATTCTCATCCTAACCTTCCTCACAGGGTTGTTGTGGAGGTAAAATGGAGGAGAGGAGAACAATGTAAGCGGCTTTAGGTCCCCATTGGGGACAAAAGCAAGGTATAAATGAAGTAAAATAAATGGGATGGAGAAGAGCTTGGTAATGGTAGCGTGGGGAGTCGGAACTGTTTGTATCTCTTCTCCCCTCCCCATTCCTTTCCTGTCCTCTCCAGCATGAGCTGACAGTGGGGTTTCCAATAACTTCAAAGGTGGACATTGTGATACAGAAGTGCCCTTGGAAACAGCTGCACCCTGCACTAGCTAACACAACCACAGCAAGGATGTCTGTGGAACTCATCTGGGTCTATGTTGCTAGCCTTCCCTTCGTTTTGGCAAACTCTGTATGCAAAAGGTTCGTGAATCTCTTGGGAGCAGACCCTTGGGTGTGTGTGTGTGTGTGTGTGTGAGAGAGAGAGAGAGAGAGAGAGAGAGGTCTTCTGGCAAAGCCTGGCTCTGCTAAAGTAAGACATTGCATTCATTTATAACCCACTTTGTTGCTCAGACTCGGGGAGGATTGCAGAATACTACTACTATCTTCATTTTAGTCAGTCCTGGGCTCAGGAAGTATTACAAATGTGATAAGAAAGAACTGTTTACTTAATCAGCAAGTGAATAACAAAGTATGATAAAACATTTGAACGTAACAGCAAAGATTTCTAGTGAAACAGAATAATGCAGTAGGGCTGGGCAGGTTATAGATATTAGAAAGAATATTCAATCCATCAATAAGCAGAGTATAATACAAGATAAAACAATTCAGGTTAACAGCAGAGATTTGTAATAAAACAGAATTATACAGTAATGCTGGGATTAAGAGCTGGAGAAACAGTGCAAGCCAGCCTGTCAAGCTGCAGTACTTGAACTCTGTGGGCATCTTTTTGTGGCCCCTTAATCTGTTGTGGCTGAAGTTTTTCTGGAGGGATTTATTGTATTTGTCAGATGGGTTGAGGCCAAAATAGCTTGTGCCAGAACAAATCTGTAGGTCTTTCTGGTTCTACAAGTCTCCTTTTCACGTGTGTGCTGCAGTTGAGGAGCTCTTCTTTCCTGGAAAAAATCAAGCTGATGAAGGGGAGACCCCAACATAATGGGTTATTCTGGTCAAGTAGCCCCACCTTTTCCTGACCCCTGTTGAGGTTTGTTGTGTTTTCCCAAGGGAGGGGGAGCAACAGGTCGTGTTTGGGCCAAATTTCTTTGCTGTTGTTTGAAGCCAGCTAATGCCCTCCCCGTGCCCAGTCATGGGGTGGGGGAGAGTCTGTGATCAGGATTCCCCGACAAAGGCCGTAATTGTGTGCCAGCAAGTTCAGGGGAACTCCATGGGGCTTACTTGGGTGTAAAGATAGGCTGCATGTTCTTGTCAGCATAGAATCATAAGAGCTGGAAAGGGCCTTATCGTCGTTCTCTGCACCTGTGCCAGTTTGTCCACATCCTTTTTGAAGTGAGGCCTCCTGAACTTCACACAGTACTTCAGGCGGGGCCTGACCCCCGTGGTATATAGGGGGATAATGACATCCTGCGATTTGGATGGGATGCCTTTGTTGATAAAACCCAAGACTGCATTCTCCTTTTTAGCTGTTTTATCACACTGACTGCTCGTATTTAGCTTTCCATCCACCCATATCCCAAGATCTTGTTCACGTACACAGCTACCCAGAAATATATCCATCGTCCAGTAAGCATGTTTTGCATTTTTGTTACCCAGGTGGTGCACCTGGCACTTACACACGTTAAATCACATCTTATTCAAATCTGCCCACTTTCCCACCATCTTTACATCTTGTTGAATTCTATCTCTGTCTTTGCTGCTCCTCCCAGTTCGGTGTCATCTGCAAATTTAGTGAGTAATCCTTCACAACTTCATCCAGATCAAAACACTGAGAAGCGCTGGGCCCAGAACAAGGCCCTGTGGCACTCCGCTGGACACCTCTCTAATCAGATGTGAAGCTGTTGACTGCTAGTCTTTGGGTGCAGTTACCCAGCCAGTTCCCTGTCCATCTGGCCATCCCATAGTCCAGCCCAGAGTCCTCCAGTTTACCAATCAGAACCTCACGAGGAACCTTGTCACAAGCTTTACTGAAATCCACATAAACTACATCGACAGCTTTCCCGAACTCCAGCAAGCCTCTCTCTTGGTCATAGAAGGAGATGACAGGAACTGCTGGGCACAAATCCACGCAGGCTTCCCCGTATCACCCTGTTGCCCGTCAGATGCTTGCAGATTGATGCCTTTAATATCTGCTCCAGCATCTTCCCTGCGATGGAGGTCAGGCTGACTGGCCTGTGGTCTTCTGGGCAACCCTTTCCCCCTTACTTAACAAGGGTGTGCTTCTGTTCCACCCTTCTGGACAGACTGGTGGCAGGTTGGTGTTCACAGTGGTGAATGAAGTTAGCGTTATTATTATCCCCACAATACAGCTGTGGAGCTGGGCTGAGAGGAGTGGCTCACCCAAGGCTGCCCTGCTGAGCTCATGGCAGTAAAGGGATTCAAACCAGCAGAGAGCTGATTCAGAGGCCAGCCACCTAACCACTGTGCTACATACAGCAGCTCTTCTTGAAGATTGGAATGACATTTGGCCTCCTCGGTCTTCCAACATATCCCCCACCTGTCCTCCAAGTGGCCTGAAAGACGATCGACAAAGGGTCTGCAGGCTCTTTCAGAAGTTCTTGAAGCCCTCTTGGGTGCACCTCATTTGACTCAGGGGATTTGTACACATCCAGTTCAGCAAGGAGGTTCCGCACAACTCCTCTGCCCGTGTCAAGCAGCAGCCCCGCAGCCACGCTTTGCCTACTGCTACCTCTGGGTGGGCCTGTTCTCTCCTTCAGGGAGAAGGCTGAGGTAAAATAGGCATTGAGCGTTTCTGTCTTCCCTCTGTCCTTTCTGTTTCTTCAGTCTCACCCACCAATTGGGGCAACCTTCGTTTGCTGCAACATGTCTGAAGAACGTCTTTTTATTGTGGCAAGACCCCTGGCCAGCCTCAGCTCATTCTGAGCTTTGGCCCCTCTGACGGATGCCCTGTAGTGCCTAGCCACGCATAAATACTCTTCTTTGGATGCATTTCCTTCCCTCCATTTCTTGAACGTATTTTTCCTACTTGGCTCATCACAGAACCCGCCCCCCCTTTCCTTGCCATACACACCTGGCTGTCCTCTGAGTGGGCTGCCGGCAGTCCTTTGGCAGTGGGTCATTAAGTGGTTCCCCTGAAGACCCAAGAAAACACCCCCCCCCCCACCGCAGTACACTTCCCTGAGCATCCTGGATGGCAGCGCCCACAGGCCGTGAGCTGCGTCATCCCAACTGAGCACCCCTCTGCCGGAGTGCCTCTGAGGGAGTGCCAGCTCCACAGGGCCCTCTCTCACCCTCGGCAGGCCTCTCAGGTGCTCTCCCGCTGAGTGCTCCCTGCCCTGGCCGGCCCATGGCATAGTCCATCGAGGCTGTGCCTTCTTGAGCAAGGATCCCCTGCAGGACGGGTCCGAGGCAATGCCGAAGAACAAAGGGTGGGATCCTGCACAAAACCCTTCCCTGTTGGAAGGGTTTTTCCCCTTCAGTTCTTGCCAGCTGCGCCTTCCTGTGGGCCTGGAGATTCAGGATCTGCATTCCGCGGGGGGCATTTGGGGGGGCTGCAGGAGTGAGGAGGTGAGAAGTCTGCCTGGTGAAAATCCTTCCGTCAGTGGGAGTGCTTGGGGAGATCCCGGCACTCGGCTTCTTGTTGGAGGCGGAATGCAGTGCCCAGAAGTCGGACACCCTGTGCTGCTGCCTGTTGGCCCCGCGTGCTGGTACCCTGGCAAGGTTTTGAGCTGCACAGGAGACATCTGCCTGCCTTGAAGGAGATTGTGATGATAGCTTGCTGGAATAAAAATGTGTTTTGACGGGACCGAAAGAGACCAAGTGATACCTCTTATATGTATCCTCCCGCTAGCTGGAGAAGTTGATAGTATTTAATCTAGGGGAGTTAGCCGTGTTAGTCTTTAGTAGCAAAATACTAAAGAGTCCAGTAGCACTTTTAAGACTAACCAACTTTACTGTAGCATAAGCTTTCGAGAACCAGGGATGCATCTGACAAAGAGAGCTGTGATTCTTGAAACCTTCTGCTACAGTAAAGTGGATTAGTCTTAAAGGTGCTACTGGAGTGTTTGAGCTGTTCCAGTTGTTTCCCCTCCTCTGCCAAGACAAAAACAAGGCTCCAAAGTGTGATGCAAACCGGCCAGTGTCTTGTCTCTGGAGGACCAGATCCTGCCAATAAAACAGGGGCCTGTATTGTGCAGACAGCATAGGTGGCAGCGGGTCCCCCTGCCCACCTCTGCAGCTAGCCTTTCTCGAGCACCGCACAGAGACATCCTTGAGGGCGGTCATGTGGCAGCCGTTTGGGAGAGCTTGGGCCCACATTTTCAGGCATCCAGAGAGCTTCCGCAGATGGCAGAATAAGTTCGTGCATACCAGGCTGCAATGCAGAGTCCAGCCACTGGTTCCTGTAGCCCAGTGCTGGCTGTTCTGACTGGCGCTGTCTCTCCCAAGTCTCCAGCAGAGAGAGGTCTTTTTTGCCCTCTTTTGCCTGTGACCCTTTAACTGAACGGGCCTGGGCTTGAACCTGGGACTTCCTGCAGCCAAAGTAGGTGCCCCTCCACTAAGCGGTGCCTCTGGGGGCACTTTCTGCAGGGATTGTGTGCTGGGGCTGCCTTCCGGGCCAGGGTTTGCCTCTTCAGGGTGGGTGGTGGCTTTGGGCAGCCTTTTTGCATGGTGCAGGTGAGCGAACGCAGACTGTGTTTTCCCAGAGGCTCCATGGCTGAAGGATGAGGCGACCCCGTTCAGGCAGGGGTGGCCTTGGGGTTTCTACTTGGCAACTTCACCTCTCCCCATGAGAAAGAAATAGGGTGTGGCAAATCTAGTTTTTTTTCTATTAAGTTTTATAAGAAGCTGTTTAAGAAGGCATTTAAGAAGAAGTTAGATGGCCACGTGACAGCGATGATGATTTTCTGACTTAATATGAATGTACGAAGATTGGGAGTGGGAGGGCGTGAGGGGACAAGCGGTTCTAGGCTCTCGTGGCCCTTTTGTATACGCCCACGGCCATGCCGATCACCACTTGGGGTCGGGGAGGAATTTTCCTCCAGGCTACGTTGGCTGGATATCCTGGAGGTCCGTTGCCTTCCTCTGGGCATAGAGCAGGCCTCACTGAGGGAGGTGGGGTGGGGGGGATAGCTGTGAATTTCCTGCATGGGGCTGGACTAAGTGACCCTTAGGGATGCCTCACAGCTCTGTGTTTTTATGTTTCTAAGTGAGGAGATGCTCAAATGGTGCTGCTTTCCCATCTTTGCACATGCCTGCAGCATCATGCAGCTGGGCGAGTGGGTGATTTCCCACTGCAGGCCTTATGGAGCCTTTTATGGGTGAGGAGCAGGGGAATGTGGCTTCCTTGATTACTGCTGCAGTCCTTTTGCCTGCTGTGTACACTTGGCGCGGGGGGGCGGGGTCCCTCCAGGGTTTCTGGAGCATTGGCAGATGTGTCTTGGAGGGTGGTAGCCTGGGACTTGCCCCAGCTCAACTCTTGGGAGGTAAAGGCGGGTAAGAGAAGGCAGCAACTGGCCAGTTGCATTGATGGCCTTCTAGAATGGCAGGGGAGAGACAATACTCTGGTTGGAGGAAAGAATGCAGTGGCTGGGTGTATGTTTGTGGATCGCTCCCTGGTTGCTTGAAGCCCCGTGAGCTTTGAATGGCAGTGCTCGGTCTGAAGTGGGAAGTGTCTTGTAATGGCTGTCTCTTTCTCATTGCAGGGAACAGAGCCGGTCAAGGTGGAAAATGGGCAGAGCACAGCAGCCAAACTGGGGCTGCCTCCTCTCACCCCAGAGCAGCAGGAGGCTCTTCAGAAGGTGAGTCCCTAACTGGGCCCCTCCAGCTGGCATGCTTCTTCCTCCCCCAGGGGCTTTTGGGGGGGGGAAGAGTTCCATACCATTGTGTGGAATCAGAGCAATGGAGGGATGTGCTCGGGACGGCCAGTGGCCTTGGGAGCAGCTGCTTGTGCCTGGCCACTGCCTCGGAACACTTTGGCCCCCAGTGGGCTTTTCCGTCCCCCAAAGGCAGTGGATTAGGGCGTGTGGTCTGCGGAGCGGCACTCCTGTCTCCAGGAAGGGGCTCGAGGCTGGGCTTTGGGCAATGCCGTTTGTCTCTTGCAGCAGCCCAGGCTGTCAGTCAGTCGCTGAGGGGCATGCTCAGGGCCCTCTTGGCCAAGCTGTTTCCCCATTAGCCCCTTTTCTACGCCGCCGCCACCGCCCTTGCGTTTGGGTATGTGGGGAAAGGGGTTTTTCCCCTGAGTGAGCCTGCACCTTGCAGGGGTGCTTTGGGTCCCAGACAGAAACAAGTGGCAGGCTGGAGGCCTTGGCTTGGTTCCTCTGCCCTGGAAGGTCTCTTCCTTGTGCCCAGCCCCTTTGGCTGAGCCTCTCCAGCCTGTTTGTCCCCTTGGATTGGAGATGCCCGCCTGAACAGGTTGAGGTTCTGGCCCTGTATTGTGCCGATAGGTGGCTTGCCAGTCCAGTTCCTTTCGCTTTAGGGAGGCAGGTCTCATTCTCCCTGCTCTGTCCCCAGAGCGCTTCGGCTTTGCAGGAGCACAAGCCCCTGCCTTGAGAGAGGGCTCCTGGTCTCCAGGGCTCTCCGTGCCAGTTTGCTTTGTTGGTGGTATGCAAGACTGTGCCTTTCTCCCTGCTGTGGTGCTCATCATGTGCTTGGTGACCTTGAGTGCTGTTCTCCCCCCACCCCCACCCCCCCAGGCCAAGAAGTATGCGATGGAGCAGAGCATCAAAAGCGTCTTGGTGAAGCAGACCATCGCCCACCAACAGCAGCAGCTCACCAACCTGCAGGTGAGGCACCCCTCAGGGCAGTCCCTGCCTTTCAGTCTCCCTCTCCCTCGCCTCCCCCACCCCCTCAGGTGGAGCCCTTTATGCACTTAGAGCTACTGCACAGCCCTGAGATCTGCCTGGAGCCAGAGGTACTTTCGCTTCCGTTTCCGCTGTGAAATTGAAGTGCGTTGTATTTGGCCTGCCCTGCGAGGTCCTAGGGCCCCACCCTTGCTTGCACGCGTCGATGGGGGTGGGATGGGGTTGCTTAGCTGCCCGTGCTGAGTGGTGCTGTGGCCCTGCCCAGAATGGGTGGCCGGGGATCGCTAGGTGCAGTGTCCTGGCCCTAGCGGGAGGCATCCTCTATGGCAAGCAGCGGCTAGCTTAGAAGGCAAGGAGGCCCTTCGAATATGGTGAAGCCCCCCTCCCCCCCCCCCGCCTTCCATCTGCAGGTTGCCTCTGACTCAGGTGTAGTGGAGTTTGTGGTGGAGGGAGGGGGAGGGTTGATGCCCGGCACTTTGGGTAGTTCTGGCCACTGGGGGCTTTGTGGGCCTGGGGGAGCATCCCTGCTGTTAGTCAGCTGCTGAGGGTTGAACTCCCCACCCACCCCTTGCTCCCTGGGGCTGGCAGGGGGCTGTGCAGCGAGGAGGAGGAGGCAGGCAGGCAGGAGGAAGAAGGAGAGGCCTCTTTCGCTTGAGTTTTGACGAAACGCCGTCGTGTGCTCAGCTCCCACAGACTGAACTCTGTCTTTACTGTCTTTCAGATGGCAGCAGTGACAATGGGCTTTGGAGATCCTCTCTCACCTTTACAATCGGTCAATAGACACATTCACTTCTTCTGGGGCACTTGGTCTTAGTCAGGGCCTAGCGTGGGGAGGACTTAGCTGTGACCTCCCTCCCCCCCCCCACATACCCACCTGCTCTGGACTCACCCAGCCAACCAAGGCCAAGTGTAAGCTCCCCAGAGGAAGACCTTGGGCTGGGGGCAGCCGGGGCCGTGGAGGCATTGGGCTGAGAGAGACAGAGAGAGAGAGACAGAGAGCGAGCGAGCATTAGACCCAAGCAGCTGGGAGAGCCGCCTTTCTAGGGACGCTGGGGTCCTGGCCTCAAAGTAACTGCCAAGGTAACTCGCCAGTGGGCCAGCTTGGGACACCAGAGGCCTGGCAGCTAGGGATCGGGGCATCACGGGCACTCACATGCGAGTTTGGAGCCGCCTCCCAAGAGAATCCTAGGGAAACGTGGCCTGTTCCCTGAGAGGGGTTGGGGGGGCATTGTGGCTGCATAGCTTCTGCTTCAAAGATGTGGGCAGCTGTTAAGTATGTGTGCCCAGCCCTGTCCCAGGAGTGCAGAGAGGGCCAACAGGTGTAAGTGCAGTGGGTGACAGGAAGCAGCCACCATTCCCTCCCCCGCCATGGAAGCAGCAGCATGTCTGAACCCCAGTAGGCGGCAGGGTCTTGTGCCAACCCCATTCCAAGCCCAGTGGATCTTGCCAGCATGCCCCAGCTACTGCTGTGTGGTGGCGAAGCAGGAAGCTGTAGAATGGAGCCGAACGGCCTTTGTGGAGGCAGAAGAGTGGCGAGGGCACGCCTGCGCTGGCTTTGCTGGCTCTCTCCTGCTAGTAGAGGGCAGGGGGCAAACTCGGACAGGCTTCTTCCGGGAATGATTGACTTGCTGGGCATGTGGCCACGCCTCTTGTGGCGGCAGCTTCAAGTGGAGCCTCCATAGCAACCAGCTGTTTTCCTGCTGCCTCTGGAGGGCCACGTGGCACTGCTTGCTGCAGGAGGAGCGCTGCCGGGGTTGGCTGCTCTCAGCTATGCCATCCCTCTCCTTAACTCTTCAATCTGCTGGTTCCTGAATACTAGTGCTGGAAATGCGAACAGGGCATACCCAATTCCTCCTGCTGCTTCCACGTTTAGTGCGCAGCAGAGAGCAGGAGCGACCCCGGTGGCCCAGTTCCCAGCAAACGGGTGCCCCATGCCCCTCCCCGTGCACAGGGCAGGGAGACTTGGCTGGTGGCTGCAATCTCTCTCTTGGGAGTCGAGGGAAAGAGAGGAGTGGGTGGGGGGAGGTATGGACATCGCAGTCCCAGCAACAAGGCCGCCTGAAGCCTTTGTCCCAAAGAAGGAGTGTAAGCAGGGCGCCTGGGGTGCTCATGGGTGCCTGCATCCTCGTGGCTTCCTGTCCTGCCACAAAGGTTTCGGTGGCCCTCTTGGGCTCTTCAGGCATCACGCCAGCCCCCCGGTGGAGTGTAGGGTGGAAAGCTGCCCAGGGCTGCCAGGGGAGCTCTCCAGCTGTTTGGGCTGGCCTCTGAGCAGGGCAGGAGAGGGGGCTGCCCTTTCCCCATCGGAGTGCTTCTTCCTCTGGTTGGCCCCTCAGCCCAGGCCCGCTTGACGTGCCAGGCTCCAGAGCTCCCCGGGTGCCTCAGCCCGGTGACAGCTTGGTGAAGGTGCCCCTGCCTTTGGGTTCAGCCCAGCCCGATGCCTTGGGGCTCAGCCAGGGCATGGGTGGGGCTTACTGGCGCCTCTGTGCTGCTGGAAACCAGGAGGGTGTTTTGTGCACACTGATTTGTGGTTTTTTTCCTGAAGGTGCCTGAGGAGAGTGACTGAGAGGGAGAGGCAGTGCCGGTGCCAGGGGATGGGAGCGGCCAGGTGGGAGGGGGGGGTCATCAAGTGAGGACAGGTGCCCCAGACCGGATCTCTTGCTGCCCCGGGGGCGGGGGGGGAGGGGGTATCGGACCCTTGCGGCCTGCACTGGGAAGCGGTTGTAAGCTGAGGGCTGGGACTCGCTGGCCTTTCCCGAGAGAGCGTCCCTTTGCTGCTCCTGGGGGAGGGTGGTTGGGGGAAGAGCTTTGCCTGCCCCCAGCACCGTCCGAGCTGACCAGCCAGACCTTCTTTCCCTTCCCATACAGATGGCAGCTCAGAGGCAGCGGGCCCTGGCCATCATGTGCCGGGTGTACGTGGGCTCCATTTACTATGAGCTGGGCGAGGACACCATCCGGCAGGCCTTTGCCCCCTTTGGCCCCATCAAGAGCATTGACATGTCCTGGGACTCGGTGACCATGAAGCACAAGGTTGGTGTCGGCTGGCCTGCAAAGCCCGAACGTGGCTCGGCTCGGCTCGGGGAGCCACGGTGGTGGTTGGGACTGGACGGGTCTGCAGTGGCAGCTGCTGCTGCTGTTGCTGTTGCTGCTGCATCAGCCGCCTCTCCCCCTCTCCCCCAGGGCTTCGCCTTCGTGGAATACGAGGTGCCCGAAGCTGCTCAGCTGGCCTTGGAGCAGATGAACTCTGTGATGCTGGGAGGGAGAAACATCAAGGTGCGTTTGCACGTGGTGCCAGGGAGGTGCGTGGCTGGGGCACATTATGCCCGTCGAGTCCTGGACAGGCCCAGAGGATTCAGCCCCTCGCTGTGTTTTGCATCTTAGGCAGCCCTGTTGGCCCTCTCTTGTTCAGCCAGCCCTCTGGGTACGGAAATCTTGGTGGGCATCCCCCAGACGCTTCGGCAGACCCTCAGGACTGCATGGCCGAGAGCCTTGCTTTCAAGGGGGGGGGGGAAGGTGACCCCCACAGGGAACTGAATTCTTTCTTTATTACCACCTTTTGTGGAGATTCTCTGCTCCCATGGAACTGCGGAGTGCTTGTGGCAGGCCGCATGCAGCATAGCACTGAAGAGGAGCATGGGTGGGGTGGGGTGGGGGGTGTCTGAGGCATCTGCATCCCCGTGAAGAAGAGGGAGTCGGTTTGGTCAGCTGGTGAACGTCGGGGGCGGCACCTGGTGCCTTGGCCATTAAGAAGTTAAGACAAAGGCCCCGATGCGGCAGTGCCAGTGTCTGATGCTGTGCTGCCACGCGGCTGCCACTTCAGGGTCCCCTGGCCCTCGTGTGGCCGTGCCGCCAGGTCCCTGACGAAGAATCTCCTGCTTGCAGGTTGGGAGGCCCAGCAACATTGGCCAGGCACAGCCAATTATAGACCAGCTGGCGGAGGAAGCGCGGGCCTTCAACCGCATCTATGTTGCGTCTGTTCACCAAGACCTCTCCGACGATGACATCAAGAGCGTTTTTGAGGCTTTTGGGAAGATCAAGTCGTGCACATTGGCCCGAGACCCCACCACCGGGAAGCATAAAGGCTACGGCTTCATTGGTACGTTGTCTGCTAGTGGAGCTGGAAAGGTCCCCCCCCCCCCCCCGGCTTTGTGGCAGCTTCTGTTCTCTGACTGGCTTTTCCGGCTGCAGAGTATGAGAAGGCGCAGTCCTCGCAAGATGCCGTCTCTTCCATGAACCTCTTTGACTTGGGGGGCCAGTACCTCCGCGTTGGCAAAGCTGTGACTCCGCCCATGCCGCTCTTAACTCCAGCCACACCAGGAGGCCTGCCCCCTGCAGCTGCTGTGGCTGCAGCTGCCGCCACAGCCAAAATCACAGCTCAGGTAAGAAGCCAGAAAGTGGGGCTGGCTAGGCAGGTTGCCCTGTCCCAAAGCAGAGCACATACAGTTGGATCCCCTGGGATGACTGTCCTGGTATGGGAATCCTCTCCTGCCATCCCCCATTCAGCAGCTTCCCCAGATGCTTAGCAGAGGGTTTTGATGCTGAGTAATCGCAAAGAATCCAGTAGCACCTTTAAGACTAACCAACTGTACTGTAGTATAAGCTTTCGAGAACCACAGCTCCCTTCGTGTGGTTCTCGAAAGCTTATGTTAACAGTAAAGTTGGTTAGTCTTAAAGGTGCTACTGGACTCTTTGCTATTAGTTTGTAGTCTTTTGCGACTACAAACTAACGCGGCTAACTCCTCTTGATGCTGAGAAGCGCTTTTCTCCAGAGGAGGCTTCTGTATAGCTCCAGCAGGTGTATGAAGATACGAAATTGCCAGGCCCTTGGTCCACTTGGGCCTGTGTAGCCTGCCCTTTACTGGGATTTCCCAGCTCTGCTGCCTGAACCTTTCCGGGGAAATGCCAGGGGTTGACTCGAGGGCTCTAGGGCGTATGCAACGCTCTTGCTGTGCCCCTGAGCTGTGGGCAAGAAAGAGACGGTTGAGGCGAGCAGAGGAAGCCTCCTCGGCAGAGCTGATGTTATGCTGGCCTTTCTTTTGTAGGAAGCCGTGGCAGGTGCGGCGGTGCTTGGCACATTAACCACTCCAGGGCTGGTGTCACCAGCACTAACCTTAGCGCAGCCTCTGGGCGCACTACCACAGGCCGTGATGGCAGCTCAAGCCCCAGGGGTCATCACAGGTGAGTCTGGGCAGCTACCCAAACCGGAGGGAGGGGCAGGGGATGTTGCTGCCCGGCGTGCCCTGCCTGAGGAGCATGGACTCTTCCGCGGTGGCCCAAGGAGCGTTCCCAGGCAGGGCGCGGAGGGGAGGGGCACCCTGTTGGCAGCCAGCCCCCGGCTTCGCGCCCACCCAAGGGAGGCTGCCTCCATGAATGTGTTGGATTCTCTTTTGAAAGCATCTTGGCACAGACCGTGGCCGTGAATTCCACAGGTAAATTGTGTTGCGTGCAGAAGTTACTCCTTTTCTCTGTCCTGAATTAAACCAGACGATGGTTTTATTGGACAGCTTTGAGTTCCAGCATTATTTCAGAGAAGGGTTGAAATGTATTATCCTCTTTATTCTTTAATTGATGATTTTTAGAAAATAGAATGGTAAATTTTTCACCAAACAAATACTACATCCTAAAGTTTTCACGGTAAACTGAGCGCCCGTGAAGCTGCTTTCTGCTGAGTCAGGCCCTGGACTTTCAAAGCCAGGATTGTCTCCTCTGACTTGATTAAAAATAAAACTGCCCAGATTATAATACTCCTGTGGTGTGGCATCATTTGGAATACTGTGTGCAATTTTGGTCATGATGAAAGGTTGAAGAGTCTGGAATTTTTCAGATTAGAAAAGGGGATGTGATGGAGGTTTATAAAATTAGGCACGGGATAGAGAGAACTTTTTCTCTCTTCCAAAATATTAAAACTCAAGGGCATCCAGTGACGCTGAGGAGTAGTAGATTCAGGACAGACAAAAGGAAATACTTCTTGACAAAACGAGGGATTGAAAAGTGGACTTGGCGGCCACAGGAGGTCATGATGGCCACAGGCAGGGACAGCTTTCAAAGAGAAGGGGGCAGACCCACGGAGGAGAGGCCCCTTGGGGGCTGCTAGCCCTGGGGAGTAAAGGGGAACCCCCGCCGTCGGAGGCAGCCGAGCCCTGTAGACCAGTCCCAGGAGGCAGCTTCAGGGGAAGGCCTTGGCCTCTGTGCCCTCTCGCTGGCCCTCCCGGGTAACTGGTTTGTCCCTGTGTGAGGCAGGAGGCTGGACTGGATGGGCCCCTGGTCTGATTCCACGTGGCTGTCCGTGTGTCCTCATGAGTGGCTCTGCCGGGTCTGTCCCTCTCCTCCTGCCTGGTCTCTTAATCTAAATATGCCATGGATTCAGCCTGGGAAGTCCTGCTCACAAAACAGATTTACTATTATTATTGGCCCCTCCCTGGTGAGTAATAAAGGAAGGCCAGTTTTTCGCGGGCTTGTTACGCCGTCCTCACCCACCCTGGCTGCAGAGTAACTGGACAGTTTGGATATGTTCATACCAGTTTCATGATTTCTTTGGCTTGCTTCATCTTTTGCCACAAGACCTCCATGGATGTCAACGTTAAGTGTCTTTTCATGATATTGCCCATAGGTGGTAGTGGGATCCCCCGTTGTAGTGTAACGTACCACCTGTTCGTTAGCTACCTACAAGGCTCTTCCACTGAAATACATCAAGGGCTCTGGCTTCTGTATGTGCAAAGATGTTCAGAAATGCCAAAAGGTACTGGCATGTCTGGATTCATTGCACAATGATATTCTGGTAACGCGATAACCCACATGACAAAATGTCTTTCTAGATCCAAATCAGCATTCTACAAAACATCGCTGCCTCTCTGTAAAAGAGGCCCTTTCTGCTATCCCAAAGGGGCCATGGAACAGCAGCAAAAGTTGATGGGTCAGGGCTGACCTTTTCTCTTGATTTGTTTCAAATTCTTGCCAAGATGCCAACTTGGACGTTCTGCTTGCAATACTTCTTTTAGCTTGTTCCATTTGTTTTTGGTCCTTTTTCTTTGTTGGAGCACGCTTTCTGCTCTTTTAGCCAATCTGAACTCTTGGCATGATGATATAGTGAGGCTAAAAACCTTGGGCCTCTTGCAAACAGTCTTTTATTGAAGCTTTTATCCTAGGCCCACCCCCCCATCATGATCTAAGTGATGGGCACATTTTAAATCGTTGATCTTTCTCTGTTAACACTTGAGGTGGAAAGATCCAGAGGAGTTAGCCATGTTAGTCTGCAGTTGCCAGATAGTAAAGAGTCCAGTAGCCCCTTTAAGACTAACCAACTTTATTGAGGCATAAGCTTTCGAGAACCACAGCTCTCTTTGTCAGATGCATGAAGGGTAGGAAGAAACTGGCCAGAGATATATAGGTGTGGGGGAGAGGGTGCAGAGAGTGAGGGCCATGTAGATGCAAAGCAGTTGCAAAAGTCCTGAAGGAGGTGGGGTGCGCAATCCAGGCTGGGTGTGACCCCTTCCCTCCATCGCTGAACCTGAATGGAATGCCTGAAGGTAATGAGAGAACCATCCAGAGTCTCTATTCAATCCAAGTCAGACTGAGTCAAATTTACATATGAATTACAATTCAGCAGCTCCCCCCTTAGATTCTGTTTTTGAAAGGTTTCTGCTGAACTACGGTGACCTTTAAGTCCTTGATGGAATGTCCTGGTAGACTGAAGTGTTCTCCCACTGGTTTCTGGATGTTGCCATTTTTAATGTCAGATCTGTGTCCTTTAGCGCAGAGGTCGGCTGGTTTGTCCTATGTACAGAGCAGATGGGCATTGTTGGCACAGGAGGGCATATATCCCGTTGGAGGATGAGCAGCTGTAAGAGCCAGAGACAGTGTAGTTGATGCCATTGGGTCCTGTAATTGTGTTTTCTGGGTAGATATGTCGGCAGAGCTGGCATCTGGGTCTGTTGCAGGGCCTGGTTCCTGTGCTGGTGACTCTGCTGGCCAGTTTATGGTTGTTTGTGAGAAGCCGTTTAAGTTTGGGGGGGGGGGCTGTCTGTAGGCAAGGAGCGGTGGAAAGGGCTTCCCCCCCCCCTGCACCATTCATGGTGTCATAAACCTCCCTCTCCTCCCATCCCCATCTCTGTGGTCCTCGTTTCGGAGCCAGGGAGTCTCCTCCTTTTCAGCCTTCCCTTGTGAAGCAGGGGGGGGAGAGTTCAGCCCCTGCTGCCCTTCTCTGGGCCTCCATCTAAAGCCGGATGCGGATCTGTATGGCGTCCTTTTTCAGTACAGAGTTTGCCTTTTCTCTGCTGTAGCGTTTATGCTGATACTTCATCAGCTCCGCCCCCGCATAAACCCAGAGGTTTCTGGTCATTCACATCTGGTTTAGGTCTTTTGGACGGCAGCAGTAAATGCCACTGGATTCCTTGTTTCAACACGCACCTTCTTCAGGGAATGAATTTCACAGTCTGTTTTGGACTTGGCGACTGGGCCTCTATAGGTGCCTCCTGCAGAGGCGACTGTCTCCCCGCCACCACTCCAGATCCCTGATGATGAACAAATCAAATCACCTCTCTGTCCGGTTGAAACCAAAGCTCACACGTGGCTTTGGAACAGGAAGGCACCCGTGGAAGAATGGCTCAGGAAGGAGGGCCTGTTGAGGGGAGGCCGGACAAAACAAAGGCGCCTTTCCTTGCTGGCAGAGGACAGGGACAGAAGGGCAGGTAGAGCTCCCTTGGCGAGAGACTTGGAAGGGTTTTTAAGTCTGTTAGGCCTGTGCACACCCTCAGGGCATGCGGCGAGGCTGGTGAGAGAGCGCTTCCGTTTGCAGAAGGGGTGATTAATAATCTTCAAGAGCCTTGTTCTTCGGTGTGTCTGTCCAGGACAGGTGCTTGGAGGGCAGCCCTACTGGTATGCTGCAGTGCAATGGGGCAAGAGGTTGCCTTTTCCTTTACCCTGGGCCAGAACTCGTTGGCTCAAACTGGCAGCTGCTCTCAAGGGTCTCAAGTTGGGACCTTTTGCTTCACCTGTGCTTTATCTTAGAAATGCCAGGAGTTGAACCTGGCACCTTCTGCGTGACAGAAAGCATTTAATTTCTTGATGAGTTCTAATTCATCACTTCCACACTGTGTATTCCCTTTGAAGGTATTTTGATTTTAGACCTGCAATTGTTTTTTCCCTATAACTCTATTTGCTCCTCATTTGTTTGTTACAAAGTATATTTGGAACAAAATTGGCTGATGTTTTGAGCGTGATCTGGAGAAAAGGGGTTGAGTGTGTTCCACCAGTACGCTCCTTTTCAACCAGGAGGGTTCGTCCAGTCGTTCCCAGTAATAACATCAACTGAAAATGATCCTTTTGCTCTGATGGAGGCGAGACCCAAAGCATTCATTAAAGGTGGTGCTTTCTGACCCTCCTCATGGTCTTGCTGATCTGAGACCTCCTTGGGGGGGAGAAAGGGAAAGGAGCTGCCTCTCCAAGCAGCCTGCCTTGGGGGGCACCGTGTGCTGCTGAGGGCTTCCGAGGAGCCCCGGGCGACGACTGGGCATCCCCTTTCCACAGCAGTGATGGGCATGGTGTGGAGACAGGCCAGTGAGGACTCACCATGGCCTGGGTGGCCCCTGACGGACCATCGCTGGGTATGGCCACCACTCCGTCTCCTGCCCCTGAATTCCACAGTTCAGTTTAATTCTTCCTTCCCTGTTGCACCCTCCTTCCAACTACCCTATGGATTAGGTTGCCCTGAGAGAGAACAACTTTTGCCATCTTCTGGGCATGCAGTGTCACTGCGTATGTTGCGGGGGGGGGGGGAGGTAAATGTAAATTTCCTGCATTGAGCGGGGGGGTTGGACTAGATGACCCTTAGTTCCCTTCCAACTCTGTGATTCTATTATTCTAACTAGGCCAAGGTTACCAAGTTACCATCATGGTGAAGTGGGATTTGAACCCAGATCCAAGGCCTTTAAAGACTCTTGAACTGTCAGAGTTCTTCCAAGTCTGGTGTTGCTTCCTCTGAGGGCCAGAGGGCTTCCACACTTTCTGGCTCTCAGAATTCACGGTGATGTCGGCCACTGAGAAGTGCTTAGGGCAGAGATGCAGGAAGGCCCCTCTCCTCTGTCCTCTTGTTCTTGCTGGTTCTTTACTGAGTCTATAATAGGTGCTGTAAGGAAATTGCACACCTCCAAAAAGGCTTAGGATGTCAGCTGGATGTTTTCTGTTTTGGGGGGGGGGTTCCCCAAGGCTTCTTCCCCACCTGTAAGTCCCCCTCAGTAGCTGCAGTGGCCCAGTGCTCTCAGAATGGGGCTCACTCATTGAAAACAACTTTTGTGGAGTTCAGTAAAAGCAACAGGCAGTCGGTGCGTAAGACACTAACAGAAACCGCTGTCACAAGACAGGGCTATTGACACTTGCTAAGAGGTCTTTCAAAGGGGATGAGTCAAGTTCTTAATGAAGGAGAAGCCCAGCAGCAGCTACGACAGCAGAGGGAGTTAAATGGAAATTCCATGTTTAGAGGCAGTCTACATTTGAATGCCAGCCTGCTAGTTTAGAGAGGCTTTTTGGTCTAACGCAGCGGGGTTATTCCTGAGAAGGCGTGCGATGGGCCTGCTGTGCACTTTTTCGTTCTAGCCCCACTAAATACAAGGTGCCCAGCAGAGGAGAAATGCTGGTGTCTCCATGGAGGGTGGTGTCCTCCTTTGCTTTGCTCTGTGCTTTTGAAGGAACTGCTCGGCACCCTCTCCTGCGCAGCTCAGGAGGCAGAGACTTGGCCACAGGAATTCTCATCCTTCAGAACGAGTGTAGCACCCCTTGGGTGGGGACTGCTGGGCGTGGTGTGTGTGTGTGTGTGTTGTATAACGTGGTTGCCTAGTGCTGCTCTAGCCCACGCCTGCCTCTGTGCCTTCCCTGTAGGTGTGACCCCAGCTCGCCCACCCATTCCTGTCACCATTCCTCAGGTGGGAGTGGTGAACCCCATCTTGGCCAGCCCGCCGACGCTGGGCCTCCTGGAAACAAAGAAGGAGAAAGAAGAGGAAGAGGTGTTCCAGGAGTCTGAGAGGCCAGAGATGCTCAGCGAACAGGAGCATATGAGCATCTCGGGCAGCAGCGCCCGCCACATGGTGATGCAGAAGCTTCTTCGGAAGCAAGAGGTGAGGGGGGGGGAAGGGGCTTCAGTTTTGAGTGTTGCCACTAGGTGGGCCAGCCAGGCTCCCAGATCGATGCCCCCCCTTTCCCCCCATTCGGGGAGTACACGCAGCACCGGAGACGCTTGAGGCAGCCCGTGAGAGGCTTCTGAGTCCAGCGCCAAGGGTAGGGAATGGCACAGCCATGCCACAGTGCCAGCCAGGCGCGGACAGTGGCGGATCGCCTAGTACTGTGGACTTGCCCAGAGAGGTGTGTGTGACCTCCCCCCCCCCTTCTTTGTCCCGCAGTCAACCGTGATGGTCCTGCGCAACATGGTAGACCCCAAAGACATCGACGATGATCTGGAAGGAGAGGTGACTGAAGAGTGCGGCAAGTTTGGGGCGGTGAACAGGGTCATCATCTACCAAGAGAAGCAGGGGGAGGAGGAGGACGCTGAGATCATCGTCAAGATCTTTGTCGAGTTCTCCATGGCCTCAGAGACTCACAAAGCCATCCAAGCACTGAACGGTCGCTGGTTTGCTGGCCGGAAGGTGGTGGCTGAGGTGTACGACCAGGAGAGGTTTGACAACAGCGACCTTTCAGCATGAACTCTGCCCCACAGAGACTTCGTTCCTCCCCAGCCCCATGTTTCCAGGGAAGCGACTGGCCCAGCATTGTATTCTCCTGTGATGTATGTGTAGTTTTGGATAAAAATGCAAGGAAGACACTTCATTGTGTACCTCTGCGTTTGTGGCCCTCTCCCTGCACAGCTCGCAGGCAGGCTGTGTTGCTGGCTGCCTGCCTCTCGGCCTGGGGCTGCGACCTTCGTTACGAAAGGGGGTGGGGTGTCTCGGCATGGACTGGGCAAAAACGAGACCAGAGGGCCAGCAGGAAAACTACGTAGGCACGTGTTTCATTTACATAGTGTGTGTATATAGTCCGCCTCTCTCACCGAGACTCCATTTCAACACCGTATTCCAAGTCATCCATGTGTATGCACTGTGTGCTAAAATAGGATGAAACTGAGAATTAGGAATACATTTCGAATCTTCCTTAGGCTTGCGCCAAAACGTTTTTCCCAGGACATGATTCACTTCGGGAAGCAGTACCAGAAAACTTGCTGTCCACGTGTAGATTTTTCCATGGGTCCTTTGCCTTGTTGGCCACAGGGAAGGGGGAGATGCATTCAGTGCTGCTGCTGGGTGGCTTGGAGCCTGTTTAGGGTAGTGGTTACGAGCGGCAGGACCCTAATCTGGAGAACCGGGTTTGAGCCCTCACTCCTCCGCTTGAAGCCAGCTGGTTGACTTTGGGGGAGTCACAGCTTCTAGGAGCTCTCTCAGCCCCATCCGCCTCGCAGGGTGTTTGTTGTTGTGGGGATAACAACAACATGCTTCGTCAACCGCTCTGAGTGGGTGTTAAATCGTCCTGAAGGACGGTCTATAAAGTGAATGTTGTTGTTGTTGTTGTTGTTGTAAGGTCTGGCCTACCTCTGCTACGGTTGCCAGTTCCGTCTGGTGCTGTTCACTGCCTTCAGCTGGGAAACTGGCTGGGAACAGCCCCCAAACTGGGCAGGATTGAGAGTGTTCTGGGAGCTCACTGTGGCCTTGAAGGGTCTTCAGCTGGAGCTCTGGGCAGATGGCAGTGACGTGAAATACCAAGAACATGATGCGCAGCAGGAGGCATAAACTACAACATCTTTGTATTTTGCAGGAAGATTTAGGGAGTAAAACCAGAGCTTGCTATTATTACTGTTTGTCTTGGCTTATGGTCTCAAACAGCCCCCTACCCAGACTGAAATTCAACTTAGCTTGTATAGCTAAGCAGCCAAAGGGAGCACGAGTCTGACGACGTGCAATCCATTGTCAGGTCATCTCCTCTCCAGGCTAAACATACCAAGCTCCTTCAACCTTTCCTTATAGGTGTGGCCACAATTCAGCAGAAGTCCTGTATTGAAACCCACCCTGCAAGAGCAGTTTCAGCAAATCTTCGAGTCTCTGGTTGGGCACAACCACCTCCCAGTCCTTCAGACGATCACTGGAATATTTATTTTGGATAGACTGTTTTAGGTTGTTTCTAAGGCGGCGGCAATTTACAGCCCTAGTTTGCTCAGCGATAAAAAGGTAAAGGTCATCCCCTGTGCAAGCACCGAGTCATTACTGACCCATGGGGGGTGTCGCATCACGTCTTCTTGGCAGACTTTTTGTTACGGAGTGGCTTGCCATTGCCTTCCCCAGTCATCTACACTTTACCCCCAGGAACCTGGGTGTCCTGGGTGCTTCGCGATGGGAGACCTCATTTAGCTCGAGGAAGCAAATCCCATGAGGGACAGTTTGAGGGTGGGGGTTAGGGTTAGAGAAAAGGAGATGAGCCAGGAGCCTGGTGACCGTCACCCAACGCGGGGAAAGGTGGTTTTTCTTTGGAGAAAAGCGTCCCTTTCATGGCTGGAGTGCCCACTGCCTGGGCCGCCGTCCCTGCAGCCCTCATTTCTCCTGTGGAACAAGCCCGTGTCTCCTCCTTTCGGTGTCCTGGCTCCCCAGGAGAATAAGCACGGAGGGAAGGGAGACTCTAGACCTGGAGATTATCTGTGGAGGACGCTCACTTGAGGATAGGGAGCATCTGCCACTCTTACTTGTAACACAAATGGACCAGCTCTTCTGCTGTGGACGAGCCAGCCACACCAGCCCAAGGGCCCGAGGAAAGCACCCACTGCTCAAGGTGGAGGCTCCTGGGAGGCGGAGCTGAATGCTGAGGCCTCCTGGCTGTCACCCCTCTGTGGGCAGTTTATGTATGTATGTCACTTATAGTCCGCCTTTCTCAGTGAGACTCAAGGCAGATTACATAGCGTGAGATCAGTACAATCAGTAGCAGGGACAAGGGTACGCATTTCCATACAGTGTCAAAGACATTTCCATAAATGGTGTCATAGGGTAGATGAATACAAGTTTACAGAGACGGCGCATTAGCCAGGATCCAATATGGGGTTGAAGGATTGCTGAAACAGAACATAATCCATTCTAGGGCTGACATCAGACAACATGAAGCACAAGCAGTATATATGAGTACATATTCAAAGCGACAGATATGTAACGCAACATAATAGTGGAGCCCTTGGTTCCCAACTTATTGGCGAAACATCTGAGACTCCCTCCCTACAATACCACCCTCTTAGCTGAGAAAAAAGTCCTTTTTGAAGAATTCAGTTTTGCATTGTTTGTGGAAAGCCAAGAGCGTGGGAGCTTTCCTGGCCTCCTCAGGCAGGCTGTTCCATAGGATACGGGCCACCGCAGAGAAGGCCTGTGTATGGGCTGCAGTTGATTTTGCCCATGTGCTGGCTGGCACCTGCAAGAGACCCTGTTTGGATGAGCAAAGCTGCCATGGAGGAACACAGGGAGGGAGGCAGTTCCGTAGGTATGTCAGGCCAAGGCCGTGAAGAGCTTTGTATGCAACAACCAATACCTCGAACTGAGCATGTTAACTGATGGGTAGCCAATGGAGCGACTACAGGATGGGAGTGATGTTCAAGCTCCTGCTCGCTCCTGATAACAGTCGAGCCGCAGCATTTTGCACCAATTGGAGCCTCCTAGTTACCTTTTAGTTAACTTAGACAGAAGATGGAATAGTCAAGTTTTGATGTTACCATAGCATGGATCCAGGTGGACATCAGGCATCTGATGGCTGTGTCAAGAAGCCATCTTCCAGGCTAAAGTGAGATTGCAGAAAGCATTTTTTGCAGCTGCCTTAACTTGTTTTTCTAGTAGTAGCGCTGGATCCAGTATAACCCCTAGGCTCTTAGCCGAGTCTGCAAGGGTCAGACAAACTCCATTGAAAGTGGGGAGTCCAGTGTCTTTCAGAATAGCTGACTTCCCAACAAGCATCACTTGGGTCTTGTCTGGGTTTAATTTCAATTTGTTGTTTTTCGGCCATTTCATCACGGCTGCCCGGCAGCGATCTAAGATTTGCAGGGCATCCTAGGGGGACCTGGATAGCGAGATAGAGAGTAAGAGTGGCTGTCAAGGGAGGGGGCTCAGAGGAAGAGCGCAGACTGGGCCTGCACTGGGTTCCCCTTCCATTTCCCCAGAGGAAACCTGCATGTTACCTGATAGCAGAAAGCACCCCTCCCCCCCAACCTTCCCGCAGCCCCCGAGAAACCGCATCGTTGCGCGCATGATAGCAGCGGAGGGCGGAGGGTCCTTGATGCACCGGCATGGGATGGGCCGGGGCCCGGGGGGTTCTCTCAGAGCGGGCGTCCCGCAGCGCCCTCCCCGCGGACCCACCCAGGCCTCCTCCGCTGCTCCTGGCTTTTATCCGTCGACGGCCTCCCCGTTTCCTGGGGCCGCCCTGCCCTGCCTCGTGCAGCCGCCTTGCTGCTGCCGCCGCCGGCGAGGCTCCGGGCTCCAGGCGGCCCCTGCGTGGCGGGCCGGGGCTCCCCCCGCCCCATGGCATTGGAAGGGCGGGGGAGTGTCTTGAGTGCGGCTCTCGCGCGTTCTGCGCAGGCTCAGCGGGTGCTGCCCCAGCCGGGAGTTGGCCCCGCCTGCCTTGGCCGGCCCCGCCACAGCCGCTGCTGTCTTGGGCGGCGGGCTCCCGCGGCCGGAGCCGGAGGCGGCGTCGGAGCGGCCCAGCGGGCATGCGCCGAGGGGAGGGCTCCGCGCAGGGGGCGCCGGGAGCGGTAGTCCCGGCGCCGTGAGGGGCCGGCCGCGCCGCTTCTCCCAGCATGCCGTGCGCGGGGGCGGGGCGACGGGGGGCGGGCCGGCGGGGCCCGGCCTGCGTCTGAGGGAGGCCCGACGCGTCCACCGCCAGCCCCGGCAGCCCCACGGCCAGCCCCGGAGAGCCAGGCGGGGAGCCGGGCGGTCGGGCAGGCGGGCCGCGCTGGGCCGGCGGGCGGCGGAGGATGCTGCGCTGCATGCCGCCGCTGTGGCGCTGCAACCGGCAGGTGGAGGCGCTGGACCGGCGCCACTGCTCGCTGCAGGCCGTGCCCGACGACGTCTACCGCTACAGCCGCTCCCTCGAGGAGCTCCTGCTCGACGCCAACCAGCTCCGCGAGCTGCCCAAGGTGGGTGAGCCCCCGGGCGGGAGGGAGGGGGCGACGAGGAGGAGGAGCGGGCGGGCGGGCGGGAGGGGACCCTCGGGGGCCTTTCCTCGGGGGCTCCACGCCCCCCCCCCCGCCCGCCCGCCCGCCCGCCGGAGGAGCCTGGAAGGCAGCGGAGCGCCGCGCCCGCCCCCCCTCCCTCCGCCTCGGCCCCCGCGAGCCTGGCTGCCCCCCGCCCGCCCGCCCCCCCGGGGGCCACGAGCACGGCCGGCCCCGCGCGGGGAGAGTCCGGCAGGGCCGCCCCCTCCTCCGGCTCGGCGCCCGCTGCCCGCTGCTGCTGCCGGTGGTGGATGCTGCCGAGCGGCTGGAGCCCCCGGGCGGAGGAGCAGGCGAGGCCGCGGCCGGCTCAGCAAGCCGCGGCGGAGGCCTCCCTCCCCCCCCCGCCCTCCCCGGAGCTCCCCAGGGCTGGGCCGCGGGGCAGTGGCCTCCCCGCCCTGGGGGGGGGGGTGGTCTGCGCCTCCGCCCCCCCCCCGCCTGCCCTCCTCGCTTGTTTTGCACGGGCTGGACCGCAGATGGGGGGGCGGGGGACGGAGCGCCCCCCCCCCCCCGGCCCCGGGCCTTCCCAGCCCTGCCAGTGCCGGGGGACCTTATCCAAAGGCACGAGCCCCTGGCTGGAGGCGAACTGGCGGAGAGGCGCAGGAACCCGGCTGCCTCTGGGCGGGCAGGCCCGCGCGGGGGCCCTCGTTGACGGCCTCCCCGTTTAAGCAGGGTGGGGGGAGAACTCTCGCTGCACACCAGCCGGCAGGCAGTGTGAGCTGCTGCACGGGGTGAATGTTGTTCGACGTGGGAATATTTTCTGTCAGACGAGGTTTTTAGGAGGCGGCCACGGGAGACTTCCACACGGCCCTGACAAGGGCATCGCACTACCGGCTGCCTTATTTTCCGTCCTTTTCCTGATAAGTCTCCGCAGGGAGCTTGTCTTTTTTGCTGCTGTCAGATAGTGGGACGTTTTCAGTGACCGCCTCCCCCCCCCCCCCCGCAGTCTCAGCCAGATGTGCCTTGTCAGTGTATGTATATCTACAGGTCGAATTTTTGGTTCCGGTGTGCATTATGTTACGCTTCTTCACGCCGACACTCGTTTGCCGTGTTGTTGCCTACTTTCCGAATGTAGAGAAATCCTCTCGGAACTCTTCATGCTGCGCTTTGTTTTTCCCCACCCTGTATAATTTGGTATCACCTGCAAAGCTGGCCATTGTTCACCTCCCATTCCAGATCATTTATGGATAAACTAAATAGCGCTGGCCCAATACTGACCCTTGCAGGACTCCATTGCTCCCTTCCCACCATTGCAAGAACTGCCTGTTTATTCCACTCTCTGCTTCCTTTCATTTAACCAGTTTTTAATCCATGGGAGAACCTGTCCCCTTGTCTCATGATTGCTAAACATACTTAGGAGTTTCTGGAGAGGTATCTTGTCAAAAGACTTTTGGAAAAATACGATGTCTGTTAGATCCCCCCCCTTAATCATATTCTTATTAGATTTTTGAGAGACCTCTGAAATGTCAGTGAGGGAGGAC